>NW_026947490.1:89540226-90140226 GCF_034190915.1 Cavia porcellus
TTTTTTTAAGGGATTGAGGTAAGAAATAAATAACCAAAAAGGCTCTGAACCCTTTTTCAGTGTTTCATGTGGATCTCTGGATTGGCTTGTATACACTTTGTGCATAGGCTTTGCCTTTTAATTATTTTGTGCCTTCAAATTTTGGCTCAGAATAAATAGTAGATTGTTTTTGCTTAATTTTTAATGTACCAAGCACAAGATTATTATTGTGTTCTTGGGTCATTAACATTTCACATTATTTTATTTGAATTTATCTTAAAATGGAATTGACTTTAGTAAAAAAAAAAAGTCCTTTATGTTCAATTTAAACATACAATAGTTTAGTTTCCTATAAATATAAATACAAGTTATAGAAGAATAAGGGCTAAAAAATATTAAATTGCAAAGATACTGTCCACTGTGCAGGAACTGTAACTCTGGAATCCTTAATAAAAGTTTGGCTTTATTGCTCTCCACTTCATGTATGCTTATTCATTGGAAAATTAAAGTAAATTTTCTACTTTTCATAATGATTTTATCAATTATCAATATACTATTTAAGTATTCTGAGAAAGGGTAGTCAATGAGGCATTCTGTAAAAAAAAGTTAAATGTTTTTTGACTTTAAATTTGCATTTTGAATTCATAATTCCAAGTGATTTGAAATTATGGTTTTCTCAGGCTCCTTTTGATATTAATTTTGTTTGTTTATTCTGCTCCATGTAACTTCTAAATAAGCACTGAGTTATTGTAAGTTTTCCTAAAATAGGAATAATTTGAGTTATAGAAAAACGACTGAGAATCTGTGAATTATAACTCCTGACAATGAATTCTGCTGCCAGACAGGCTGGGTACGAACCCTAATTCACTGATAATAATTACAAGTTTATTAGCATTGGGCAGATTATTTCAGTTATTTTTATTTAATTTTATTTTTTCACATTACATTTTATTGGTTCATTTTAGATACAGATAGTGATCATATTCATCATAAAAAATTCATAGACTGTATACGATATAACTTTTTTCTCCATTCCCTACTCTGTTTGAACCCTCCTACACTCCCCATTTACAAAACTTCATTTCCATGTTTTTCTTTATTTCTCTTCGTTAATTTTTCCCTTCTTTCCTTTTCCTTTGTCCTCTCCCTTGTTATCCTCTATAAGTTCTCTAAGCATCAGTCTTCTCACTTTAAAAATGATGATAATAAAAGTGCTTATATCATCAGAGTCTTACCAGAATAAAATATTGGTTTAATTTCACTCTCATATATATATAAGTTGAATGCAAAATATCAGCATGGAATTGTAGAATTACAGCTGCAAAACATCTGTTTGGTCCTTACTGAGTGATGACCACTCCTAAATACTACGTAAGTCACCGTAAGCTGAGGGCCTGACCTATTGTAAGTATACAAGGGCATCCTTTACTTGAAATCAGCAGACACACGGGATTAAATATCACGTGTGTTCTCATATAAGAAGCACAGACTAAAAATAAAGAACAGATAATAGGAAGTAGGGAGACAGGTCTTTCTTGAAGGGATAGGGGAGCGAGAGAGAGAGGAGGGAAATCGTGGAGGGATAGGGGCGTTGGGATGTGTTGTATACAAGTAAAACCTCCACACAAAGAATGTAAACATGCACAACACGTGTACAAAAAAAGAGAGAGAGAATCAAGGGATCAGTGAAGGAGGAGAAGAGAAAAGGGAAGGAAAAAGGAATTAAGATGTGTTATGTACCTGTACCAAATCCACACAAGGAATGTACACATGCTGTACTAATAAAGAAAGTTAAAAAAGAGAGAAGAAAAAACAGGACCATTTTTTAGAATTTGAAGGATCAAATGTAGCTGACAGTTACTGGGATCAGAAGTAAGATCTGGAAAATTTGTTAATTCCCTTTATTTTGTTTTGAAGTTTTATAAAGTTCTTAGTTTTCTTTTGATTGACTATCCTATTTTTTGTTTGATTTTATCATATCTGAATGGTATAAGCAGCTACCTTGAAGATAAGATGCATTTTAATAGGCACTGTTGTATTCCTATTATCTTATTTTAAACTCCTGTATTACTTTCATGGTTTGTTTTGATTGGTTTAATCTGTTGCTTTGTTTGACTTCAGTATGCCTGATGGTATGGGCAGTTATAATGAAGATTAGCAAAAGGCCTTATGGCAGCCAGTATTGATTTCCCTTCATCTTGTTTTCAGTCTTGTATCATATGCATTGTTTTGTTTTGACTGACTGTATTGTTTCATTTCTTTCAGTTTTATTCTCTTAAAAAACCCTAAGGAAGCTCTCTCTCTCTCTCTCTCTCTCTCTCTCTCTCTCTCTCTCTCTCTCTTTCTTATTGAACTCATAGTTCCTGTGTGCTGTAAGTGCTCTGCTCTGTGTATGTTTAACAATGTTGCCTTTTTGCAGTTAGACTTCCTCGGCTCCATTTACTCATGAACCTATCATAGTCATCTCACCCTGACATTCAATACTTTATCAAGTCAAATGCCCCAAAAAGATTAGATGGATTTTAGGAGAAATTATGATTTGTCTGTCTGCAAACAAGTATCCACCACTGTCTAGTTAGCTAAGCCAAGGCAGGGCGTTAGATGGCTCTCCACCTACTCTGGAGGGTCTGTTCTCATATTTCCTGGAACAGGCACAATTAACAGGCACAAAATAACAGAGACATTAATTTGCAGATACATGTTGAACATATTTTGAAGAAAGGCTTGAAAATTTAAGAAAAGCCAAATAAAACAAAGCAGAGAATATCATTAAGTAGATTGTTTATTTTTAAAGTGAATGACAGATCTTCACTGATTCCCTGAGTCCTACTTTGGCACCTGATATAGAGGACGGTAGCTTTCTTATTTGCTTCTACCACAGGACCAGAGAAATGACAAACTTGGAGGTCTGTAGAGCAAATATCTAAGTATTGAAAGTCACAAATCAGGCTAACAGACTTCCAGGCAGACTGTATTTTATTCACTTCCTTTGACAAATGAACCTTTACAAATATTTGGAAGTTACGTTTAAAGGTAGAAGTCTTACTCTTCAGGAAGATTTATGTTTGAACATGGTGGTCAACATACTTCTTCTCCCCACCTGGGCTTTATGGAGGGTGTACACACAGAGGTGATCAATTTGGCCCATCTGTTCAACTCTTTCTGTACCTCCTATAATCACTCCTTAGTTATGTCTTAGGTTCACCTAAGTAAATCTACTCTTTGGAAGAGGGAGATGAAAGGAGATCCTTGTAGGCTGCAGAAATTGGCTCCTAAAAGACCAAAGCCAATTACAGTGGCCCCTCTTTTTTGAGTGTAAAGGCAGTCTTGAGTAGGGAAAGGAAAAGTGTTTGTTTGTAGGTTATGATAGCAGATGTCAGTGAGGTTTGGCATTGATTTTAATTTTTATGAAGTGGGAGTTATGCCATTCACCAAGAAAGGCCAGAGAAAGTTGATTGTTAAACAAAAAATGCCTTGCTTTTGTGTTTCATAAACATAAAATGTGAAAAAATTGAACTTATTTTCCAAAGAAGTCTAAAGCATATGAAATGCAACAGTAACACTTGCTGATATCAACATTTAAGAAGTTAATACATGAAAAATGGGCTAGTTTTCATCTTTAGAAACATGGGTTTTATTTAAATTTAGCACGCTGAAAATCCAAGAATTTTGAGGATGAGTGAATGATATCATTGAAATGAGCAAATATTATTTCACTGATAGTTTCTTTAAAATTAGGAGGAAAAAAGTAACCTAATTTACACCTGTCTTTATGATCTGAAATAATAACTACAATCATAACAAACATAAGCCATACTTTTTAAAAATACCTCACTGTATGCTATGATCTATGTAGCTTTTTCATTGTGAAGTCAGTGACGTTTGCACAGGAAATGGCTCTGGATTTCCCCGTTACTACCTCGACAGAGTGGTATCTTGGTTGATGAGCACACTGGGTGACAAACGCGACTGTGGGCATCTGTGCTGCGTGAGCACGGGTGTGACCATCTTCTCCAGAGTCACGGAGTGAACCAAATTCATGAACCAATTTCCTTTCCCTGATATTTGATGCTATATGGCAAACTTCGAAGCTTTCTGGTTCAGTCTGGTGCACTATAAACTTAAGCTTCACGTGCTGTTTAGGACTTTCCTCTTTTCCTAACTTATGCCTAGCCCTTATGTGAGCAGGTAAGGATGGCTGCTCTTTTATTCTTCCCTTCTTTGTTGTTCTTCAGCAAAATAACAGATTTGTAAAACAGTATCAAATTTCTTCCCCGTCTGAGACTTGTCAATCAGGCTGTAAATATTCTCTGCACGGCAAGCCTCCAAATTTGGACATTTTCACACTGTCACTTTGTGTGGTTGGAAGACACGTTTATCTTCTTCCTTGTTCCTTGATGCTGACATGTGAAGCACTCCCTGATGCCCAAGCTCCATCTCAGCGTACGCCACATCATTTCACTGCTGCTCAGCCCCTACCAAGGTTGTGATTTAGTAAGTGTAAATCTGGTTACTTTCGTGATGTCTGTGTGTTTTACTGAAGCCACACACTGAAGCTCTTCTCTTTGTCCTGACATCATGAGCACTGCACTGATTCTTTGGTAATCACAGTTCTCTTGGCAAAGAGCAAAGCTGTTTCTGTTTAAATATGTCCCTCTGTTTGGAGGCCACTTGCCAGCTTCTTCAAAATGTAATCTGATCACTCTTCACTCCAGTGGCATTAGAATACCTTATCTGTTCCCAATCAAACATCCGGAAAGGAGACCCTGGTGATCCCCTCTTTAGAGTTTCCTTTTGTGGCGCTCTTGATGCCTCTCTAGCTTTTCTTGGGAGGGCAGAAACATGAATTGGTTATAGGAAAAAGAATATATTTGTATTTTCATGGAAGTTTCATGATGCTATTTATGTGACTTAGTTGATATGGTGAAGCTGCAGATATCAGAACTGTCCTAGCATATTTAAGAAGGGTATTTAAAATCCATGATATCTTTTTTTACATATTCTTGATTTGGAATGTATAGCCAGATTAGGAGAAACATGAAAAATCACTTACAATAACCTATTCTTTCTGCTATCTATTTTTTTACAATAACTATTTAGATTTGTTGAATAGTGATTGTTCCGTTATACAGAAGAGTAAATGAATTCTCAGAAGTTAAAGGACTAGCTCTAATTGATATGTACAACTAAATGTTCTTTATGAAGCAGAGCTCTTTTTTTCTGGTCTAGTTCCAGATTTAAGACTCAACTCTTTCCACCAAATTATGTGCCTTGAAAGTCCTTTTCCCTTAAGTAAATGAACCTATGTGTCTCATATATGTAAAAATCTAGTAAATATGAGAAAAAGTAAATATAAATAATCAACATTGTTTTTATTTTTAAAAGTCTTCTTTAGAATGTTGCTAATGGAAAATAATCTGTGTAATTCAAATCAGGTTTCTATATACTCCATATTTACTTTTCAGAACTGTTACAGAGCTGTCTTTTTCATTATGACACAAACACTTTCCACAGACACTAAGAAATTAAGAAACCCTCATTTACTTTTCCAGGTTCCATTAGCAAGTCTACATTTTAATTTGTCTTCCTTCTTTATTTTTGCTGCACTTTGCTAATGAGAAAAGCTAACATTTTTTCTAGCAATCAAAATCCATTCACAATACTGATTTCCAATTATTTAAAGAATGAATTGCATTTTGCAGTTTGGGGTGGTTTAAAAAGTGGCCTCAATAAATATCTTGCCTGGAAAAAGAGATAATAGGTTCATCCTGGATATTTTCCCCTAAGTCAGAGTCACACAACAGTAGTTTGTTTAATCCTTTCCTGTCCCTTGCGCCTGGTAAAGACATTTCATTAATATTTTAACTTCTATGCAGAAAATTATTTCAGTTTAGATCTTTAATAACTTACCTAAGGTATGTTTTCTGCAAGTCTGCATTTAAAAGTAGTTTCTAATAAGCTTTAACATCGGTTTTAATTTTTAATTCTTAACAGTTTTGTTGACCATCTGTAAGTTTTAATACTTAGTTTCAGCCACATAAGCTGTGAAGTAAGGCCAAACTTTAATTGCATGAACTTAAGGAATGAAAGAAACCTTCATGTATTGGGTGTTATTCTGCTTACACAGTGAAGAATATTGAAATATAATTTTAATCATACATTCTTCAAAGCATACTTATTTAGGGATTTTGCCAGGTAGCAGCCCCATTTCCTAGATTCTGGGTAAGGAAGGTACATCATGTATTATGTATGGGCTTACTGGCATCAGTCCCAAATCTGGCAGTTAAAAAATTAGAAAAACATAAATGGAATACCTTTAGGATTTTGGATGGAGATTTACTATTGAAATTTGGTTTAAAAACCAAATGCAAACTGAATTTACTAAGTAACCAAATTAAACATTAGTGACATTACAGTGCACGTAGAACATGCGTTTAATTTTGCCTTCTAGATGAGGGCAGCTGCACTGGTCTTTGTCTTGCTACCTTCGTTACTTGCTTTCCTCTTCCTCTCTTCACGTCTTTTTATCTGAAGTGGCTCAGTGTTTACTCAGTGCTCAGTTATGTAACTGGAATTTGCTTCCCTGGGTACAGAGGGATATGCGCTCATTTCCATTTCCTGCAATCACTCTCATTGTTAGCCTTTTCTTTTCTGCTCCCATTTCTCTCTCTCTTTTATTCTATATTTTGGATGACTCACTGGGCTTCTGTTATGCTGCGGCCCCTGCTGTTCTTGGCTCTACACCCACCCTTTCTGAACTATTTTCACAGGCTCATCTCCACGTCTGCCAGGCCGTGCAGACTTTCCTGAGGTTTCTGGGTTTCTCACTCTGCTGCTCCTCAGGCCCCCAATGTCACATGGCCCGAACCATCCACCCTGGAAAGAAAGGGCTTATGTCACATTTTTCTTACAGGTGATACTCTTATTTAGATAATCCATTAGGTAACACTCCACTTTCCCTCTGAGTTTAGGTAAGGGTGTCTCTCGGTTTGCATATTGTCATATCGTTCTAAACACTACACTAGGCCTTGTTCCCCTTCTCATTTGGACACGCTCTGCCTACATCTCAATATCCATCCTCCATTTTGCTCCTTCTTTTGCTCCTTCTTTTGGGTTTCTCCATAAGAGAAAAAAAATGCAGTATTTAAATTCATGTGTCTGATTTATTTTACTTAAAATTATGATTGCAAGTGTTTCAATTTACCTAAGAGTGGTTAAAATTTATCCTTTTTTATGGTTAAGGAGTACTCTATTGTATATAAATATCACATTTTCTTTATCCACTCATCTGTTGATGAGCATATGGGCTATTTTCAAGGTTTATCTTTTATAAATTGTGCTTCTATAAACATGAAGATGTACATATCACTGTGGATAATACTTCTCTTTTAGGAGGACATCTAGCATAGGAGTAGCTGACCTAAATGGAAAACTCTAGTTTTTTGAAGCATCACTGTACTGAGTTCCATAGTAATTGTATTAATTTACACTTCCACTAGCAAGGTGAAGTTTCTTTTTTTTTTAACTGCTTTGCCAGCATTTGTTGTTTGCTGATTTCCTGATAACAGCCATTCTTTCTCGAGTGAGGTGAAGGCCTAGTATTGTCTTATTTTGCAGTTCTCAAATGATCAGTGATAGTGAACACATTTTGTATGTATATTTGCTGTTTGAGAAGTATCATTCATTTGACATGTCCATTTGAGAAGTATCTATTCCTTTCAGATGCCTATTTTGGATGTAATCTTTAAATTTAGAGGGTCTGATATTTAGAAGTTCTTTGTGTATTCTGGATAGTAGTCTTTTGTCTGAGGTAAAACTGTCTGAGGTAAAAATAGTTGGTAATATTTTTTTCTGTTTTGTGGGTTGTCTCCACTGCGTTGTGGTTTCTTTCACTGTGCAAAATTTTTTTAAATTTGATGTGATTCCAGTTACTGATTCTTTGTTATACTTCCTGTGTGATTGGGATTTTATTCACGTCTCTGACCACTGAGAAATGCAAATTAAAACAATACTAAGTTTTCATCTTGCCAGGCGTGGTGGAACACACCTGTAATCCCAGCATTCGGGAGGCTGAGGCAGGGGGGTCGTTGTGAGTTCCAGACCAGCCTGAACTGCGTAGTGAGATCCTGTCTCAAAATTTTTTTTTTATCTTACTCCAGAATGAATAGCAATCAGTAAGAAATCAAGCAAAACAAATGCTGGCAGGACAGTGATGAAAAAGGAAATTTCCTGCACTGTTAGTGAGAATGTAAACTAGTACAATCATTATGGAAATCTGAAAGGAGATTTCTCAAGAACTGAAGTTAAAGATTCCAAATGACCCAGTGACTCCTCTGCGAATAGCTGCCCCCCAAACTTAAGATTTCATTCTACAGTGTTATATGTCTTCCAGTGTTTATAGTAGTACTACTCAAAATAGCTAAAATCTGGAAACAGCTTGTATATCCATTAACAGATGATTGGGAAAAGAAAATGTGATGTCTTCCTATAATAGAATACTAATTTCTACCATTGCTTTTTACTATTCTAAATCCTTTATGGATTCAAATGAATTTTAGGTTTATCTTCTCTAGTATTGTGAGGTATACTAAGAATATTTTGATAAGAATTACACTTAATCTGTATAGCAGTTTTGGAAGTGTGGCTATTGTCACTGTGTTTGTTTTGCTTATTCAAGAATGAGGGCTGTTTTCTGATACCCTCTTCAATCTCCTTCAAAGTACTTTAGTTTTCAATGTAAACTTCTTTTATTTTCTTCATTAGATTGATTTCTAAATACTTCATTTTTCTGGCTGCTATTGTGAAAGGTATTTTTCCATAATTTCTCTCTCATGAGTTTTATTGGTGTACAGGAAAGCTATTGATTTTTTATTATTGATTTATATTCTGTTACACAAATCAATTTTGTTATTTGTTCTGGAATCTTTTGTTGGGGTTTTTAGGGTCTTCTATATAGAATATCATGTCACTAGTAAATAATGATATTTTAACGTCTTCTTTTTTATCCTCATTTCTTTTATTTCTTTCTCTTATCAAAATGCCCTGGCTAATCTTTTCTAGAAGTACACTGAACAAAAGTGGCGATATGTCTTTTTTCTGGTTTTAGAGTGAAAAATTTTAGTTTTTTGTTCATTTCGTATGATATTGGCTGTTGGTTTGTCATAGGTCATTGGTTTGTTTAGGGTTTGTATCATGAATGAGTGTTGGGCCCTGTCACATGCTTTTTCTGCATCTATTAAGGTAATCATGTATTTTTTTGCCCTTGGTTTTGTTAATGCTGTGTATTACATTACTGATTTGCGTGTGTTGAACCTTCTCTGCATGCCTGGAATGAATCCTATTAGGTGCATAATATTTTTGATTATTTGCTGCATTATGTTTGCCAGTATTTTAAAGTTGAGGTTTTTTTGTCTACATTCACAAAGTTGAGGTGGGCCTGTAGCTTTCTGTTTTGGTCGAATCCTTCTTTGCTTTCAGTATCAGGAATGCTTGCTTCCAGGAATGCCTTTGAGAGTTCTGTTCCTCTTTCAATTTCATTAAAGATTTTGAGGCATGGTAGCATTATATTTTCTCTAATATTCTTGTAGAATTCAGCAGTGAATCTGTTACGACCTTGGCTTTTCTTTGCTGGTATCTTTTATACTACTTCATCAGTTTCATAGACTGATACTGGATTATTTCAAATTTTTATATCTTCTTGATTCAGCTTTGTTAATTCTTATGTATAATTTCTTCTGAATTTTATATCTTATTAGAATACAGCTTCTCAAAGTAGGTAATGATTTTCTGGATTTGTGAAAGATCCCTTGTGATCTCGCTCTATTCATTTGTAATTGTATGGGTTTGGTTCCTTTCTTTCATTTCTTAAAAATTGACTAAGGGTTTGTCTATCTCATTAATCTTTCAATGGCCTAACTCTTTGATTTTTTTGTATTGTTTTCTTAGTGTAAATTGCATTAAATTCTGCTCTGGTATTTATAATTTCATTCCACGTGTGAGTTTTGGGTTTAACTTGGTCTTTTCCAGAACTTTGAGATTCAAAACTAGGTTGTTTAAGTTCACTCTGTGTTTCTGATCTGAAATTCACTGTTCTAAGTTTTCCCTCATAGGACTATGTGTCATACAGTTCCCACAAGTTTCCCTATGTTCATTGTGTCCCATAAGTTCTAGTACATCACATTGGAATTGTTGCTTTGATCACTAATTTCTTCCGTGGCCCCTTGGTTGTTCAAGAGTATTACTTAATTTGAATGTGCTTATGTAGTTTTTGTGTTTGTTTCCATTTATTTCAAATCTCATTGCATTAGTGTCTGATAACATATTATGTGTGCTAAATTCCGTTTCTTTGCTGTGACTTAAGCATATTCTATAAGCTAATGTGCAGTCTATTTTAGAAAAAAAAAAAAAACCTCCAGTGCTACTGAGAAGAGTGTGTATTCTGTCGTTAGTGGAACACTGTAGATATCTAGCAGGTTTTTTTACTCAAGTGTTTTGCTCAGCTCTGTTGACTTTTTATCTAGCTGTTCTGTTTGTGGTGGTGAGGTACAGTGTGACAATTGCATTAGTGATGATCTGGTTTTTCATATCCACTAGTGTTTGTTTAACATAGTTGGTATTTGGTTCATATATTTTTATAATTATCTCTTGCTCTTGAATTGTTCCATTAATAAATATTTAGTGACTTTTTCTTTTTAGATCAATCTTGGCTTGAAATTCACTATGATAACAAATAGAACTAACACCCTTGCTTTTTTCTAGATTTCTGTTTCATGGAGTATTGTTTTCCCTTCTTTGACTTTCTTTTCAAGTTAAAAGTGTTTCTTATATGCAGAACATTGTTGGATCTTATTTCTTGATCCACTCTGCCTTTTTGTTTCTTTTGATTGGTGAATCAAGACTGTCCAACAGTTGCAACCAGTAAGGTCATAAGGTGGGTTTTCTCAAACCCTTGGAGCACACATCTTACCACATGTATATCCTGGATGCTGGATACGGAAGCGCTTGATTAGGTTTAATTATTATCTAATCTCCTATTTACTGTGAGAATGTTTTACTGTATTACTGTACTGTACATTAAGATTATGTAACTTTAAAAAATGTTTATGAAGTTCACACTTAACAATTTTCCTTCTGTCTTAGAAGAGGCTTAAATTTGAACTTTTGAAAACACTAGAGTTGTTGAGGTACGTACTGTCATATTTGAGTTGTAAGCAGACAATTGCACTGTTTGAGGCAGATTTATGAACTTGCTATCATTTTTGTGTAGAAATTAAATATGACTTAAGGAGCCATATTGGGTGTAAGACTGACAAGGGTGGGCTGTCAACGTGACTGACTTTTAGATCTGCACAAGATACTGGGAGGGGATATGTCTGCTTATGTCTGTGTGGGACATGGAGGCATGGTCTTAGGTCTATGCCTGGCCCCTTGTGCCTCCCTGTATAGACAAGCTCTCATGCTCTGCTTCCTGGCTACCACAAGCTAATCAGCTTTGCTCTGCTGTACCACTCTGACATGGTGTTTCTTTCTTGGAGCCAGCTGACTACAGACTGAATCCCCCAAAATCATGATTCAAATCAACCTTTTTTTCTTTAGGTAGTGGGTGTTGGGAATTGTGTTCAGTGATGGGGAAGCTGACTAATAAAAGGTCTTTTATCTAGGTTGACTTCTAGGCATTTAATTTTATAATCTATTGTGAATTAAATGAATGGGATTTTAAAAAATTTCTTTTTCAGCTGCTTTATTTTTAGGTATAAAACATTAATGACAAAAATTTTAATGTTGATTTTGTATCTTGCTACTTTGCAGAATTTGTTAGATCTTTCAGTGAGTCTTACTGATCTTCTAAATGTAGGGTCCTATCATCTCCAAATAAGGATAATTTCAAATTTTTGTTTTGTATTAGTATGTTTTTCTCTCCCTTCTCTTGCCCAGTTGTTCTGGCTAAAACTTTAAGGACTATGTTGAAAGTGAATGCCCTTGTGTTTGTTGTTCATGATTTTAGAGGATATGTCTTCAGTTTTACATTATATTGATTACTGGCTTGTCATAATTATATAGCTGTTGTTATATTGAGGTATGGTCATTGAATACCTACTTTCTTTGTAGCTTTTATCATGAAATGATATTGAATTTTATTGAAGGAATTTTCTGTATTGATTGAGGTGATCATATAACTTTTATTCTTGATTTTACTTATGTAGTGTATTAAGTTTATTGTGTTTTATATGATGAAAAATTCTTGCATTATCAAAATGAAACCAAATTGATCATGGTGTATGATCTTTTCACTAGGTTGATGAATTCAGTTTAAATGAATATTTTCACATCCATACTTATGAAAGATGTTGGCTTATCATATTCTTGTTTTGATCTGTGCCTTTGTCTAGCTTTGATATCACTGTGATATTGGCTTCATAGGATGGGATTAACAGTATTTGTTCTTTTAATATTTCATGGAAATTTTAGTTTAGTTCTCTTTTAAAGGTCTTATAAAATGCAACTCTGAATGCCTTTGGTCCTGACTCTTTTTGGGGGAGACTATTACTAATTCAGTCTCATTGCTTATTATTGATCTATTTAAGTTTTTAAAACTATCTTCTTGGTTAAATTTTGGTAGACCACTTGTACCTAGAAATTTATGCATTTATTTTACATTCTTAAGTTTATTAGAATAAAGGTTTCCAAAATAATCCTTAATGATTCTCTGGATCTCAGTCTGTTGTGATATCTTTTTTTTTTTTTTTTAAAATCTCTAATTGTATCAATATGTATCTTCTCTCTCTTTCTCTCAGTCTCTCTCTCTCTCTTTCTCTCGATTAGACTAGTTAAGGCTTATACATTTTAATAGAACATTTTATTTAATCCACAATATCCAAACTATTATTTCAACAAGTAATCAATATAAAGTTATTAAACATCTTAAATTATTCCTCATACTAATTCTTCATACTCCACTGTTCAGATTTGCAATGCTTCACATGCTCACCAGCCATGTGTGACTAATGAAAGGTGTATTAGAACATATGGATCTAAAACAATAAGTGCTCAAAAATTAAATACGAGAAGTGTCTATTATTTAAGGCATAAACCAAAGCCAAGACCACCGTTGGAACCAAACATTCCATTTTAGGGCTTAAACGCTTTAATTTAGACTTTTTTTTTGTTTAAAAGGAAAAAGAGAAAAAACAAAGCAAAACAAAACAAAGCAGTGTAAGGGTACAAGTAATACAGAACTGCAAAAAAAAAAAAAAAAAAAAAAAACAGTAAGAAATCACCAGTTAATAGATTACACATTATCATTTTAGAGGTAGTTGCTCAAGTCACAGTATCAAAGCATACAAAGTGGACATTCAAACAGTGAGACTGCAAACAGTTGTGTTCAGTGATCCAACCAAAAACATTAATATGGTCAGCTATTTAACACCCCTAAACACACTTGCGGTTGTATCCTTTAGAGCACTTTTTTTTCCTGTCTTTATTACAATAAAATTTACACATTTTGGGTTTTATTACTACCATAGTTCTTATTACTTTTTTTTGGAAGAGAATAAAGTCAAATATGACAAAACTAAGTGGTCAGTCAAAACCAAGGATAGACATAGCACATGATGTAAAACAGAGTACAAGGTTATCAACAATGGTTATCATAACGCATCTTGCTTCCTTAAAAAGAATTGTCTAGCTCGTTAGGTATTATAAAGTTGAACAAAACAGTATAGAACAAGACCAATAAAACCTAAACATTGTAAGCATTACAGAACTTCAAAAGAAGATAATAGTCAAACCAGAATTGGCATCATAGTGAATCTTATTGCCTTCAAAACTGTTGTCTATACCCTCAAACTTGATACAGAACGGAACAGAGTCTAATCAGGCAAAACAAGATAGTGGGAGTATTACAGGACTTCAAATGAATTTAATAGGAAATCAAAAAAGTTACTATACTATATCCTGCTTTTTAAATTTTTTCCCTTAATTAAAAAATCATAAAAAATAACTAAATATTTTTTAATGAATAAGGGAGAGATTGAGATAAAAGAGGACATAACAACATAACAATGCAGGTCAGAGTATGACAGTTTCAGCAACCTAGTGCTTCACCACCAAATAACCCGACTTAATAGTAGTTACCATAGTGTCTTTTCCCTTGAAATATTTGAATATAACGTCATATACTAGGCATCAAACATACCAAGACAGTGTAAAACCATTCAAGTGGATGAAAGCATTGTAGGGTATTTAGAACCAGCTAACAGTAAACGAACAATGGTTTCTATATTATCTCTTTGCCTATAACAATTTTTGTTTATACTATCGCATATAAAATAATCCAGCAAGATACAACATGATAAAACTAATGGAGACAGAAGACCAAGCGTTTGTTGGGGCTTCAAAACAAGATGATATTAAATCAGCACTAGCTATTATGATGATTTGTTTTCTTCAAAATAGCTGATCATTTCATCACAGGCAATAATATCAATCAGCCCAGAATAAAGCCATTCCAATTAATAAGTGAAAACTTTGTAAGGCTTCAAGGCCACATAATGGGAATCATGATTACCACATACATTTATATATTTGAATCATTTCTTACATTATGGAAACTATTTGGTATTCACACATGCGAGATTGATTTATTTCACTTACGAGTATGGTCTCAAGCTGTGCCCCATTTATCGATAAATATCTCAATGTGATCCTTCTTTATAGCTGATTAGTACTCCATTGTATAGAAATGCCACAACTTTTTTATCCATTCCTCAGTTAATGGACACTTGTGTTGTTTCCAAGGTCTGGCAATTACAAATTGTGCTGCTATAAACATAGGTGCACATATATCACTGTCGTATGATGCTTTCAGTTCATCTGGGAATATGTCTAGAAGTGGAATGGATGGAACAAATGGGACTTCCAATCCCAGCTTTTTGAGAAATCTCCAGGCTGACCTCCACAAAGGTTTTACCAGTCTATACTCCCACCAACAGTGTAGGAGAGTTCCTTTTCCCCCAAAGCCTCTCCAGCATTTGTTGTTGGTTTTCTTGATCCTGGCCATTCTTTCAGGAGTGAGATGGAATCTCAGTGTGGTTTTAATTTGCATTTCTCTAGTGACCAATGATGATGAACATTTTTTCATGTATTTATTTGCCATTTGTATTTCTTCATCTGAGAAGTGTGTATTCACCACAGATGCCCATTTGTGGATTGTATCTTTGAATTTTGGGGGTCTGAGTTTTTTTAATTCTTTATATGTTTTAGACAAAAGTCCCTTGTCAGAGGGGGAGTTCATTAAGATCTTTTCCCAGTATGTGGGGTTTTTTTCCCACTATACTGGAGATTTCTTTTGACATGCAGAAACTTTTTAATGAGGTGGTCCCTGTTATTGATTCTGGGAAGTATTTCCTGTGCAGTTTGAATCCTGTTCATGAATTCTCTACCTACCCCTATGTCTTGAAGGTTTCTACCCAATTTGTCTTCCAATAGATTTAGTGTTTCTGTTTTTAATATTCAGATCTTTGATCCATTTAGATTTTAATTTAGTACATAATGATAGGCATGGGTCTAATTTTAGTTTTCAGCAAATGGAGAGGCAGTTTTTCCAGCACCATTTATTAAAGAGACTGTTGTTCTTCCAGTGAACCTGGTTGGCTCCTTTATGAAAGATAAGGTGGTTGAGTGTGTTTGTAGTTGTGGTGGTGTATCTTCTAATCTATTCCATTGATCTTCAGCTCTGTTTTGATTCCAGTACCATGTTGATTTTACTATTGTTGCTTTGTAGTATAAGTTCAAGTCAGGGATTGTGATGCCTCTTGCCTTGCCTTACTGCTTAGAATTGCCTTTGCTATTCTAGGTCTCTTCTGGTTCCAGATGAATTTTTGGACTGATTTCTCTAGATCTATAAGGTATGTTGAGGGTATTTTTATTGGGATTGCATTGAATCTGTATAACAGTTTTGGGAGAATGGCCATTTTCACAATGTTTATTCTTCCTATCCATGAGCAAGGGATGTCTTTCCATTTTCTGAGATCATCCTCGATTTCTTTTTTCAGTGTACTATAATTTTCCCTGTATAGGTCTTTCACTTCTTTCGTAAGAGTAATTCCTAAATATTTCATTTTTTTGCTTGCTAATGTGAAGAGTGTGGCTTCTCTTATTTCTCTCTCTGTGATTTTGTTGTTAGTGTATAGGAATGCTATTGATTTCTTTTTTCTCTCTCTCTCTTTTTTTTTAAATTTTATTTAAGGAGAAAAGAAAAAAAAAAACAGTGAAAGGGTACAAGTTATACAGATTTACAGAAGAAAAAAATGAACAGTAGGAAATCACCAGTCAATGGATCACACATTGCCATCCTAGAAACAATTGTTCAAGTCACAAGATTAAAGCTTGTAGAGTGGACATTCCAACAATGATACTGCAAACAGTTCTGTTCAATGATCCAATAAAACTCTGTGATATCATTTTCTATCTTATACACTTAAATATACATGCAGTTATAGAGTTTAGAGCACTTTCTTTTCCTCTCTTTTGTACAATGACTATTACACATTTTGGGTTTCATTGCTCCCACGGTTCTTATTGCTTTTTTGGAAGAGAGTAAAACCAAATGTGACATAACAGAACAGAATTGGTCAAGTCAAAAGGGTGGACATAATAGATAATATAAAAACATAATACAAGGTGATCAACAATGGTTACCATAATGCCTCCCGCTATCTCCAATAGAATTGCCTATATCATCAGTTATAATATAATTGAACAAAACAGTAAAGAACAAAACCAACAAAACCAAAACATTGGAGACATTGTAGGTCTTCAAAAGTAGATAAAAGTTAACGAGAATGGGCGTTATAATGAATCTCATTATCTTCACAGCTGATGCCTAAACTTTCAAACCTGATACTATCCAGCAAAACAGAATAGGGGAACATCAGTCAAAAACAAGATGGTGAGAGTAATACAGGGCTTCAAATCAAGATAATAGAAAGTCAAAGTGGGTTACTATATTATATCCTGCTATTTTTTCCCTTTAATTAAACGGATAAAAATAAAAAAGTAAATAATGGAGTGGAGATTGAGAAAAAAGAGGGCATAACAGCAAAATAGCGCAGATCAAAACATAACCATTTAAGCAGAATAGTGTTTCACCACCAGATAATTCTGACCTAAAAGTAGTCACCATATTGACTCTTTCCTTGAAGTCCTTGAGTACAACTTTATATACTGTAGCATTAAGTATATTAAAACAATGTAAAACCATTTAAGAGAATGACAGCATTACAGAGTATTTAGAATCGACTAACAGAAAATGAACAATGGTTTCTGTATAATCTCCTTGTCTTTAAAAGGTTTTTGCTTATACTATCGTACACAATAAAATCCAATAAGATACAACCTGTTTAGACCATTGGAGACAGAAGAACAAAAGCTAGATGAAACTTCAAAACAAGATGATACTAAATCAGTATTACCTACTAAGATGTCATTTTCTCCAAAATAGCTGTTCCTATCATCCAATCTTCTCTGTCTCATTTCTGTTGAGCTCTTTTTCTGTCAGTAACTGTCAGTTTGTCTTCTTCATTTTGTTCTCTGCTCCATTCGTTGTGGCCTCCCCGCCACTATTTCTGGGTTCTTTGTATTTTTCTTTTTTTAGAATATCCTGCAATACTTTCTGTAGAGTTGAATTGGTGGTTGCAAATTCCTCCAGTTCCTCTTTATCCTGGAAGCACCTTGTTTTTCCGTCAATTTCCAGGGACAGTTGTGCAGGATATCTCAATCTTGGCTGGAGATTATTATCTTTCAAAGCTTGAATTATTTCCCCCCCCACTCTTCATGATTTGATGGTTTGTGCAGAGAAATCTGCTGTAATTCTGATGGGTGTTCCCTTGTAAGTGGTCTGTTTCTTGTCTCTTACAGCTTTTAATATTCTGTTCTTGTATTGAATTTCTGGAATTTTTATTATTATATGCCTGGGTGTTTCTCTGTTTGGGTTGTAGGTGGCTGGGGTCCTGTATGCCAGATACATCTGAGTATCTTTACCTTTTGCTAAATTAGGAAAATTCTTCTGGATTATTTCTGTGAGTAGCTTTTGTAGTTCACTTGTTTGTGTCCCTACTTCTTCTTTTACTTTTTAATCCTTAAGTTATGGCTCCTCTTATCATCTTCTTGTCTTTGTATTATTGCTGTTTGTTTCTTTGTTATTTTTAAGAAGTTTTTCATTTCATTCTCCCATATTACAAGTCTGCCCTCCAGTTCAGATAGTCTGTCCTTAGTTTCTTTCAAGCTGTTATGCCAGTCTTGGATAGATTTCTTAATTTCTTGATAGTCCCTTTGAACCTGCTTGATATACTCTATGCTTTCTCTGTTTTCTCCATCAAACAATTCTCCCCTCTTTTTCTGTTCTTCCATTCCACCATCTGTTTTTTCCTGGGTGGTGCTTAGCATTTCTCTAACTATTCTGCATACTTCTAGCTTCAGGTCGTTGATAACTTCATTCCTGAATTGGTCTATGAGGCTCTCTATATGGCGCTTAATGTCTATTGGTGTGGTGTCCGCTATTGCCTGTTTCTCAGAATTGGGGGCTGAGGAGCCTTTCTTGTTACTGCCTTTTCCCATATTCTCTGTTCCTTATATATATGCAAGTTTACATAGGAGGCCCAGCTTCCCTGCCTGTCAGTCACAGCCTGATCGAATTGCGCTGGCTAGGTGTTCACGCCCACTGCTGCGCACCAGGGAGTTATGGAGGAGGCAGCCTATGCGGGAGTCGCCCCTCTGGGCCACCGTCAGGCTCTGGGATCTGGGTTGGGCTAGCCTACCGAGTCCGCCCGCAGCGTCATGCAGGCCAGGCACTTTTCACCAATCCCGTCCGAGAGGGGAATGTGTGGCTAGAGTCGCCACCGCGCCCTGCTCCCGCAGGACTGCCCGAGCCCAGAATGTCCTCCGCTGGAGTCAAACTGTGGTAGAGTGTCAGTTTCTCTCACTCACCTCACCACAAGTCAGTGCACACCTCCCTGTCCGTCCTGTTTTCGACTCCGTTCGCAGACTCCCGTTCCCAGAGCTTCTGCGCGTCTCTCTCTTTGCCAAGCGGATGTAGAGGCACCCAGCCGCTGAGCAGCGGGAAACCCAAATCGCGGCTTCTAATGGCGCGGGGTCCAGCCTCCACACTGAGTCTTTTCTGTTCCTATTTTAGCGCCAGGACTGCATTCCAAGTTGGTTTCTCTCAGCCCAGTTCGTTCCTGAGTCCGTAGAGCATATCTCTACCGGCTTATGTCTCCTTAGTCCGCATCATTCCTGACTTCTGAGCCGAGCCTTTCAGAGAGCCTCCGGTAGTTGCTGTTATCTGTCCGCCATGTTCTCCAATGCTATTGATTTCTGAGTATTGATTTTGTACCCAGCTACATTACTGAATTTATTTATTATATCTAAGAGTCTTTCAATGGAGTTTAGGGGGTCTTCTATGTAGAGTATCATGTCATCTGCAAATAATGACAATTTAAATTCTTCTTTTCCTATCTTTACCCCTTTTATTTCCCTCTCTTGCCTAATTGCTCTGGCTAGTACTTCCAGTACTATATTAAATAGGAATGGTGATAAAGGACATCCTTGTCTTGTGCCTGATTTTAAAGTAAAGGTTTTCAATTTTTGGCCACTTAGTATGATACTGCCTGTTGGTTTGTCATAGATGGCCTTTATTATATTGAGGTAAAGACCATCTATTCCAATTTTCCGTAAAGTTCTTATCATGAATGAATGTTGAACCTTATCGAAGGCTTTTTCTGCATCTATAGAAATGATCTGTGATTCTTACTTTTGGCTTTATTGATATGGTGGATTACATTTATTGATTACATATGTTGAACCATCCTTGTCTTCCTGGGATGAATCCCACTTGGTCATGGTGTATAATCTTCTTGATGATTTGCTGCATCCTATTTGCCAAAATTTTATTGAGGATTTTTGCATCTGTGTTCTTAGGGAGATTGGTCTATAGTTCTGTTTTTTAGTTCAGTCTTTCTCAGGTTTTGGTACAAGAGTAATATTTGCTTCAAGGAATGACTTAGGAAGGATTACTTCCCTTTCAATTTCATTGAAGAGCTTGAGGAGTGTCGGCGTTAGGTCTTCGTTGTATTTCTTGTAGAATTCTGCAGGGCATCCATTTGGGCCTGGGCTCTTCTTTGTAGGTAAGGACTTCATTATATTTTCAATTTCATTAATAGAGATCGGGTTATTCAGCAGTTTTACATCCTTTTGATCTAGTTTTGGTACTTCATATGTTTCTAGGAATCTGT
This sequence comes from Cavia porcellus, assembly GCF_034190915.1. Taxonomy (NCBI): domain Eukaryota; kingdom Metazoa; phylum Chordata; class Mammalia; order Rodentia; family Caviidae; genus Cavia; species Cavia porcellus. The sequence goes on from NW_026947490.1 coordinate 89,560,494, forward strand.
CTATTTCTTCTGTGTTATCAAACCTTTGAGAGTGGAGGTTTTTGAAATAGGTGTTGATGATCTTCTGTATTTCTGTAGAATCTGTAGTGATTTCACCTTTGTTATTTCTTATTGCATGAATTTGAGCTTTTTCTTCCCTTTTTAAAATAAGGTTGGCTAGGGGCTTACAATTTTATTTATTCTTTCAAAGAACCAACTCTTTGAATCCTTGATTCTTTGGATTGCTTTCTTAGTCTCTGTTGCATTGATTTCTGCTCTGATTTTTATAATTTCCTCTCTTCTTTTGGCTTTGGGCTTGACTTGCTTTCTTGTTCTAGCTGTTTGAGGTGTAGCATCAGGTTGTTTATTTGTTTCTGTTATGTTGTCCTGATGTGGGAACTCAGTGCTATAAATTTTTCTCTGAGGACGGCTTTCATTGCATCCCACAGATTCTGGTAAGTTGTATCTGTATTTTCATTTTCTTGTAGGTATTCTTTAATTTCTTCTTTAATTTCCTCTGTGACCCACTGATTACTGAAGAGTGTGTTATTCAGTTTCCATGTGTTTGTGAGATTTTTGCAGTAACTTTTATCATTAATTTCTAATTTCAAATGCTATGATCTAATAACATGCAAGGGATGATTTCAACTCTTTTGCATTTGTTTAAATATGTTCTGTGAGCTAATATATGGTCTATTTTAGAGAATGAACCCATGTACTGTTGAGAAGAATGTGTATTCTGATGATGTTGGGTGGAGCATTCTGTATATGTCTATCAAGTCCATTTGTTTACAGGTGTGATTCAGTTCTGTTATTTCTTTGCTCATTTTCTGTCTGGTTGATCTGTTCCTTGGTGTCAATGGCATGTTAAGGTCTAATGTTACAATTGTGTTACTGATGATTTGATTTTTCATGTCTGTTAATAGTTGTTTTATATAACTGGGTGCTCTGGAATTTGGAGCATATATATTAAAGATAGTTATGTCTTCCTCTTGGAGTTTTCCCCCTAACGAGTATGTAATGACCTTCTTTGTCCTTTCTGATCATTGTTGGTTTAAAGTTCACATTGTCTGCAAACAGAATGGCTACTCCTGCTTTTTTTTGGATTCCTGTTGTGTGAAGTATTGTTTTCCCTCCTTTGACTTTCAGTCTGTGAGTATCCTTCTGGGTTAGATGGGTTTCCTGTAAACAGCATATGGTTGGATTTTGTTTCTTGATCCATTCTGCTAGTCTGTTTCTTTTGATTGGTTCATTGAGACCTTTTACATTAATGGTTATTACTGTTAAATGCTGGTTTCTTGTTGACATGTTATCTTTCTGCTGTTGCATCTTTATCTTTCTGTTCTGTTTAATTATCTGCTTTGCTTAGTGGTTTTTCCTTTGTGTATCTAAACTGTGTCTCAATATTTTTTGTAGGGTTGGCTTGGTGTTCATGAAGTTCTTCAGCTCTTCTTTGTCATGGAAGTATCATATTTCACCATCAATTTTGAATGATAGTTTTTCAGGATACATCAGTCTAGGTTGGAAATTATTTTACTTTAGGATCTGTAATACTTCACTTCATGCTCTTCTTGACTTTATTGTTTCTGCTGAGAAGTCTGCTGTGATTCTGATGGGTTTTCCTTTATAAGTGACCTGTCTTTTCTCTCTGACAGCTTTTAATAATCTATTCTTTTGTTGGATTTCTGGGATGGTGATTAGTATATGTCTGCGTGTAGTTTTATTTTGGTTATGACTATTTGGAGTTCTATAGGCTTCACTGAACCTATGTCTGTTTCTGATCTCATGTTTGGGAAATTTTTAGCTATTACTTCTCTAAATATCCTCTTGATGTGCTTTATGTTGTCCCCTTCTTTTTCATTAATCCCTATCATTCTTATGTTGTTTTTCTTTACATCATCTTGCAGTTGTTGAATTGTTATTTCCTGATTCCTAGTTATTTTTAAAAGGTCTTTCATTTCCTGTTCACTGGCTGCAATCCTGTCTTCAAGGTCTGAAATTCTATCTTCACTTTTATTGAGGCAGTTTTTACAGCTTTCAGTGGAGTTTTTGATTTCCTGCAACACTCTGTGCATCTGCTTTATGTATTCTGTTTGTTTCTTATATTTCTCATCTAGGGATTCTATCTTTTTGTTTAGTTCCTCCAATTTTTAACTGTGTTTTCTTTAGATATATTCAGAATCTCTTTCATTTCTTTCATCATTTCTTCTTTTACCTGGGAGATTATTTCGAGTTTGAATTCCTTTAATGCTTTCTGGAGTTGCTTGTTTATTTAAGTAGCTATTATTCTGATATTTGAGGTGTATAGCATGCATTTTCTTCTATATATATTGCTCCTAGGGTTTCTTGAGATGGGCTGGAGGTTTGAGGTTGTAATTTTGTCTTTTGTCATTTTCCTATATTTCTATGTTTCAAGTGTTATTCGAAAGCTTCCTCAGTGTCTGTTGGAAATCCATTTCTATGTTCACAGCTCCTAGGAATCTGGCACCCAGTTCCCCCAGGCTGCTGGGCCTCTGGAACCAGTGGCGCTCTTCTGTCTGCTTAGAACTCTGCAGTTCAATATGGGCTGGGCTCCAGGGACAGTGTGCGCCCCCCTGCTTGCTTAGAACTCCACAGTTCTCAAAGCCCAGCCAGAATGGGGAGGTGGATGTAAGTGCCTCTGATCTCCCTATTTACTTCACTGCACCCGGAAGGCTAGAGGATCCTGGACATGCTGGGGTTGGGGGATAGTGTGCTGGGCTCTTGCTGCAGGCCGTGGGGCCTCTGGAACTGGTGATGCTCGCCTGCTTGTTTAGAAAGCCACAGTCCTCCAGACACACAGGGAGGTGGATGCAGGTGCCCCAGACCCACCCAGCCCTTACTCTGCACCCAGACATTGCGAAGGTCACAAATATGCTGGGCTCAGGGGATAGTGTGTGCAGGCCTGCTTGCTTGAAACTCCACAGATCTCCGAGCGCAGCCAGAATCTGATTAAACTTTTACTTATTGTTTACAAGGATATACTTTTAATGGTAAAGAACACTTTTAGATCAGCACCTCTTTAGTATTTAAAACAACATAAAAATAATAAGAAAAGTGGAGGAAAGGAAAAACATCCAAGAATGAAAAAGAAAATGAATAAAACAATATTCTTTACATTGAGGTGTTTGGATTTGCATAATTTCTCTCCTGAACCTGGTGTACTGAGCCTCTATCCTAATGCTTTCAGACCATGTTTCCTATTTCACTATGCCTTTTAACTTTCTTGTCATCTTTTTCTTGATTCTTGAAGCTGTTTTTATATTTATTTTTGAGGAAGAGTGTTACTATGCAGTTCTGGCTGGCCTTCAACTTGGTGATCCTCCTGCCTCAGCCATAAGGTTGGAATCACAGGCAAACACTAACACATCCAGGTTGTGAAGCTCTTTCAGTCTTTCCTCGGAAAAGTTTCTCCATTGTCATTTTTCATTCTTCTCATTTGCAGGTTCATATGAGGCACACTTGTATTCTGCCAGGTTAAGCAAGTATTTTCTAAAATTTATTTTTAACTGATACAGAAAACATAAATAGAATACCATGTAGTGTTTTGATACATGTGTTTGTTGCATAATATTTAAATTCAGTTAAATGTATCTGTCTCCTCAAATACATCATTTATTTTTGATAAAAGCATTAAAATCCTTTATTCTAACTTTTTGAAATATGTAGTATATTATCATTTTCCATAGTCACCTGTGTTGTGCAAGAGCACACCAAAATTTCTTGCTCGCACTGTACTGTAACTTACACTGCATCAGTGACCTGCTTTGGACCTCTCCCTGGCTTCCTACTTTCCTCTCACTCTAGTAATTATCATTTTAGCCTCAACTTCAAAGACAGCACTTTTAGATCTCATCATGCAGTAAGATCATGCTGCACTTGTCTTTCTGTGTGTGGCTTATTTCATCCACACAGTGATCTCTAGATCCTTCACTAGAACAAAATTTATGTTGCTACAAATGCCAGGATGAAACAATTAATTCATATTAACATCAGTACTTACATTTGCAGCCTACCCAACATTAATAGCCATTTGGGTTATTGATGCTTTTATTTAAATTTTGATGTTCACACACACAGAGAACCTTATGGTAAGCTCTAAATGATTGCTGGCCTTAAACAACTTTCATATGGACAATAAACAATTAAAAATGTTAAGGCTCTGAAAGACTCCTCCTTAATACCGAGTCATAATCATAAGAAAAATTTTCATGAGGATATCAGAAAATAATACAAAATATCCTTGGTTTAAGGCTGTTGCTTGTCAGCCAGACTCTTCTCTACCCCTTGACCTCCAAATTCAGTATCTATATGTTATTTCTAAAACATAAATATATTGTTGTGGATTAAGAACTGGTGGTCAACTTAATGCCAGCTGGATTACATCAGCATGGCACTGAGCATAGATGCTCCACCTGAGGGAAGTTGGCATCATAAGCAGAGAGGAGAAGAAGGAAGGCGTTAACGCATTGTTGCGTTGTTGTGTTGAGGCATTGTGGGTTCTCTTACATGTTGCTGTTTGAGCCATTTGGTTCTCCTGGAGAAGCTCTGGTCCTCACATCGAGCATTGTTTCCTGACACTGAAGGGGAAGACAAGTGCCCCTTGGTCTCCAGGATGAACTCGTCACGCTGCTTCCTGGCATGTACTCACCTGTGCTTATTATCTGAGGAGCTCGGGGCCTCCGTGTCCTGAGGATGGCTGTGGTGCCTTTCAGGACAGCCCTGGTCTTTGTTGAGAGTGTGACTTCTCAGCTCCAGCGTAGAACCCTCATCCCACCAGCGCAGCTTCTTCACCCTGCTGGCATAGACTTTCTGGCTTCCACCGCTGACCCTTGGGTCTTCTGGGTACGAATCCGTAAAAGAGACTGGCGTGAGTCCTTCTTGTGGGCTCTGGACCTCCAGTTGGACTCATGGGAGGCATTGTCGTGAGTTCTGGATTTTCATTTGGACTCATGTGGGACATTGCTGCGGGATTTAGGCCTTGACTAAATGTTCTGTTTTTGGTGTTGCGGATAGATTTCCTGCGTTTTCTTATATTAATTCCTGGTGACCATTATAAAAATAATATGATAAATGCCATGTCCTGATTCTAATTGTTCTCAGCACAACCCCTAACTACAACATATGTAATGTACAAAGGGACCTTTGGAATACATGTTTTGCTACAATATAACATGTATAAGAAGAATGAACAAAAATGAGTGAGCATATCATAGATGTATAACTCTGTGAGATGTCTAACTAACACACTGATGTAGTCACCACTCAGATCAGGAAACAGAATAATTTTCAGCAAACATTCTCTTTCAGCTTATGATACTAATTAATTATACATACTCCATGTTACAAATTCAGTCTCCATTTTTTTTTTTGGTACCAGGAATCAAACTCAGGACCTTGTGCTTGGTAGGCAGGTGCTGGTGCCATTGAGCTATTCCCCAAACCCCCTATGTCTTTTTTTATTTTAAAGAGAATAAAAGCAAGCAAAATAAAACAGAATAAAGCCAATCAAAACAAGACAGTGTAAGTGATACAGGATTTAAAACAAGACAATAGGAAATCAACAATGGCTACCATAATGCCTCTTACTGTCTTCAGAATAGCTGCCCATACCATCAGATGTAGTAAAAGCAAGCAAAAGAGAATAGAGCCAATAAAAACAAAATAATGCTATACAGGACTCAATACAAAATAATAGTAAATCCAAAATGACTACTATAACATATCTTGTTATCTTTGAAATAGTTACCCACGTCATCAGATATAATAAAATCAAACCAAGCAGAGTAAAACTAACCCCCCCAATAATACAGGACTTTAAAACAAGATAATAGAGAATTAACAATGGCTACCACCTTCAGAAGCAGATTTCCTATAGATGCTACATTGTGCATTGTTATCCCCTGAATAGATGAATAGCCTACCTTAGGCCTGCAAAGTCAATGAAACAATAAACACTATAAGTGTTAAATTGCATTTTACTTCAATAGCTATCATCACAGCCTGTGTTTCTCTGGATTAGCTGGTGCCTTATGGAGTAGGGATTGGGAACCTTGACTCTTCTTGTCTCCCAGCCCACATGCTGAAAGAGGCTGGGGTCTCGTTCTCCTCCCCATGGCCAGTGCATGGAGCCAACCCACAGGAAGTTCTATTTTTTTATTACTGATCAATTTTATTCTTTTTTCTGTAACAAATAGATTTAGTTGATAACAGTGACACTGCTTTAGGTTGTTTTGCAACTTTTTATTCTTGTTGTAAAACTTACTAAGTTATTAACACATTTTAAAATTTGTTGAACAAATAGATTTGTGTGAGATATATAAGTTTAGGTAATCATAAGTTATTACATGTCAAGATTTTAGAACAGTATCTATAGTTTCATAGATAATAAATAGTGAGCTCATTAATTTGTAGATAAATATTTGATAAATTAAACTCTCTGAAAATGTAGATGTCAAGAAAGCTGAACTAGATATTAGTGATGTTTAGACTATTTAGAGGTGAAATCCAATAAGCTTATGAATTTGCAGAAGGAAACACAAAAATATTTTAATGTCACCATGTTTTTGAATATCATTCTATTTTATTTCTTTTCATAGTGTTGATGATGGAACCTAGGGTTTCATGTAAGCTAGAAATATTTACTAGCACCGAGATGAAACCCAGCCTTGTTTTGGAACTTTAAATGAATGTAATTAATTTCTGTTCTTTTATTCAGTTTTTTCTTTTGATTTACATTATTAATATTATTGTGAACAAGTTTTTTATTCTTATATTAAGCATGAATATACTATAATTTATAAATCAATTCTACTGTTAAAATACATTTGTTTCCATTTTCACATAATACTAATAGTACTACAATAGAATTCTTATGTCTTTGTATAAACATATTTTTTTTATCTTTGCAGAATATATACACAGGAATAAATGTGCTTGATTACAGCCTATGTTTATATTTAAAATTAGCAGATATTGCCAGTGGTTTTATCTGGGCAAACTCACAGGGTATGAGAGTCAAGCTGACAATCTCATGAACATTTGGCATTACCCTTCTTAATTTTAACCATTCTTCTGTTGTTTCACTGTAGCATTGCTTTGTACTTTCATGAAGTGTAATAATTATGAACATGGATTCATGTTTATTGTCCATTTGATGTCATTTTTCATAAAATATGTAAATCTTTTGTGCTTTTGAAAAACTGGATTGTTTAATACTAATCGGTACAAACTTTAAATACAAATGCTTCTTTAAGTGGAAAATGATTTCTGTTTATGTGCACTACAATTTTTATACTGTCTTACATTTGTCTTTTAAAAAGTTATTAATATTCATGTCTTTTAACTGATAAGTCTCATTTTTTATGGTTAGTTCCTCTGAGGTCTTATTTAAAGTTCCTTTGAATATATATATATATATATATATATATATATATATATGTTAAATTAAATAAGTAACTAATTTTTGGTACTGGGAAGCAAACTCAGGATCTCATGCTTACCGAGCTGGCACTGACACTGAGCTAGATCTCTGGCAATATTTTAAATTTCATACCTTCCATTTAATCTTAAAATGGATTGGTATGATGGAAAGGCTAAATTCATATTTGCTTTTCCCCTCAGTAGGTGTATCTTGGCCTTAGCACTGTTTATTAAAAGTCATCATTTTTCTATTACAGTGTGACAACTTCCATTGCAAATCAGATGGCCACATGCATTTTACTTTTTTTCAGAATTCTCTATTCTGGAAATTGTTCTGTTTATCACTTTTTGAGATTGTATTATCTGCCAGAATAACTCATAATTTTGATCTTCAAAAATGCCTTTGTTTCTCTCTCTTTCTCTCTTCCCCTCTCTCACTGTCTCTGTCTCTGTCACTGCTTTTTGTTGTTCTACAGATTGATGTCAGATCATTGACATAGTAGGAAAATATTCTAAGAGTGAGTCACACTCCCAGTCCCAGGCACTTTAAATATAAATTTACACATGCACTCACATGTGCATACTGACGTGCATTATTATGATTTGGGTCTCAATTTAACTCCCAATGTCTTAGTGGTCTTAGGTGGAGTTTTATGAAGATGGTTGGTTTTAGAGTGTGTGATGCTGAGATTGAGGGTGTGTGATTACTAAATTAGCCCACTGGCTGGCTTGGCAGAATTCTGGGTGTGAATAGTGGGAAGGTCTGATGGAGATCACTACCAAACTGCTCTGAGCTGGATTTAAAATTAATCAATTGGCTTTCCATGTTTCTTAGTGAGTCTTCCCATGCCTAGGTCCCTTTTCTGGAGATGAACAGTGGATTCACAGTAAGTGAACCTCTATGAATCACTGGTCCTAGCTGAGGCCTGCAATGGCCTGTGAAGCTGTGCTACCTCAAAGGACAAGATAAGGCCACAGCTGAGAATGCCTGCCTCCCATCCCAATTAATTAGATAAACACTGTTGCTATAGGCATCTCACTCTTGCAGTGAAGGTGGACCTGGAGATAAGCTACTTCTAAATTAATATAATTTATTACTTGGAGAAGTCCTTGAACTGACTCCCAAGGTCCTGCTCAGTTTCCTGCATATTCCATTCTAAATCCTTCCTTTGTTTGAAAATCAAATAAATATGGGCTTCCCAGGGAAGCTCTTTGTCTCAACCCCCAGAAAATCTTGAATTCTGACAGAATGTTTTGATCCTCTTGGAGCCCTAGAATCACAGAGCTTGCCATTCACTTACTTGGGAGATTATGGACCTGATCAGTCCGTGATAAAGTTTCACCCTAGGAGTGAGTGCTATCTGCCCTAAGGATGTGTAGCTTGGATAGAAGGTAGAGGGACTGAACGAGGGATGCTGACTTCACTGGCCACTTGCTGCTTTTGTTGCCTTTTACCTGCTGAGAACTGTTTTTATTCTGTGATGACTGTTTGCCATGCCACTTGACCTTGGAGCCAGCTGATGATAACACAAATCCTCTATAAGGTGAAATAAACCTTTCTTCTTTAACTTTGGGTGTCAGATGCTTTGTCTCAGCAATAAGAAAAATAACTAAAGCTCATGCACTCCATAAAATCAATAATTAGGATAGTATAGAATTTGCAAAATAATCTTTGGAGAAATTATATATTTAAAATATTTTCTTCTGAACCATAAGCATAGTATGTTTCTCTATTTCTTTTAGACTTTAGTGTATTTTTCCTATATAGATATTTTGAAACTTGTTATCAAATTGTTACCATGTCTTAAAGTTACTTTTGGTACTTGAAATAGTTCTTCACTTGCAAAATAGTTGTTTTACAATTTTATTTTCAATTGTTTATTGCATGTGTACAAATTAATATTTGCACATTGAATTGGCTAAGTCCTTTTCTTCATTGTAATAATTTTTCTGTGGAATATTTTGGATTTTCTGTAGCATTCTTTGAAAGTGCCTAACCTGACTTCTGGGAGAACATGGCAGACAGATAGCAGCAGCTATGGAAGCTCTCTGAAAGACTCAGCTTAGAATTCAGGAATGGTACTGAGTAAGGAATCATAAGCAGGAGGTGATATGCCCCAGTGACCCAAAAACGAACTGGGCTGAGAGAAACCAACTTGGAATGCAATCCTGGTACTATAACAGGAACAGAAAAGCCTCAGTGTGGAAACTGGAGCCTGCGCCATTGGAAGCCATGATTTGGGTTTCCCGCCGTGCAGTGGCTGCGTCTACATCGGCTCGGCAGGGAGAGAAATGCGCGGAAGCTCTGAGAATGGGAATCGGCGAACGGAGTTGAAAACAGGACGGCGGGGAGCTGTGCATTGACTTGCAGTGAGGTGAGTGAGAGAAACTGACACTCTTCCACAGTTTAGGAGACTCCAGCGGAGGTCATTCTGGGACTGGGCAGACTTGCGGGAGCCGGGTGCTGCAGTGACTTCAGCCACGTATCCCCCTTTCTAGCGGGATTGGTGAGAAGTGCCTAGCCTATGTGACGCTGCTGGCTGAGACCCAGTAGGCTAGCACAACCCAGATCCCAGAGCCTGAGGGTGGCCTGGAGGGGCAGGCCCCGAGTAGGCTGCCTAGTCTGCAACTTCCTAGTGTACTGTGGTGGGCGGGAACACCTAGCTGGCGCAATTCAAGCAGGCTGTGGCTGACAGGGAGGGAAGCTGGGCCTCCTATGTACACTTGCATATATAAGGAACAAAGAATATGGGAAGAGGGAGCAACAAGAAAGGCCCTTCAGCCCCCAATCCTGAGAAAGAGGCAATAGTGGTCACCACACCAATAGACATAAAGCGCGATCTAGAGAGCCTCATAGATGAGTCCAGGAATGAAGTTATTAATGACCTGAAGCTAGACATAAGGAGAATAGTTAGAGAAATGCTAAGCACTACCCAAGAAAAAACAGATGTGGAATGGAAGAACAGAAAAAGAGGGGAGAATTGTTTGATGGAGAAAATAGAGAAAGCATAGAATACGTGAAGCAGGTTCAAAGAGACTACCAGGAAACTAAAAAGTCTATCGAAAACTGGCATAACAGCTTGAAAGAAACTAAGGACAGATTATCTGAACTGGAGGGCAGATTTGTAATATGTGAGAATGAAATGAAAACCTTTTTAAAAGTAACAAAGAAACAAACAGCAATAATACAAAGACTAGAAGATGATAAGAGGATCTATAACTTAAGAATTAAGAACATAAAAGAAGAAGTAGGGACACAAACAAATGAACTACAAAAGCTACTCACAGAAATAATCCAGGAGAATTTTCCTAATTTAGCAAAAGATAAAGATACTGAGTTGTATGAAGCATACAGGACCCCAGCCACCTACAACCCAAACAGAGCAACACCCAGGCATATAATACTAAAAATTCCAGAAATTTAATACAAGAACAAAATATTAAAAGCTGTCAGAGACAAGAAACAGACCACTTACAAGTGAACACCCATCAGAATTACAGCACATTTCTTTGCACAAACCATCAAATCATGAAGAGCTTGGGGGGAAATAATTCAAGCTTTGAAAGATAATAATCTCCAGCCAAGATTGATATATCCTGCACAACTATCCCTGGAAATCGATGGAAAAACAAGGTGCTTCCAGGATAAAGAGGAACTAGGGGAATATGCAACCACCAATTCAACTCTACAGAGAATACTGCAGGATATTCTAAAAAAGAAAAACACAAAGAATCCAGAAATAGTGGCAGAGAGGCCACAATGAATGGAGCAGAAAACAAAATGAAGAAGACAAACTGACAACTAATGACAGAAAAAGAGCTCAAGAGAAATGAGGCAGAGAAGATTGGATGATAGGAACAGCTATTTTGGGGAAAATGAAATCTTAATAGGTAATACTGATTTAGTATCATCTTGTTTTGAAGTCTCATCAAGCTTTTGTTCTTCTGTCTCCACTGGTCTAAACAGGTTGTATCTTAATTGATTTTATTATGTATGATAGTATAAGCAAAAACTTTTAAAGACAAGGAGATTATACAGAAACCATTGTTCATTTTCTGTTAATTGATTCTAAATACCCTGTAATGCTGTCATTCTCTTAAATGGTTTTACATTGTTTTGATATATTTGATGCTACAGTATACGAAGTTATACTCAAAGATTTCAAGGAAAGAGACAATATGGTAACTACTTTTATGTTGGGATAATCTTGTGGTGAAACACTATTCTGCTTAAATGGTTATGTTTTGGTCTGAGCTGTTTTGCTGTTATGCCCTCTTTTATCTCAATCTCCATTTCATTATTTACTTTTTAATTTTTATCCTTTTAATTAAGGGAAAAATAAATAAAAAAATAGCAGGATATATTATAGTAACCCAGTTTGACTTTCCATTATCTTGATTTAAAGCTCTATATCACTCTCACCATCTTGTTTTTGACTGATGTCCCCCTATTCTGTTTTGCTTGATAGTACCAGGTTCAAAAATTTAGGCAACAGCTGTGAAGATAGTGAGATTCATTATGATGCCCATTCTCGTTGACTATTATCTACTTTTGAAGACCTATAATGTCTCCAATGTTTTGGTTTCATTGGTTTTGTTCTTTACTGTTTTGTTCAATTTTATTATAACTGATGATATAGGCAATTCTATTTGAGATAGCAGGAGGCATTATGGTAACCATTGTTAATCACCTTGTATTATGCTTTTACGTTATCTATTATGTCCATTTTGTTTTCTTCTCCATTCATTGTGGCCTCTCTGCCACTATCCCTTTTGATTGGATTGACTCTGTTCTGTTATGTCACATTTGGTTCTACTCCCTTCCAAACAAGTAATAAGAACTGTGGGAGCAACAAAACCCAAAATGTGTAATTGTCATTGTACAAAAGAGAGGAAAAGAAAGTGCTCTAAATGATATAACTGCATGTATATTTAAGTGTATAAGATAGATAATGATATCATTGAGTTTTGTTGGATCATTGAACAGAACTGTTTGCAGTCTCACTGTTGGAATGTCCACTTTGCAAGCTTTACTTTTGTGACTTGAACAATTATTTCTAAGATGACAATATGTAATCCATTAACTAGTGATTTCCTACTATTTATTTTTTTCTGTAAATCTGTATAACTTGTACCCTTTTTCTGCTTTTTTTTCTCCTTAAATAAAATTTTTAAAAAAGTGCCTAACCTGACAAAGTGAAAGGATTGTTTAAACTTTTGTCACATCAAAGTATTATGTAAACCTTTCCTATGTTGTAGCTTTGGCAATGACTTCATATGGAAAGTGTGAGAGCAGGCCATGCATTTGTCTTACCTTTCTCAGAGATCACTTCTTGTATTGCCTTCATTCCAATGTCCAAAAATATTGTTTTATATAATTTTTGCACCTTTTTAGTTGCTTATGGTGGTAGGCAATTTCAATAATTACTTCATCCTTAAAAAAGTGGAAGCCAATTACAAATTTTTATTCAGTATTTTGTTAATTATTTACGTATGTTTTATTTTTCTTTAGTAGTTGTCATACATTGTACTGAAAACACAGAGTCAAAATTTCTTGCTTTATCACTTCAGGGACAATGCAAGAATTCTAGAATATCATATTTGCCTTTTTTTAGACTTTTCTGTTAGCTTTATCCTGTTTGTGTTTTTTGTGTGTGTCTGTGCACACATACCACACAAACATATTTGATCTCCAAACAGTTTTTGTTTAATATAGCCACTATTATTTACATTTGTGTACATCTTTATCATTTTCATTCTTTTTTATTTTCAATGCCTGCCACCATGCTCATTTCAAAATCTCATAGTCATTTCCTATAAGTCTATCAGAGAAAAATTTCCTAAATTCTTATTTATTTGAATATGTTCTTATTTTATATTCATATTATTAAATGAATGTTTGATTAGATATAAAAGACTAATTTTTGTCTTCCCCTTTCCTGTCTTTATTTTTTATTTTAAAAAGGATAAAATCAAGGAAATAAAACTGAATAAAACCAATCAAAGTAAAACAGTATAAGTGATACAGGACTTCAAAACCTAATGAAATCAACGATAGTTACCATAATACCTTTTGTTGTCTCCAGAATAGCTACAGATACCTTTGGACATAGTAAAAATCAAGCAGAAGAGTGTAGAAGAGAACAAATAAAAACAAAACAATGAATGCAACAAAGGACTTCAAAATAAGCCACTAGCAAATCCAAAATGGCTACCATAATATGTCTTGCTATCTTTTAAATAGCTGCCCATGCCGTCAGATTTAACAAAATCAAACAAAACAAAAGAGAATAAAACCCAAACCAACAAAACAATGAAAATTATATGGTTTCTAGGCAGGGATCACTTCCTAGTGAGGCCTTGTTCTCTTCCCCTAGAGTCCATGAATGGCACTGACTCATGGAGACAGGCTTGGATCTGGCTGTGCCCACTCCAGCAGTGGCCCGCACATGGCGCTGGTTTCCAGGTGGGGATCACCTCCTGGTGAGGCCCGGTTCTCTCTTCGCTGCTGTGGGTGAATGGCACTGACTCATGGAGAGAGGCGTGGATCTGGCTGTCCCCACTCCAATAGGGGCCTGCAGAATTCTTTTTTTTTTTGTTTAAAAGGAAAAAGAGAAAAAACAAAGCAAAACAAAACAAAGCAGTGTAAGGGTACAAGTAATACAGAACTGCAAAAAAAAAAAAATAAATAAAACAAAAACAGTAAGAAATCACCAGTTAATAGATTACACATTATCATTTTAGAGATAGTTGCTCAAGTCACAGTATCAAAGCATACAAAGTGGACATTCAAACAGTAAGACTGCAAACAGTTGTGTTCAGTGATCCAACCAAAAACATTAATATGGTCAGCTATTTAATACCCCTAAACACACTTGCTGTTGTATCCTTTAGAGCTCTTTTTTTCCCTCTCTTTTTTACAACAAAATTTACACATTTTGGGTTTTATTACTCCTTAGTTCTTATTACTTTTTTTTTGGGAGAGAATAAAGTCAAATATGGCAAAACAAAGCTGTCAGTCAAAACCAAGGATAGACATAGCACATGATGTAAAACAGAGTACAAGGTTATCAACAATGGTTATCAACAATGTCTCTTGTTTCCTTAAAAAGAATTGTCTATCTCATTAGATATTATAAAGTTGAACAAAACAGTAGAGAACAAGACCAATAAAAGTTAAGCATTGTAAACATTACAGGACTTCCAAAGGAGAGAATAGTCAAACCAGAATGGGCATCTTAGTGAATCTTATTGCCTTCAAAGTAGTTGCCTATATCCTCAAACTTGATACTATCAGATAGAATGGTACAGAGTCTAATTAGTCAAAACAAGATAGTGGGAGTATTACAGGACTTCAAAACAAGTTAATAGGAAGTCAAAAAAAGTTACTATTATATATTCTGCTAATTTTTAAAAATTTTCCCCTTAATTAAAAAAACACAAGAAATAACTAAATAATTTTTTAATGAATAAGGGAGAGATTGAGATAAAACAGGACATACAATATAACAATATAGGTCAAAGTATAACTGTTTCAGCAACCTAGTGCTTCACCACCAAATAACCCGACTTAATAGTAGTTACCATAGTGTCTGTCTTTTTCCTTGAAATATTTGAATAAAACTTCATATACTATAGCTTCAAATATTTCCATATCAAGAAGCCCAGAATAAAGCCTTTCCAATTAATAAGGGAAAATTTTATAAGGCTTCAAAGCCACATAATGGGGAATCATGATTACCACATATTTTTATATATTTGAATCATTACTTACATTAGGGAAACTGTTCGGTATTCACACATGCGAGATTGATTTATTTCACTTATGAGTATGGTCTCAAGCTGTGCCCATTTATTGATAAATATCTCAATGTGATCCTTCTTTACAGCTGAGTAATACTCCATTGTATAGAAATACCACAACTTTTTTATCCATTCCTCAGTTGATGGACACTTGGGTTGTTTCCAAGATCTAGGGATTACAAATTGTGCTGCTATAAACATAGGTGCACATATATCACTGTGGTATGATGCTTTCAGTTCATCTGGGAATATGTCTAGAAGTGGAATAGATGGAATAAATGGGACTTCCAATCCCAGCTTTTTGAGAAATCTCCAGACAGATCTCCACAAAGGCTGCACCAATCTACACTCCCACCAACAGTGTAGGAGAGTTCCTTTTTCCCCACAGCCTCTCCAGCATTTGTTGTTGTTGGTTTTCTTGATCCTGGCCATTCCTCAGGAGTGAGATGGTATCTCAGTGTGGTTTTAATTTGCATTTCTGTAATGACCAATGATGATTAACATTTTTTCATGTATTTATTTGCCATTTGCATTTCTTCATCTGAGAAGTGCGTATTCATCTCAGATGCCCATTTTTGGATTGGATCTTTGAATTTTGGGGGTCTGAGTTTTTAAATTCTTTATATGTTTTAGACAAGAGTCCCTTGTCTGAGAGAGAGTTCACTAAAATCTTTTCCCAGTTTGTGGGTTTTCTTTTCACTATGCTGGAGATTTCTTTTGACATGCAGAAACTTTTTAATTAGAAGTGGTCCCAGTTATTGATTCTGGGAAGTATTTCCCGTGCGGTTTGTGTCCTGTTCATGAATTCTCTACCAACTCCTATGTCTTCAATGTTTCTACCGAATTTGTCTTCCAATAGATTTAGTGTTTCTGTTTTAATATTCAGATCTTTGAAACATTTAGATTTTAGTTTAGTACATGGTGATAGACATGGGTCTAGCTTTAGTTTTTGGCAAATGGAGAGCCAGTTTTTCCAGCACCATTTATTAAAGAGACTGTCATTCTTCCAGTGAACCTGCTTGGCTCCTTTATCAAAGATAAGGTGGTTGAGTATGTTTGTAGTTGTGGTGGTGTATCTTCTAATCTATTCCATTGATCTTCGGTGCTGTTTTGATTCCAATACCGTGTTGATTTTACTACTGTTGCTTTGTAGTATAAGTTCAAGTCAAGGATTGTGATGCCTCCTGCTTTGTCTTTGCTGCTTAGAATTGCCTTTGCTATTCTAGGTCTCTTCTGGTTCCAGATGAAATTTAGGAGTGATTTCTCTAGATCTATAAGGTATGTTGATGGTATTTTTATTGGGATTGCATTGAATCTGTATAACAGTTTTGGGAGAATGGCCATTTTCACAATGTTTGTTCTTCCTATCCATGAGCAAGGGATGTCTTTCCATTTTCTGAGATCATCTTCAATTTCTTTTTTAAGTGTATTATAATTTTCACTGTATAAGTCTTTCACTTCTTTTGTAAGAGTAATTCCTAAATATTTCATTTTTTTGCTTGCTAGTGTGAAGAGTGTAGTTTCTCCTATTTCCCTCTCTGTGATTTTGTTGTTCGTGTATAGGAATGCTATTAATTTCTGAGTATTGATTTTGTATCCAGCCACATTACTGAATTTATTTATTGTATCTAAGAGTCTTTCAATGGAGTTTAGGGGGTCTTCTGTGTACAGTATCATATCATCTGCAAACAATGATAATTTAACTTCTTCTTTTCCTATCTTTACCCCTTTTATTTCCCTCTCTTGCCTAATTGCTCTGGCTAGTACTTCCAGTACTATATTAAATAGGAATGGTGATAAAGGACATCCTTGTCTTGTGCCTGATTTTAAAGTAAAGGTTTTCAATTTTTGGCCATTGTATGATGCTGGCTGTTGGTTTATCATAAATGGCCTTTATTATATTGAGGTAAAGACCATCTATTAGAATTTTCTGTAAAGTTCTTATCATGAATAAATGTTGGACCTTATCGAAGGCTTTTTCTGCACCTATAGAAATGATCATGTGATTCTTATTTTTGGCTTTACTGATATGGTGGATTACATTTATTGATTTACCTATGTTGAACCATCCTTGCCTTCCTGGGATGAATCCCACTTGGTCATGGTGTATAATCTTCTTGATGATTTGCTGCATCCTATTTGCCAATATTTTATTGAGGATTTTTGCATCTGTGTTCATTAGGGAGATCGGTCTATAGTTGTCTTTTTTAGTTGGGTCTTTCTCAGGTTTTGGTACTAGAGTAATATTTGCTTCCAGGAATGACTTAGGAAGGATTACTTCCCTTTCAATTTCATTGAATAGTTTGAGGAGTGTCGGCATTAGGTCTTCTTTGCATTTCTTGTGGAATTCTGCAGTGAATCCATCTGGGCCCGGGCTCTTCTTTGTAGGTAAAGACTTAATTACCTTTTCAATTTCATTAACAGAGATTGGGTTATTCAACAGTTTTACATCCTCTTGATCTAGCTTTGGTACTTCATATGTTTCTAAGAATCTGTCTATTTCTTCTGTGTTTTTGAGAGGAGAAGTTTTTGAAATAGGTATTGATGATCTTCTGTATTTCTATTGGGTCTATAGTGATTTCACCGTTTTCATTTCTTATTGCATGAATTTAAGCTTTTTCTTCCCTTTTTCAAATAAGGTTGGCTAGGGACTTTTCGATTTTATTTATTCTTTCAAAGAACCAACTCTTTGATTCATTGATTCTTTGGATTGTTTTCTTAGTCTCTATTGCATTGAGTTCTGCTCTGATTTTTATAATTTCCTCTCTTCTTTTGGCTTTGGGCTTGACTTGCTCTTCTTTTTCTAGCTGTTTGAGGTGTAGCATCAAGTTATTTATTTGTATTCTTTCTGTTTTCCTGATGTGGGAATTCAGTGCAATAAACTTTTCTCTGAGGATGGCTTTCATTGCATCCCACAAATTCTGGTAAGTTGTATCTGCATTTTCATTTTCTTTTAGGTATTGTTTAATTTCTTCTGTGACCCACTGATTACTGAAGAGTGTGTTATTCAGTTTCCATGTGTTTGTGGGATTTTTGCAGTATCTTTTATCATTAATTTCTAATTTCAGAGTGCAATGATCCGATAACATGCAAGGGATGATTTCAACTCTTTTGTATTTGTTTAAATATGTTCTGTGAGCTAATATATGGTCTATTTTAGAGAATGATCCATGTACTGCTGAGAAGAATGTTATTCTGATGTTGTTGGGTGGAGCATTCTGTATATGTCTATCAAATCCATTTGTTCGCAGGTGTGATTCAGGGTTAGTTTCTTTGCTGATTTTCTGTCTGGTTGATCTGTCCATTGATGTCAATGGCATATTAAGGTTTCCTGTTACAATTGTGTTACTGATAATTTGAGTTTTCTTTTCTGTTAATACTTGTTTTTTATGACTGGGTGCTCTGGAGTTTGGTGCATATATATTTAAGAGAGTTATCTCTTCTTCTTGGAGTTTTCCCCTTACGAGGATGTAGTGACCTTTTTTTTCCTTTACGGTCATTGTTGGTTTAAAGTTCACGTTGTCTGCAAACAGAATGGCTACTCCTGCCTTTTTTTGGATTCCTGCTGCATGAAGTATTGTTTTCCATCCTTTGACTTTCAGTCTGTGAGTATCCTTCTGGGTTAATTGGGTTTCTTGTAAACAGCATATGGTTGGATTTTGTTTCTTGATCCATTCTGCTAGTCTGTTTCTTTTGATTGGTTCATTGAGACCTTTTACATTAATGGTTATTACTGTTAAATGCTGGTTTATTGTTGACATGTTATCTCTCTGCTGTTGCATCTTTATCTTTCTGTTCTGTTTAATTATCTGCTTTGCTTAGTGGTTTTTTTCCTTTGTGTATCTAAACTGTCTTTCAATGTTTTTTGCAGGGTTGATTTGGTGTTCATGAAGTTCTTCAGCTGTTCTTTGTCATGGAAGTATTGTATTTCACCATCAATTTTGAATGATAGTTTTTCAGGATACATCAGTCTAGGCGGGAAATCATTTTCCTTTAGGATTTGGAATACTTCACCCCATGCTCTTCTTGACTGTATTGTTTGTGCTGAGAAGTCTGCTGTGATTCTGATAGGTTTTCCTTTATAAGTGATGTGTTTTTTCTCTCTGACAGCTTTTAATAATCTATTCTTGTGTTGGATTTCTGGGATGGTGATTATTATATGTCTTGGTGTAGTTTTATTTTGGTTATGACTATTTGGAGTTCTATATGCTTCACTGATCCTGATGTCGGTTTCTGATCTCATGCTTGGGAAATTTTCAGCTATTACTTCTCTAAATATCCTCTTGACATCCTTTATGTTGTCTCCTTCTTTTTCATTAATCCCTATCATTCTTATGTTATTTTTCATTGTATCGTCTTGCAGTTGTTGAATTGTTTCCTGATTCCTGTTATTTTTAAAAGATCTTTCCTTTCCTGTTCACTAGCTGCAATCCTGTCTTCAGGGTCTGAAATTCTATCTTCACTTTCATTAAGGCGGTTTTTACAACTTTCAGTGGAGTTTTTTATTTCCTGTATATCTCTGTGCATCTGCATTATGTATTCTGTTTGCGTCTTATATTGCTCGTCTAGGGATTCTACCTTTTTGTTTAATTTCTCCAATTTTTTATCTGTGTTTTCTTTAGATATATTCAGAATCTCTTTCATTTCTTTTATTATTTCTTCTTTTACCTGGGAGATTATTTCAAGTTTGAATTTTTTTAATGTTTCCTGGAGTTGTTTGTTAACTTCAGTAGCTATTGTGTCTGATATTTGAGGGGGAATGGCATATATTTTCTTCTATATACATTGCTCCTAGGGTTTCTTGAGATGGGCTGGAGGTTTGAGGTTGTAATTTGGTCTTTCGTTTTGTCATTTTCCTACATTTCTGTGTTTCAAGTGTTATTTGAAAGCTTCCTCAGGGTCTGTTGGAAATCCCCTTCTATGTTTGCAGCTCCTGAGACTCTGGCACCCCGTTACCCCAAGCCACTGGGCCTGCAGAACCAATGGCCCTCCTCTGCCTGTTCAGAACTCTGCAGTTCCAGATAAGCTGGGCCTCAGGACACTGTGCGCCCACCTGCCTGTTGGAAGCTGCATATCTCTCTAAGCACAGCCGGGATGTGGAGGCAGATGTAGATGCCTCAAACCCACCTCTCCACTTCACTGCACCTGGAAGCCTGGAGGGTCTCAAACAGTCTGGCTTTGGGCAGAGTGCGCTGAGCACTCACCACAGGCTGCGGTGCCTCTGGAACCTGCGATCCTCCCCTGCTTGCTGAGATATCCACAGTCCTCCAGACACATGGGGAGGTTGATGCAGGCGCCCCAGATCCACCCAGCCCCTCCTCTGCACACCGATGGTGAGGTGCGGGAGTCCCCGGCCTGCAGAATTCTAACTCGGCAGTTGTTTTCTTTTACATTTTTAGCAAGTTTATTTTTGGAGTATACAATAATTACATTTATCATGAAGAATTAGCACATGTGTATAATGCATTGTAATTCTTGTCTCCTATCCCTTTCCTCTTCCTGTTATTTGGTCTGCTTCATATTTGCAAAAATAGTATCTTTCTGGTTCCTATTGCCTATCCTTTTATTAAGCTCTTTATTTGTTCTCAGAATGACTCGAATTTATTCTTATTTATGGTAAAATAGAACTTCACTGTATATAAATATGACATTTTCAACCCATTTATCTGTTGCTAAACATATAAGTTACTTCCAAGATGTAGTTGTTATGAATTTTGCTTCTATAAACATGGGTATATCACTGTAATGCAATGTCTTTAACTGTTTGGGGGAACATTTAAAAGAAGAATACTTAGGTTAAGTGGAATTTCTAGTGTTATTTTTTTTGGGATCTCCATACTGATTTCCATAGAGGTTATACTAATTTACATTCCCAGTAACAATGTAGTATTTTTCTTTTTTTCCCAAATCCTTGTCATCCTTAAAAATAGTACCAAGTTTGATAGTATAGGCAACAACTGTGAAGACAATAAGATTCACTATGATGCCCATTCTGGATTGACTATTATCTTCTTTTGAAGCCCTGTAATGTCTCCAATGTTTTGGTTTTATTGATTTGGTTCTTTACTGTTTTGTTCAATTTTATTATAACTGATGATATAGTCAATTCTTTTTAAGATAGCAAGGGGCATTATGGTAACCATTGTTTTTATATTATGTACTATGTCCATCCTTTTGATTTGACTGACTTTGTTTTGTTATGTCACATTTGGTTTTATTCTCTTCAAAAAAATAATAAGAACTGTAGGAGTAATTAAACCCCAAATGTGTAATTGTTATTGTAAAAAAGAGAGGAAAAGAAAGTGCTCTAAAGGATATAACTGCATGTATATTTAAGCGTATAAGATAGATAACCATATTAATGAGTTTTTGTTGGATCATTGAACAGAACTGTTTGCAGTCTCACTGTTTGAATTTACACTTTATATGCTTTAATTTTGTAACTTGAACAACTATTTCTAAGATGACAATATGTAATCTATTAACTAGTGATTTCCTACTATTTATTTTTTGAAATTCTGTATAATTTGTACCCTTTTTCTGTTTTTTTCCTTTTTCTCCTTAAATAAAATTAAAAAAATTTCCATTTGTTACTATTTGCTTTCTGTATGATAGCCATTCTTTGAAATCAATGAACCAATAAGATAGAATCTCAGTGTTATTTTATCTTTTTCTAATATACGTTGAACATATATTTTCATTTATTTACTGGCCTTTTTAAATTCTTCTGAGCAATGTCTGTTTCAGTTGAACTGTTTTTAATTTGGTCTTTTATTTTGGAGGGTTATATTTTTAAGTTTTTTATATGTTTTGGATAGTAGTCATCTGTTCAAAGAATATCTCCAATTTCTTTTTCATTGTCTGTCTCTTTGCTCTTTTGTTTCCTTTGTTGTTTGAAACTTCTTAAGTTGATATAATATGATTTGTTCCTATTTAATGGTATTTCTTATACAATTTTGGTTTGGATAGAAGTCTTTGTTTAGATCTATGTCTTCAACAGTTTTATCAATTTTTCTTCCAGAAGGTGAAGCATTTCTTTTAAAATATTTAGATCTTTGGCTCATTTTGATTTTAATTCAGTACCTGGTAAGAGATAATGGTCTAGATTCAATCTACATGTATATAGCCTCTTCCTCAACACTGTTTGTAGAGGCTATTTTTCAATCCAGCATATATTTTTTGACTTCCTTGTCAAAGATAAGATATGTGAACACCAGTGGGGTTGTTCCTGCATGTCTATTCTGTTCTGCTGATCCACTTGTCTCTTTTGTGTCACTATTATACTGTTTTTCTCTTCTGTAACTTTGTAATATAATTTGGAATCTGTGACCATGATGTCTCCTGTTACACTTGCTTTTGTTATTCTGGTTCACTTCCTTTTCCATATGAATTTTGGACAGTTTTTTCTTGTTTTGTGAGGAATGCTGTTGGTATTTTGATTGGGATTGGATTAAATCTGTATATCAATATTGGAGACATATCTATCTGGAGAAAAATGGTTATGCCTATCCAGGAGCAGGGGATGTCTCTCCATTTTATGATGCTCTCTTCAATCTCCTGTTTCACAGTACTATTTTATTTTTTTGTTATAGATGACTTCCATGTCCCTTTATTAGGTTAACTTTTAATTATTTAATTTTTCTTGAAGCTATTAAAAATTGTATTGTTTTCCTAAATTCATACTCAATGGGTTCATGATTAGTGTACAGGAATGTTATTGATTTATGTGTGCTGATTTTGGATTTCACCATTTTTATATATTTGTTTATAATTTCAAGGAGTCTTTTGATGGAATTCTTCATAAAGGATCATGTTGTCTATGAATTAAGATAATGAAGCATCTTTTCTTCCTATAAATATCTATTTAATTTCTTTCTCTTTTCTGATTGCTCTGACTAAAAGTTTTAGTACTACACTGACAGGAATAGTATGAGTGGACATTCTGTCTTATTCTTGATTTTCAAGGAAAAGCTTTCGGTTTTTTCTTATGTAGTATGATATTAGCAGTAGGCTTTTTACAAAAAGCTTTCATCACATTGAGATAATGTCCTTCTATATCAGTTTTCATCAGTGTATTAAACCATAAACAGATATTGAATTTTATGAAAGGCTTTTCTTCCCCTATTCAAATGATCAAGTGATTTCTCCTTGTTGATGTTTATGTGATGTATAACATTTATGTATGTATGTGTTTGTTGAATCACATTTGCATTCTTGGGACAAAAGCTACATGGTCACAGTGTAGGACATTTTTAATGATTTGTTTATTCTGTTTGCCAGTATATTGTTGAAGATCTTTGCATATATACTTATATAGCAGCTGAATCATTTTCTTGTTTTGGAATCAAAGTAAAACTCATTTTCAGTAATGAGTTTGGCACTATTTTTTCCCTTTCAGTTGCATTTAAAGTGTGAGAAGTATTAGCCATAGATATTCCCTAAAGTTCTTGTAAAATTTAATGGTGTAACCAATCTGGGTTTTTTTACTAGTTACTTTTTAACTTTATTAGTGCTTCAATTTCATTTTTTGTTTTCATTTTATTCAGGTTTTTGTGTCAGTTTAGTTTTTGTAGTGTATATGTATCTAGTAAATATCTCCTTCATTTAGATTCTTCAATTTATTGAAGTATAGGATTTTAAATTTTAAATAATCTTTTGGATTTTTGTGATTTTCATTTTGATTTTCCTTTTTCATTTCTAATTAAATTGACATGGGTGCTTTCCTGTTTTTTAAGGTTGACTAGGTTTTTGTCTAAAATCTTAAAAGATCAGTTCTTTGATTTATTGATTTTTTTTTAAAAACTGAACTGAGGACCTTGCATTTGGCATGCAGCAAATCCCTTGCCAATTTATTGATTGTCATATGGCTTTTTAGTCTCAATTTCATTAATTTATGGTCTGACTTTTATAATTTCCTTTTTTACAGTAGCTTTGATTTGAGTTGTTTTTTCAGGACCTTTAGTTGTATCGTTAGGTTATTGATTTGGGTCCCCGCTTTTTCTGATGTGGGCATTCACAGCTATAATCTTCCCTCTCTTTATTAAAATCTGAATAGATTCTGATATTTTGTACTATAATTTGATTTTAGAAATTAGTTTTTTCTATGATATTGTCTCTGGCCCATAATTATTCAAAAGTGTATTTTTGAATTGCCACATATTTGTATCATTTCTGTGGTTTGTGTACTTTGATTTGTAGTTTCATTGAGCTATGATTTGAAAATATGCATAGGATTTGCTTTAAGCACTAGCATGTGGTCTACTTTGTAGGAGGTTCCATGTGTTACTGTGGAGAATGTATTTTGTGTTTGCCTAGAAGACTGTTGATATTTATTAAGCCCATTTTTTCAGTGGTGTAGTTCAACCTTGATGTTTCTTTTTTTGTTGTTGTTGTTTAGTTGATCATTTTTTTACAGTGGGGTATTGAGGTCCCTGACTATTGTCAAGTTAGTGTTTCTTTGATCTTTTACTCTTTTATGTACAGTAAGGTTCGTTTCAGGAAGTAGGTTGAACCAGTGATATCTATCCATCTATATCTATATCTACCTACATCTATCTATATCTATATCTATATCTATATCTATATCTATATCTATATCTATATCTATATCTGTATCTATATCTATCTATATATTGCTTTCTTTTGAATTGTTCCCTTAACTGAATATGTAGTGACTATGTTTGGCTCTTTTGGTGAGTTTTGGCTTGGGGTTCATTTTGTCTGAAAATAGAATGGCTTTGCTGCTTGTTTTTGAAGTGAGTTTGTGAACAATATAGGAATCCAAGCAGCCAAATTATAAATTTGGAATTTTATTAGCTGAGCTCTGCACCACTCGCATATAAACCCCTGTTTCAGAGTCTCACTGAGTGGTCCCACACTAGAGTTACTAGAGTTACAGAGCTTTTTTGGGGGGTACCAGGGATTGAACTCACTACCTCACACTTGGCAGGCAGGCAGGTACTTACACTGCTGAGTTACATCCTCAGTTCCCAGTTACAGAGCTTTTAAAATAGAAAACCACAAAAAGACATCTTGTTGGAAATAATTTAGCTAAAATTAATTTTTGGTTGACACCTGTATCCTGCTTCTTTGTTGAGCAAGTTAATTTTTCTCTTGTGGAAACAGCTCATTCTGCTTTTCTTATGGGATTGAACTCTAGGTAAATTTTTTTTCTCCTGGGTCAAATACAGGGCACTAGTTAAATGCAGGGCTCCAGATGGCGTCAGTTATGGCAAGCTACAGCAGTTTTCAGGCTGCTGTTATATACTATGTTAGTTTTCATCCTTTCATTTTTAGTCTGTGAGTTTCTTTGTGAATTAAATATGTTTCTTTTGTACAGAATCTACTTAAATTTTGTTCTTTGATGTAATCTTCTATTCTGTGTCTTTTGATTGGGGAATGGCAATCATTTCCATCTAGAGTTAGTACTGGAAGCTGTTGACTTGTTTCATTCATTGCTTTGATTCCTTGTTCCACCTGGAATATTCATTCTATCAGGGGTTTCTTCTTGGTATTTTTGCCTTCCTTAGTCTTCCTAGAATACTATTGAGAAAATTTTGGAGTGCTAGTTTTGTTGATCATGAATTTATAAATGTGCTCTTTGCTTTGGTAAGTCTTTATTTCTCCATTAACTTCAAAACGTAATTTTGTAGCATATATCTCTGCGTTCTTTTGGAGACTGAAACACTTCACTACAAGCTCTCCTGGCCTTTAGTATTTGTGTTTAGAAGTCTTCTGTAATTCTAATGGCTTTACCTTCATAAGTGACTTGTTCTAGAATACCGTTTAGGATTCTCTTTTTGTGTTTGATTTTTGTGATCCGTGATGTGTAGTGGAGTATCTCTTCTCTGAGTATGGCTATATGATTCTCTCTGTCTCTCTCTGTCCCTGTCTCTGTCTTTGTCTCTGTCTGTGTCTATCTGTCTGTCTGTCTCTCCCTCTCTTCTCTCTCTCTCTCATCTATCTCAACCTCATACTTCAGAATTTTTCTATTATTCTTGTACACATGTTTTAAAGCATTTTTTCTGTCTCTGATTTTCTACTAATTCCAGTTAATATTTGATTGGTCTTGTTTGTTTTGTTTAGCAGCAGTTGTCTCCATTTACTATGCTATGGTTTTTTTATTTTTAAGGTTTCTCTAAGAATATAGTTACTTTTATCATCCTATCTTATTCTGACACTCCGCCCTTACATTGGTAACTTCTGCTGCCCATATTTTCAGTAAAAATTTTCCCATCCTGGATTTATGTTTAGTATCTTTCATAAACTCCAATTTTTAGCCAAACTTGTAATTCATGTTTTATTTAACTTTTAGTTTGGCTAGCTTTTAATTAGTGTCTTCTGTAAGCATGTTGATCATTTTATTAAGTCTATTATTCTTCATTATATCATCTCTGAGCTGATAGGGAGTCTTATTAATTTGTTTTCTTTCTGTCTTGTTCTGTATCCCCTCAAATAAACTGCTTGGATTTTAATTTCTTCTCCTTTGAATTTGTAAATATGTACTTTGGGAAAGTTGGGAGCTTTTGGAGCCATTTTGTTGTCCTGCATTTTCTTGTTTCTATTTTTCTTTTTGTGTTGAGATCGCTTGGTGTTTGCTTTCCAGTTTAGTCTTCTGGAAATGATTAAAAATGGCCTATGCCTCTGTTCCAAGAGAAAACTGCTTTAATTAATTTGTGAGGGAGGATGCTTCATAATTAGCCCATCCTTCAGTTCTCTGGAAATGAACTGGAGCATTATTACAAACAAGCCATACATAGGAATACACTAAAAACCAGTTAATAGCAACAACTATGAAACTCTGGCAATAGCAATGGAATCAACAATAACTGAATGAAATACAAACTTGATATTAACATACCAGAAGGATCAGCAACAGCTACTACTCTACCACTCTTAACAATAGGAAAGATACCTATAATTAGACACAGAGGTAAAGCAAATATTGGTATACTGCAAATATCTGCTAAACACAGTACTGTGTTATCATTAGCAAAAGAAATAAGTTAATAATGACAGATTGACCTGAATATGTACATATTAATAAATAATATTTATTAATTACTACTATTGATAATAGTAATGCTACTAAAGATGGAGGAAAAGGGAAGCGGGAAATGAAAGAAGTTTGAAAAATAAAGAAATGGGAGATGAGAGGGAGGAAGGAAAATGAGATAAAGAATCCTATTAAGGAATAAAAGAAAATTAAATAGGTAAAAGTAACAGAGAATGAAATAAAGGAAAAAAATGAACAAAAAAATAAAATAGCTATTATGCTATTTTTGGAAGCTATTATGCTTCCAAAAAAAGCAATGAAGAAAAAGGAAAATGAGTCAAAAAACTGACCTTGTGGACAAGTGGGTTTTTTCTTTCCAAGTATATAGTGCTGGAAACCACTGGATAAGTGACAGGCCTAGTGAGTCACTACGAACACCTCTTTTTTCCACATGCGTGTTTTTGTGTGTAAATGCTAAATCTTGCCCCATTCCATGGCTATTTTTGTTTGGCCTATTTGCCCACTGTAAGGCTGTATTACAGAGTTTCCATGTCTCTCTGTGCATACCAGGAAATGTGCTTCTCTGGCTAGATTTATAGCTTGTGAGTTTGTGAAGTGTCCCTCGTGGGTCCATAGGCACCTCTGGCCCAAATTCTGATCATCACTGGTAGATAAGGAAGCAAACCAGTGAACTTGCTATGTTCCACATGTAGGCAGCAGATTGGGGTCAAGCAGTTTGTTGGTCTTAATGCCAACGCTTTCAGCCCCTTCCTCCTCTGAAAGCTACACATAATGATCCTGGCTTCTCCTTATGGAAGGCAGAATCTCCAGCATCCTTTCTGGCTTGAGTTTGACGTTCTCAGACTATCTATGTTGTTTCCTCTACCACTCAGTTCCTGTGGGCGGATGACCCAGGAACTCTGAGGTGTCCTGTAGGTCAGTCTAACACAATCAGTGCCTTTCCAAAATGGTTTTTGCATACTCCTTCTCAAATATGGTGGGCATCACACTGGGATTTCTTCTTCAGAAAAACAAAGCAAAGCAAAGCAGGGCAAAGAAAGGCATAAAGGAAAACAAAAAGACCCTGTGCTGCATTTTGCAGTTTAAAATACCCAAGGCCTTGTGTTGTGGCTAATGCTTTGCAGTTAACTGAAATTCCCACCACTGTTTTTCTGGGAGTTGCTGTCTCTGGCTTCTCTTGTGTTAGCAGAAGTGGGTCCCCTCACCTGCCATGAGAGCTTCGGTTAGCTTTTCAGATTACCTGATTCTCCCCTCTGCCTTTACCCAGTTTCTCAAATTTCTAATATTTTCCCCATCAGATCCTTCTTATTCCTGCACATCTACTTCCTTTTGTCTTCACTAAGTTGTTTCCCAGATGTCTCAACTCCACATCCCAAACAGGCTATATTTCGCTGTTAATATTTACTTTGCCATTTTAACATCTTAATAGATTTTTGGCTTCTACTTAAAATATTGAAAAATAAGCTTTCAGTTGTTTATGTTGATTCTTTGGCGGTAATACTTCACGTTGTCTATTGTTATTTTTAAGATTGTCCATTAATTTTTTATTTTTTCCATTGTGGCTGTTACGTTTAGGTATAGTTTTCTTCATACTTCTCTTGCTTGGATTGTAGTGCATTTTGTATTAGTGCTTTCATATTTTTCATTAGCTTTAGGAATCCTGTGGCCATATTTCTCTCTTCTGACTTGCCTTTACTATCTCTTCACTTCTTTTTTCAGTACTGGAGATTAGACCTATGAGCTTGTGATTAACTGAAATCCAGCTCCCACCATTTTTTTTTTTTTTTAATTTCAAGAAATGATCTTACCAGCTGATAAAGTCTCCGAGTCTGGGCTCAAGCTTGCAATCCTTTTGCCTCAGCCTCCCAGGTTGCTGGGATTATAGGCATGTGTCCTCACATTTTGTTACCACAAATTCTTAATATACTTCTTTCACTCCTCTTATGTTGAGACTTTAAGGTATGTTAGGTAATTTTGTAAATACTCTAGGATTTTATGAGCACTATTTCACATTTTACATAATTTTTTTCCAGTCCAAATGTTTTCTTCTGACTTAGCTTTCCACTGTGAACTAAAATTTTAGTGGTAATTATAGGTTTGAAATGATAATGTATTTCTACTTAAAGAATTTATTCCTGCTTTTTGTAGGCAGTCAAGGAGGAGTAGATCACTTTAAAGAGAGATAGAGTTTTTTTGAAGCTAAAGTGTGGCCTTTAGTAAGAGATCATTTTAGCCCAAGTTGATTTTCTCTACTAAAAGCTTTATTTTGGTCCTTTGGCTTCCCTCTTAAAAAACAAAAGTCTTCAATACTTTAAACCTGTGTCTCTTTTTCTTGGACAGGGTATATGCATAGTTTTTGCATTTTGCTCCAACACCTTGAAGATGCTGAGGATTCTTTTAATTTACTAAATCTTTCAGTAAAGCTTTCAGTAAAAGCTTTCAAACTGCTAATGTGTCTAGGGCTAATAGATTTGCAACATTTACCTCATCTTTCTGCACTCCCTTATCCAAAAAAGTTATTCCTTTAGATTTATAATCTTTGATAATTCTTAAATGCCATCAAGTAATGATTTCTATGCTGATTTTTGATTTTGAGGTTATTTTTAGTGAGTGCATCAGTCTTGAATAATTATTCGTCACTGGCTAGAGGTTCCATATGTTTTGGAACTGTTTATTATGTTTAACACAAAAATGTTTGTTCGAAGATTAGAACTTTTCTTTTCCAGCTACATAAAATACTGCACAAAGACTATTCTCCGTTACACTGTTTTGTTACTGGTTGTGCTTAATCATACTTTCTCCTGCAGTAGATCCAGTGGCTCACTCTCTCCTCTACCTGGCTTGTTCCTTCTCTTTTCCTCTAGTAAACTCACACTTATTTTGCAAGTTTTTGTCTTAGAGAAGCTTCTACAAAGAAAACTTTCCTAATCTCCTAGGCTAAGTTACAGGACTTAGAGTAATTTTCTTTTAGAGTAATTTTTCACACTTAGAATTTGTAATTAATTGCAATTTAATGTCTTTCTTCACCTGCAAAAATTCTATCTGCTTCATAGATTGTGCTAGCATAATATAATTTTGTAGGTGCTCCAAAAATGAATATAATCAATATCAGCGTGCTGTAAGATAGTTTAATATTTCTTAAAATATGCCCCTTGAAATGGAAACTATAAGGTCAAATAACTTCTGGAAAAACCCCGTAGTATATCTGCCTCTGGGAAAACTATAGCAGCCCTCCACATATATTTTTTACAATCGTAAAAAATTTTATAGTAAATAAAATTGTTTAGCTTTGTTTTTCCTTCAGTTTACCACAAAAATATTTGTTATGCAGAATATATTTCAAAAATAATTTGGTTATCGACATCCTAGAAAAGGAAACCTAGAGCGTTTTTAGGTTTTAGAAAGAAACAAAACTTTATTCTCGAATGAGTTAATATACTACTAACTCTGGAGGAGTGAAATCAAAATCCAAGAGGCGTGAGGAACAGCTCCATTACAGCAACATTTACAGAGCAGGAGTTCAACTGACATGAACAAAAGATTTTCTGCCTCCAGTTTACAACAATCTCTATAGCTCTACAAATGGTCCCAAACAGGGAGGTTCTGAGCAGTGCCCTCTAGGGACTGCTCTCTTGAGCTGAATTACTGAATATTGAATTTTAGCCACACATGATTTTTTTTTTTTTTTTTTTTTTTGCAGGTAGACGGAGCCAGAAAATGATGCAGTGTATTTGCCAGATTTGTATTGGCAGTTAACTAGATTTTGCATCAAAGAAGAATGACATAAAAAGTAAAATCAAATGAAAGAAGCATTTTAACTGGTAAATAAAACAATTTTTCAGGGAGTTTTTAAAAATTATAAGTTGAAGACTTTCACCTTTAAGCAAGTAATAGCTTATTGCTTCTTTCTAAGTTTCTATTCTTTCTTTCTAGTTTACGTTTATTCTTTCTTTCTTCCTCCTTCTGGTTCTTCCTTTGTTAAGCAAATATGGAATTAACCACTAGAAGTACACTATTATTATTCCCACATCAGTATCATATTCCTTCCCTAACCAAGTAGTCGGTTTTATTCTTTTTGAAAATATTTTCGCCTCCTAAGATTCTATCCTAAGTCCCACTACTGCCTTCTAAGACTGCTCTCTACTCATTCCTCCTTTTCAAATACATAGTTCTTCTCTTACAAAAAGATCATTTGACTTTTACTTTTCATACATAGTAGTAGCTTTAATGCATCATAGAATTAGGGAGGATATGAAAATATTGTGAGGTATGATCAGGACTTCAGAATCAAGCTGAACACTAATAGAAAGTTTAACAGAATTATTATTGTTACTATTCCTATTATTTTGGTCTTTTTGAGACAGGGTCTCCTTATGCAGTCCAGGCTGGCTCTGAGCTCCCTTTGTAGCCCAGGTTGGGCTCACAAGGATTCTCTTGCCTCAGGCTCCCAAGTGCTGAGATTCCAGATGTGTGCCACCACCCTTGGTTGGTAATAGAATTATATTGAACCTCACATATTTTCCATTAGCGGGTGCTCTATAGTTTGCTGTAGAATGTATCCTTCAGATTCCCACTGGTATCTTGCTTGAGAATGTCAGGTGTGTTTTGTCTTTTTTAAAAAAACCTTGTTTTTATTAGTACATGCTTGCAGTATATAATGATCTCATTCATCATGGGGAGTTAGTAAATATGCACAACACACTTTGATTCTTTTATGCTGCCCTCCCCATCTCCCGGTCTCCTCCCTATTACTTGTGTTTAGTATATATTGCCATCTGCCTACTTCAGGATTTTGGTCTGAACTTGCTCCATGGTGCATTTTTATCAAATATTTCATGCCGAGTTTGAGGTGTAGAAAGGCACACTGGAATAATGTGCACCAGTTGAAAGATGATTCTCAAATTGCTGTCTTTATCAAGAAAACCAGGTATCAGTATAAACTGTCTTTTGTAAATATTGACATAATTTTTATAGCAATACCTCAAATTCAATATGTGCTAACCTGAAATGAATATTTATCATATTTTAGGTTCAGTACTTGACATACGATAGGCATGCAAAAATTCCAGTTTTCTTTCCTCTTGCACAAAATTTTGTTTTCATGCTTTTCACCATTTTTGATGAGCAATATCATATTCTTAGTTAGCTAAATAATAAATATAATATAACCTATCTTTGTGCCTCAAATTTTCTTCAAATGAATATTTAACAACCTTCTCTGTTTTGAAAACCCACGTGGTCGTATAATTTGGAGGACACAGCTATTCTCAGCGTATTTATATTCCAGTGGAGAACACGGAAGAGAAACAAATGATAGAACAATCAAGGCAACATAAGGTATTATAGGAGCACAGAAGAGGTCATTAATTAAATTTAAAAAATTGCAGAAGCAAGCAAGTGTGGTGAAACGTGAACAAGCTCTTTTCTTCCTAGACAGAGGAAGAGTTTGAGGAGGTGAACAGGAGAATACAGTAAAGATGGTCACTGTGTGTCAAATGTGTACATATTTTGAAGGCAGAGAACCTACGAATAGTCCATATTGCCTAGGGTTGTGTGATTTTTTGGCCAATGAGTTATGAGAGAGGATGATCATGAAACACCATCTGCATGCTTCTTTCCATCTTTCTTCCCAGTGGGGGTAAAGAAATAAGCTGTTTCAGCTTGTACAGTTGCAAGAAGGTGGTTACCTCATCAGCCTGGTGTGACCAAACAACAGTACACACATCAGTTTACAGAAGAGTGTTGATCTGATCTGATCTGATCTGATCTGATCTGATCTGATCTGATCTGATGTGATCTGCTAAGACTTGGAAGTCACATGTTACCACAGCAGAATATTGATTGTGTTCACTTACATGCATTCATAGAAAGATCTTTCCTTCTGCACACTCTAAAGTCATCCCCACTCTTGACCAGCATCACCACTATCACTATATAAAATAAGTTTTCATTTATTTATTTGTTATTTACTTTATTTTCTAAGATATGAATGCTGCAGAGCAAAGCCCTATCTGTCGTTCACATTTGTATTCCAACATCTAGGTGTTGTCTTCTAATACCTAGAGGGTCAATGTCACATGACCTGTTCAGTTCTTATATTTTCTTATCTGAGGGAATAGAGAACTTTTTCAGTGCTGAAAGGAGGATTATCTATCAGATTATTGTTTACATAACAGGAACATAAGAAAAATCATCTTGAACTGAAAACAGTTTACAGAAAAAGTGAGAAAAAAGCGAAGGATTCACTTGACCATTTTACAGACTTTACAGGAAGAGAAATTTGAGCTTGTTACATAGTATGCAAGATGGAGAAGGAGAAAGTGGAAAGTTTTATATAGATTTCAGTCTGGAAAAAGAGTTCTCAGCAACAATTTGGGCGTAAAGATAACAATAAGGGGGCCCTAAATTCAATTAACTTGAATCATTGCTGTTGTCATTACTGATTTTATACCTTGTGATAGTAATAACTTATGGTGACAGATCTAGGGACTTTCCTTGGTGTTTTATTATTTGTGTGCAAGTCTTTCAGATGGACCTTTGGTTATTTGTTTCACACAAGTACATTTTCATTCCTGATCTCTGTACTGATAGGACTACTACCCTTTTTGCTTTTATTGATTTTTCCAAATTAAGATATAAAGTTGTCATGACAGATAGAAATGCCATATATCTGGAGACTAGTTGGTGCTAAATAAAGAACTGTCCTAGTTTCAGACTCATGTGTCATGAATTTTGGAAAAAATATAAGGTCAGTAAGTAAAATAAATTAGTGGCATGCCAATGACCATTAAGTCAAAATGATGAATGTTCACTGAAGCAGTAAATCTATAGGAAATTTTGATTTATTCTTTAAAATCTAACAAATTTAGAGTTCTGTTTAAAAAATATTTGAAGTATTACATATTTTTTTCTATTCTTGGCAACCCAAAGAGTCCTTTTATGAAAAAGTTAGTGAGAGGGTCAATGTCAAATGACTTGTTTAGTTTCTTTATTTTCCTATCTGAGGGAATAGAGAACTTTTATGGTTCTGGAAGGAGAATGTGATCTATTAGATAATTGTTTGCATATATTCACCTGTGTCTCCTCAGTTCCATGAGTGGATTATACATCACTGCCATATTTCTGTTGAATTTGACTCTGTGACTTGAGTTGGTCTCACAAGTGCAAAATACTTTAACCATTGAGAGACTAACAGCTATGACAGAAGTACAACCAGGACATGTGTACATGTGCTTGACACTGACCTCTTGCACTTAACACAAAGCCATGAAAGAACATGGATCAAGAGTGTTTAGAAACAGCAGAAAGTGATTTGGCTCCAGTATTCAGTTTGGAGTGCACAAACCAAACTTACCTGTGTTCACTGACCCTCTCTCTGCACCCTGCCTGCAGATATATAAGTGAAGATTACGATAGTTGTTTAAGACAATTACTTTTTTTCACTACATACTGTGACAATAGATGGCTGATTAAAAAAAAGAAAAGAGAAAAGAAAGAAAGAAACAAGAATAGAAAGTAAGCATTTGGCCACCACTTCTCTTGGAAGAGAAGTTTGTAAAGAGAGCGGGGTAGACAGAAATATTAGATGTGTTTTTGTGATCCTAAATTTTGAAACCAATTGTTAAATTTCTCATGGGTAACCAGGGAGAACTGAAAGTCTTGCAGAGGTCACTGTATCGGTGCAATGCAGCATACAACAGGATGGTGGCCATAAGTAGCACTGGCAGAAGGAGATGTTTGATAGATTTAAGACAGTTCAGTTGGTTGCCCTCAGTTTGTATGCGACATGAAATGGCCTCAAATTTTCATATGTTGTACAGATCAGAAGTTTTGAGAGAACTAGTAGTCATACAAAGGATGGCTGGAAGATAGATTTCAGCATGACAGGAGAATTTGATGGGACATCAGGTTTCATTCAGACTTCAGTACAATATTCCTCTCTTCTCCAAAGTAGAAGACACCTACACAGAGTCCACGAGACTCTGGAGGACAGCACACACAGAGGGAGCTCCTACGTCTGCTACTCTGTGAGTTCTTCTGCTCAGCTGTATTCCCAAATACCACCTGGGAGGGAAAGGAGACTGTAACTGTTTTGAAAGAGAATAAGACAGTAACAGAACATAGGCCAAAAAACCATTTTTATCATAGTGGAAGAGGCTGTGTTCATTATTGCATTCAGAAGGAATTTTAGTTTTAGGATAAGGTCAGCTCATAAATAATGACCTGTAATTTGCACATCTTAAAATGTTATATATATTTTAGTATCATAATATTCTGAATTATTATTCAGAATAATAATCCATGTTCTTTCATGGTTTTGTGTTAAGTGCAAGAGGTCAGTGTCAAGCACATGTACACACGTCCTGGTTGTACTTCTGTCATAGCTGTTAGGTAATTTAAAGTTTATGTGGTCTAATGTTTCCAAAAACTTTAATCTTCTCAAGTACTATCACAGGTATCACTTTTCTTATCTTGTTTCATTTTTATAGCTAAAATCTAGAAGAGTTTTTCTTCTACAGTACTACAAGTTGTCTTCCTGTCACTCACACTCATTGTCCTATTTTTATCCTCTGAAGTCACATAGAAAATTTTGTTACCTCTCCCATAGGACAGGACACAGTAAAGCAGAAAAAGGAGCATAATCTAAAAGTTTAATTAGCCCATACATTTAATTTTGTTTCTAATAGTCATAATTCATAAAATCAAAGAAACATATGAAAAAATTTACCACGAATTGGAATAGTGTGTAAAAATTTTGGATTTAATAAAAAATATAGGATTGGGGAAAATAAACTGTAGAAATTTATATAAAAGGAAGACAGCAATTTAATTGGTACAAAGATTAGCATTGTATTTAAAGTACAATCATCTTATGTTGCTTTTAAAGAAAGGCAATATATCTCATGACCAATTTTCTACGGTTATCTGTGTGGGAATATGATATGTAAATCATTTAAATATCCACCCTTTATCCTTGAAAAATTCCTTTAACCTGCATATCCAATCAAATATAAAGTTGTGTTGAGTTTGTGTCCTTAGTGGAAAGGAGATACCATTTTTTTCTTTCCACCATCACTGTTTGAGTTTGCATTATTATAACTCTTTAGCTTGGATTTTTACTTGTTTCTTTCCTCTCAATTGCTTCCCACATTGAAACAAGAATAATCTTTATAAAAAGCCAATATAATCTTATTTTTTGAAAATGTTCACAGTTAGGCATATTGAATGTACCTATTCTACAACTGATCCTAGTTTAGTCTATCTCTTGTAGTATAAGTGTATTGCTTTGTTGAATG
Organism: Cavia porcellus; assembly: GCF_034190915.1. Lineage (NCBI taxonomy): Eukaryota > Metazoa > Chordata > Mammalia > Rodentia > Caviidae > Cavia > Cavia porcellus. The sequence continues at coordinate 89,597,028 of NW_026947490.1, forward strand.
TAATTCTAATTTTAAATGCATGCATTTTTTATGTATGATTTCTTATGCACAAATCAAATATCCAAGGAATTCAATAAAAAAGAACGATATTCTGTAAGATTTGAGAAGTTCTGGATTTTACTGGACTTACTAAATTATGAATTGAATATTAACTTCAGTTGAGGTCTGGATGGATTTTTAAAGGTAATTTTGGCTTTACATAACTTTTGTTTAATCTCATAGTACAATACTATTGCACTGTGTGGATGTAAAATAATGATATTGTTATTTACATTTTCTTTTTTATGAATTTTTAAAAAATTATATTATCTTAATAGTAAAAAAATTCTTTCAGGGCGAGAATGATTCAATTTGAAAAACCAGTTGATAAGTTGGGCTTGAAGGTGAGCTCTTTGAGACCTAGACTGAAGCTAGTTGCAAGAATGAAGATGAAATGGTATCAATAATGGTATCAATGGTATCAGTAATGAAATGGCATCAATAATGAAATGGCATCAATAATGAAATCAATAATGAAAACTATTTGGAATTGCACGAGAGGACTGCTAACGGAGCAAGGATTTTGCACGCCATTTGTTACTTTAGCAGCACTTAGCATTAACTGACTATATAGTCAGCTTTGATTCTGATATGAAGTTTAAAGAGAATTAAGGAAAGAGGAACACCTAAAAGGAAATCAAATACCACAAAAAATGTTCTCTTCTCTTCACCTTAGTTATTATTGGAAATAAAGAGCATAGCTATCCACAGAGCAACATGGAGGCTGATAAAGTAGATTAGTGATTATTTCAATGTCAAAGTTTTACATTTCAGCTGGTAAAATTTTAAATACATTCTTCTTATACAACAGAAATTAGACCTATGATGATGATATTTGTTTTAGACCAAATATTAATTCTTTTATTTTATGGAAAAAAGGTAAAATTTCATTACAAGATGATAGGAGGCTAACAATAGTCAATAGATTGCATATTATTACCTTTAAAGCAATTACTCAGAGTATAAGATTTGGGTATAAAAATTTCAAAAATTAATCTTAGCACAAAGCTCTTTCTATGAACTAAGAGGCACTAAGTGTACAACCAACTTGAATTTTTCTCTCTTTTCCCTTTTTTCTTCTCTCCTTTTCCCTATTCTAGTTATTTTTTCCTTTTAAAAAATGTCTTCCTGTTTCACAATAGCTGTTGTACATTTTAGACCTTATTTACTTTTTCAGTTTCTCACCCAGGCAGATAATGCGATGTTTACAAATATGGATCTGATTTATTTCACTACTGAGTATGCTCGCAAGTTGCACCCATTTACCTATAAAAGTCTCAAGTGTATTCCTCTTTATGGCTGAGTAACGTTCCATTGTATAAAAATACCACTTCACTTTTTATTCATTCCTTGGTTGATGGGCATTTGAGTTATTTCCAAGATTTAGTTATTAAAAATTGTTCTGCTATAAACATTGATGCACAGATGTATTGGTTACTTTTTTCTCATTGCTAGGACAAAATACCTGACACCCAAATGAAGGAAGGAAAGGGCTGTTTAGCTCACTGTTGTAGAGGTCTCAGTCTATAATCAGCTGGCTCCAAGGCAGGATGGCATGGCACTGGGGCAACACTTTAAGGTAGCAGCCAGAGCAAAAAGGAGAATGAAAAGCCTTTTTTCTCCCTTGTATTGTACACAGGCCAACTCCACCCCCACTTCAGGGCGAGTGTAGCACTCACAAAATCTCCTTACCTTCCTTTGCACAGGAGAGGATATTTGCAAAGTAAGAAATCTGGCTCCCTGCTGAGTCTCTCAGTTAAATTTCTAAACTTCTCAAGTTGATACAACATATCAATCATAGCAATCAACTCCTTGTCAACTTGGCAACCAGACACATTTCTTTAAATCAGCCTCCAGATACAAAGGCGTACTTATTCTTAACATTTTGCAAATTAACAATCCTTAAGAACTAGCATTGAAATTATCAAAATTATATCACATTAGGAACATAAGATTTTGCCCTTGGACCACCAAAGACTCATGCATATCCTTTTATGCCTAAGGCATTTAGTTCATTTGCAAATGGTGCCCAAGTCCTAATAATTTCAGCATTACTAAAAAGTCCAAGTCCCAAGTCTCTTCCAAACTCTTAGCTCCATAGCCTTGTACAAATGAAAACAAAGTTACACACACCCAACATGCAAAGGTACAAGATAAACATTCCCATTCCAAAATTACAAAGGGAATATAAAGCATTGGAACCAAAGCAAGTCCAAAATCCAGCAGACCAAACATTAAGTCCTGGAGTTCCATGCTCAGTATCTGAGACAATTTGGTTACAAGGTCCAAAAGGCTTGACTGACTCCACCCCCACAGCACTTCCAGGGGTTGCAGTTTCCACAGTTTCTCCCTTAAGCCCACTCTTCTCAGTCCTTGCAGTTTTCCTTGGGTGATCCACGGTGTTGGCTTTTCTAAATTTCTGGGGTCTTCACTGCGCCTTTGGCTTCACACTCACAGCTTCACACACTGCCCTCTCAGGGCACACCTTTTGGCTTCCCAGGCCTTCTGAAGTCAGAGTGGAAGCTGCCTTAGCCTCAGAAATCATACATTCTCCATTTGCCTAAAACCAATGCCACATGGATGCTGCTGAGGTCTGTTGCCAGCTGGAGCAGTAGCCAGGATTTCCTCTCCCTTGGCTGTAAGAGTCCAGTGTCTGGATTGCTGAGTGAGCTCTCTGAACCTGATTGTGAGAACACTTCCTCTATGCCACTACTATTCTGCAAGCTGGTGCATTGCTGCCATTTCAGAACCTCTTATGGCCTCTGTTGCCACTCTGGTGCTCTGTAGTTTTTTCCTCTGAGAAAAGTCACTTTTGCAGTTTTGAGGCTGCAAAGGGAGAAGACTCACTGCTTCCTGTGATGCCCCCAAGCCATCTATTTTATTTCTGTGTCCCTTTTCGCAATTGAGATCTCAGTTCTATCTCTACTGTCCACAGCTTTTTTACCAAATTAACAACATTTTAAATCTTGCTGCTGGGCTTTTTGCTCTTGATTTGCAACATAAATCTGGCTAAAAGTTGCCAGCAATAGCTGTGCCACTGCCTCAATAGAAGATTGCCTTGAAATTTCTTTTGCCAGATTAATCAGTCCCCTACCCTCAGTCTTAACCTCATGCAAAGTCTCTGGACATGAGCAGGATTCAGACAAACTTTCTGCCAATCCATAACACACATCATGTGGAGTAAAACAACCAGTGCAGTCCTTCCCAACAGAAACCTCCCAAGCCTAGTGTTTACTGTCAGGCTTTCTATCAGCCTTCTGGTCTCCTGAGCTCTGACCAAAATTTTCCCTACAGAACAGCCTATGCTGTTCCAGCTCTATGCATTCAGGTGACTTCTCTGAACCTTTCCAAACTCTTCCTACAGTCTCAAAGACTCTTGAACCACATGATTAGGTACAGTCACAGCAATGACCCCACTCTTCTACCAAATTCTGTCTTTGTTACTTTTCTCTCATTGCTGGAACAAAATGCCTGACACTCAAGATGAAAGAAGAAAATGTTGGTTTAGCTCACTGTTGAAGAGGTTTCAGTCCATAATCAGTTGGTTTCTATTGTCATTCATTTCCAATTTTATTGCACTATGGTTAGAACATATGTTCCTTTGCATTTACTTAAGCATGTTGTGTGAGTTAGTATATGATCCATTTTTAGAGAATTACTCATGTGTAGCTGAAAAGAATGTGTATTTTGATGTTGTTGGAACACTCTGTACCTATCTACTAGGTACATTTTTTTCTAAAGTTTGATTTATTTCTGTTAATTCCTCATTGATTTTTTGTTTGGCTTATCTGTCCCTTTGTGAAAATGGGGAGTTAAGGTCCCCTGTTATAACTGTATTATTTGATTTTTTATGTCTATTAAAATTTGTCTTATGTGGTTGGGTGTTCCCATATTTAGTGCATATATATTTATGATTGCAATCTCTTCCTCTTGAATTTTTCCCTAACAAGTATGTACTGACCTTTTTAAAAAAAATCTCTTTTGATCATTCTTGGTTTGAAGTTCATATTGTCTGCAAAGAAAATAGCCATCCCTGCTTTTTCTGAGTTCCTGTTGCATGGAATATTATTTCCATCCTTTGACTTTTATTCTATAAATTTCCTTTTGAGTTAAATGTGTTTCTTGTACACAGAATATTGTTGAATTTTTTGTCTTAACTGATTCTGCCCATCTATTTTTTTTATTGTTGAGACCATTTACATTGACGTATACAACTGATAAGTACTGACTTATCACTCTCATGTTATCTTGTGTTTTTGGTTTTCTACTATTTCTGTTTAATTGTTTGCCCTGCTTAGTGGTTTCCTTTTGTTGTTCTTGGGACTGTAGTTATCTTTCTTTCTTTCTAGAATGTCTTTCAGTAATCTTTGCAGTATTGGTTTGGTGGTAATGAATTTCATCAGTTGTTCTTTGTCATGGAAGTATCTTATTGCTTCATCTATTTTCCAAGATAGTTTTTCAGGCTACATCAATTTAGGTTGAAAGTTGTTTTTTTTCAGAACCTGAAATACTTCACTCCAAGGTCTTCTTGACATGAAGGTATGTGTTGAGAATTCTGCCATGATTCTGATAGGCTTCCCTTAATAGTGATCTGTTTCTTTTCTGTGACAGCTTTTAGTATTCTGTTCTTGTGCTGAATTTTTGATATCCTGATTATAATATATCTGGGTGAAGATTTATTTTGGTTATGGTTAATTTGTGCTTTGTATGCCTCACTTATATGTATATCAGATTTACTTCCCATGTTTGGAAAATTTTCTGTTATTGTTTATGCAAATAGTTTTAGCAGGTCATTTATGTTGACCTCTGCTTTTTCACTGACACCTGTCAATGTTATATCAATTTTATGTTGTTTCTCTTTGCATCATCTTGCATCATTTGAATTGTTTCCTTATTATTTCTTATTATTTTTAAGAGATCTTTTCTTTCATGATCACAGTCTTCCATCTTGTCTTCAAGGTCTGATATTCTATCTTCAGCTTCATTCAAATGATTTTGCTATCTTTCAATGGAATTTTTAATTTCTCAAATATCCCTTTGAGTCTGTTTCATGCTAATTCTGTCTTACATTGTTCATGCAAGGTTTCCATCATTTTCTTATGTTCTTCTATTTTTTATTTAGATCTTTAGATACACAAAGTATTTCTTTCACAAAATTTGTCATTCATTTTTTTATTTGAGGGATTATTTCTGACCTGATTTCCTCTATAACTTCATGGAGTTGTTCCTTTACTTCATTAGCTATAATATCAGAAAGTTCAGGTGTATAATTTCTAGTGTCTTCCATTTCAGTGTCTCTTGGATTTGTTCTCAGTGTGTTGGAGGACTTAGACTGCCTCTTTCTTTTGTTTTGTCATTTTCCTCTGGGACCCATGTGGCTGGTCAGGCATCTTTCTGATGGATTGCACTAGATCACTGCATTGGGCAGAATCACAACCCTCTGATATCCCCCGATAGCCCCTGACCTATTGCACCTGATCCTTGTGCTCTGTGGCCTGTGAATCTGGCTATGTGTTCCTCTGATGTATTGCACTGGGTTGCTCTGGGATGTTGGGTTGGGCAGAGGTTGGATACTCTTGCTGCTATCAGAGACACACTCCAGGAGAGTGTTTCTGGGTCCTAGAACCTGGTTGAACAGAGTTGAGAACTGCTGACACCCAAGTGACTAGGAGGGACACACCCCCAGTGTGTCACCAGGGCCTAGCACCTGGCTGGAGTTCAGGACTTCCAGGACCCAGGAAGCTAGGTGGAGCAGAATCCCAAGTGTGGCACTGCCTGGACCTTGCCTGTGGCTGGGAGGATTTCAGAGCCTCTGGAGTATTTAGGTAGCCAGAGCATGTCCCCAGTGTATGGTGCCTGGAAGTTCAGAACCTCTGGGATCTGCTGCATGACTAGCTGGGCCACACAGCTGAAGTATGACTTGGCACCTTGTGCTCTGATAGGTGGAGCTCAAATTCTCCAAGACACATGGTAGCTCCCTGATGTGCAGCTCTGGGCTGGACTGGGATCAGTACCTCTGTGACCAGTAAGGCTGGCTGGGCATTCCCCTGATGGATTGTACTGGGTCACTGGGCTGGGCAGAGATCATATCCTCTGTGCAACTAGTGAGGATGCACCTCTGGAGTGTGGTGCCGGGGACTTATGCCTGGCTGGGGGGGAGTTCAGGACCTCTAGGACCCATGTGGCTAGACAGAGCAGCACACCAAGTATGGTACCACCTAGACCTTGCCTCTGGCTGGGAATATTTCAGACATCCTGGTATTATCTTTTTATAGGGAAACACACTGAGGTTTCAAAAGTTATTGCAAAAGGTAAACACTTTAGGGTTTGTATTTGTGTTCAGGAGCCACAACTTTCTGGAGGTAGGATTGCAAAAGCTATTCAGTTCTTCTAATCTTCATGCTCCTAATGCACAAATTAGAGATTATAATAAGATAAAGATAAGGTTCTCCTGGTAGATGAGATAATCTGTATGAATCATTTAGCATGGCGATGGACACATAGAGCTCACTCTCTAATAGTCTTCATTTTCTCACTTCCTTTTTTCTTTTAGTCTTTTGTGTTTTGCTAAGTTACCATAGGTGGTAAAAAGGCTTACATTTTCATTTAATTCTAAATTCATATTCCAGTGCTTTTTGTATAATACAGCTTTGCAATTTATATGTGGTAGCAACCACATGTAACAAAGTGGAGTTTGTAGTCTCTTTACCGGGCTAAGTCTTATTAATTTTTTTTCTTATTTTTTCTACTTCAATGTGCTACCTCAACATCTTCTAGTAAAAGCATATCCTTTTTCTTTGAAGACATACTCTTTTTTCATCACTTATTTCATTTGATCTGGTGGGGCTGCCAGTTTCAGAGTCTTGGCCACATGGCTGCAATATAAACACATGACCTATTATAAAGCTGTATTCTGCTAGATGCAATGGTGATCATAAAAATGGATATGTGACTCAAGTCAAGGTAACATAATAAACTCTTTGACTTCATATTTTTAGTATTGCACTATGATAGTTTTTCAGCTTCAGAGCTTTATTTTTTCTGAGAACTCTTATTTGTTTTTTTTAAAAAGCCACTGCTCTCTCCATCCATGTGCATGGAAGATTGAAGCCACTCCTCCTCCAGCATAGAAATCCTCAAATTGATCACAAACTTTAATCACAAAAAGTACCTCAAACTGGTTTATTTTTATTGTATTTTCAAGTTGCCTCAGAAAACTTCAGTATGCAGATAGTAAGACTTCTTTATGTCCTCATGGAGTATGTGTGTGGTGCCAGAATTCTTGAAGTTTGATCACTACATTGGGTAAAGATCCATCATACTTGTGAAGAATAGCAATAATAGATATTACATGACTTTTTTGTGCCCCTTGAATTACATATATATATATATATATAAAACACTTTACAAGGTAGGCTTACAATGGCTGCCTACACAGTCAGGTGTGGGAGGAAGCAAAAGAGTTGTCTGTGCCCCGGAGAGCTGAAGAGTCCAGTCAAAAGTCTAAGACCTGGAGCCGACTGCAAGGTCCCATGACAGTTCATTTCAGAAAGCCAATGGCGATGAGCTGGAAGGCAGAAGTCTGTGCTGGAAGCCTGGACATGGATATCCAATGGCAGTGGTGAAGAATTTGAACACTTCCATTTTCTTCTCCTTTTTATTCCATTTAGGCTACCGGCCTATTGACTGGTGCCACACACACCCATTGTGGATCTTCTATTATGTGTAGGCCAATTATCCAGACACACACTCCAAGCTAAACCAATCTGCTAGGCATTTCTTGTTTCAGTTCACACCAAATAAGTATCATACCATGTTTCCACAACATGGTAGGCTGAGCCATTGAAAGGGAGAAAGAATTGCCTACCAGGGAGTTTTGCATTGCCGTGAGATTTCTCTTTATGATCTCTAATCTTCAGTAAAATGATATATTCTCATTAATACTTCAATATAGTCTTTGTGAAAATGCAAGAAGTGGCTATTGAATTTCACATTTTGTTTTGTGGAGGAGCAAAACAGACACTGTACTAACAGAATACAGGGGAAGTGTGAAACCATTCACAGAAAACCAGAAACAGGATTCTAGAGGGATTGGAATCAAGAGTGAAAATTTGGAAACAATTTTAATTAGTACTCATGGAACAGAAATTCCATGCTGATGTCAGAGCTACATACAAAGATTATAAAAAATAAGAGATTAATTTGAAGGTAATATTATTGTAATGTCACTATGAAAGCCGCATAAATTTTACAAATTTAGTGATTTACTTCTGCTATGCACTGAACAGTAATTTGGTGAATGGAAAAGCTCACTTTCTTTATGTACCTAATTTGTGTCTATGTCAAAACCTAGGTACTGAGCAAAGTCTATACACCATAGGTTGAAAAATAGATTTAAAAAAGCAATGCAGTCAAAATTATTACAACAGATTCTAAAAAAGTTCATTATTTTAGTTTTGTTGTATTTCATTGATATTGATTTATACTAATAGCTCATTACCTTAGCTTTGCTGTATTTGACTAAGTATAAATTGCAGTATTTGTGTTTAACCAGTTTGTCCCTTTCTGGTCTTATAAAAAGAAATCATTGTTATTATATGCTTAAAGTTATTATTTTAAATTTATTATTCATATGCATACAGAATTATTAGAATCCTGGAGTGAGAAGGGGCCTTAAATGCCTTCCTGTTCTTTTAATTTACAGATTACTAATTATGGCGTAAGGAGACAGGGCAGCTTATTCAGACTACATGAATGGAACTGAAACCATAATGTCGTATGCAGTTGGATCTTGATCAAGCCTTTTCCATTGTACCATTTCTCCCACACATAAAATGAAGAGAATAGGCAAATAAGCTTCATGGTTATTTTTCTCTAATATTATCCATTTAAAGAAAAATTTAAATTTTTACCAAGAACTCTAAGTAACTAGGAACAAAATGAACATTAAAATACATGAAAGTGAAATGTATCTTCTACATGTCAGTTTTAAAAAACATCACATAGTCTTTAATCACTCTATTGTGCAGCATTAGATAGAATAATTAGTTTCTCTTATCTAACATTGTTCCAGCACTTTGTGTACTATTTTAGCACTGCCTTATAGAAATACTTTCAACATATGAAAGCAGATGCTAAGCTCTATGAAACTGGACTCAACAATTAAACCCTAAGGTTTTTTATAGAACTCCTTCTATGTATTTAGCCCGATGCCAAAGACCAGATTGAATGAAAGACAGGATAAAAACAAACATCCTGGATCAGGAATATATTACTTTGGTAATAAAGAGTACTCCTGAGGAGTAGGAAGGTTAATGAACAATCTTCAGTGATTAAAAAAAATTAAAGATATGGGAGGTGTTATGGTTTGGATATTTGTGTCCCTCCAAAATTCATATCTTTGATCTCAACTCCCAAACTAATGATATTAAGGGGGTATGTCATAGTAGGTATAATTGGGCCAAAGGGCTCTGCTTACATGAATGTGAGTAGCGCTCCTATAAAAGATACCTAGAGATATTGCTTTGACTTTTTATGGTGCAAAGAAACATAAGGGCACCGTGTAAGAGAAACCAGACTCTCATCAGATAGTGAACATGCTGATGTCTTGAACTTGAATTTCCAAAACCACATGACTGTGAATAATAAATTTCTATTCTTTATAAACTACTTAATGTGCTATAGCAGCTTGAACTAAGACAGAAATTGGTCTTGAAGAGAGAAAATACTGTTATGAAAATACCTAAAATGTGAAAGTGGCACTGGAACTGGGGAATGAAGAGATGCTGGAAGAATGTGGAGATGCTTGCTATAAAAAGCCAATATTGTTATGAATGGAGCATTTAAGGAAATTTTGGTGAGGACTTACACGTAGAGAAGAGCTTAGAAAAAACCATAATTTTCTTAGGTATTACATAATGAATTATGGTCATAATTTTGAAGGCAATATAAAATGTAAAGGCCATTCTGATGACACCTAAGATAAAAAACATTTTATTGTAAAGTGGAGGAAATGTAACCCATGTTGCAAAGTGGTAAAAACCTTGATTGAATTGTGTTTGAGTGCTAGGTGCTCCCTCAAGGGTCTTCCTGCATTCCAGGTTCACTTTCTTCAACAGTTGAGGTTAAGCTGGGCACTGCAGGACTTTGAAGAATACAGATAGTAAACCCTGACAGCCTCTTCACTGTGCCACCGCTGCTGGTGGGAGACATGGGCTGCGAGAACATGGCTTCCTCCACCTAGATTTCAAAGTTTAGAACTATGGAAGTCTTATGCACATGAGTCAGTGAGGGGCTTTTTTAGAGAACTCCAAAAGGCAATGTCTGTGAAGCTGTGGTGGTGAGGGTGTCCCAGAGAACCCCAATAATGGGAAATTCCCAATGGAACCACAAGGGCAGGACCACCGATAGATTCCAGAACTGTAGAGATACTGGTATGCAATGTCAACTACAGATTTGCGACTGCAACTTGAGCACTGCAGTGTGAGCTGTGCCCAGAAGAGTCATGGGCTGAGACTGTCCGGAATTTGAGAATCACAATCCTCTCATAATGCAAATGGAAAATAGGCATAGAGCCACAGAATTATTCCAAAGTCTTAAGGGTGAGCATTTGTCTGACTGAATTCTGGATTTTGTTTGGATTCATTACCTCTTTATTTTTTGCTAGTTTTCCATTTTAGAGTGAGATTTTGTACTCTATGCCATCCTCAACATTGAGTTTTAGAAGTATATAACTTGTTTGATTTTATAGGTTCGCAGCTAGAGTACAGTTTGACTCAGGATGAATCACACTTTGAATCTTGCCCATATCTGATTTAGACAGTTCAAAAATCTAGAATTGAATTGAATCTAGTTGAATTGAACCTGGAGGTGAAGCTGAAATGGAGTTAAGATTTTGGACTGTTGGGATGAAATAAATGTATTATGCATGTGAGAAGGAAATAGATTTCGGAAAGCTAGGAACAGAATGCTATGGTGTAAATGTTCAGGCCTTCCTAAGTTTTCTAATTGAAAACTAAATCACAGGATGATAATTTTTTTTTGTTTTGTTTTGGTACCAGGGATTGAACTCACAACCTTGTGCTTGCCAGGCAGGCACTGTGCCACTGAGCTAAATCCCCAGCCCCACAGGATGATAATATTAAGATGTAGTTCTGTGAAGGTGATTAGGTCATGAGAATTCTGCCTATTATTAGTACAATCATATACAATGAATATATAATGTTGCAATTCATAGTGATTAAATTCCCCATGAGGATTGATACTTGTACATAACATACCTTAATTCTTTTTTCAACCACTTACACTTCTTTTCTTCCTCCCTTCCCTCAACCTCTTGATCTCCTTAAGAATGTCCCATTATGAGGAATGATCCCTTTCCAGATACTGAAGCAGCTCATGCCCTGATTTTGAACTTCCCAGACTCTAGAATGGTAAGTATAAATTTTTGTTGTTGATGAATTGGCCAATATTTTTTACTATAATACCCTTAGTGAACTAAAACAGTTTGTAATTTAGAAATGAAAACATGAAACAAAGAAAATTTTGCTTCTAAATAACCCTAAAGCAGTTGTTAGATTCTAAAACTGATTGTATAAATGTCAGGGCTGGGGATTTAGTTCAGCGGCATAAGTGCCTGCCTTGCAAGCAGGCAGTTGTGAGTTCGATCCCTGATACGGATAAAAAAGGAAAAGACAAAAAAATATAATCATTGATTGTATAAATGTCAATGAAAAGACAATGATTGCAAAACTGCACATGGATCTAGAAAATCCACAGTTTAACAGGTCAGATCAGGTATTGGTAGCCTTTTAGCAGCTAGTACACACTCGTGAGGGTTTGTGGGAACCTTGAATGATGAGAGAATGGTGACTACAAGGTGTGTGATCAGTGAACAGGTTTCAAATACCACTTTGCAGCATACAACTAAAATGCAGTGAGCACCCCTTGGGCTGACAGCACAGCAATAAGTGGCCACACACATGCACACCAACCACTGTAGACAAATCATATATGTGGTGGCCAGTGTCAAGCCACCAGAAGCAGAAATGAGGAACAGATTCTCCCATGCCCTCTGTAGGAACACACTCTCTGGACACCCTCATCTCAGATTGCCAGCCTCTAGTATGGAAAGTCAATAAACTGCTACCATTCTAATACACTTGGTTTAGGTGTTGCATTATGGTAGTCTAAACAAATTAATATAGGAACTACAAATGACAATTTAAAAAATAAAAAATAAAAATTCCTTTGTTGGGAACTGTGAGAATTTTAGAAGTGTGATATATATGGCAGTCTGGGATGAGTGAAAAAATCTAACAGACTTGGGTTCAAATCTTAGCTTTACTAAATAGGACGATATTCTACGACCATCTTCATCTTTGGATTATCTAGTCTCAGGGATCCAGGACTTTTTTATAAGGAAGAAGAGACACGTGAGCTCAGTTGATGGTTCCTCAACGTTATGTGCAAGCTACGATTTTAATCCAGACCTGCCTGAATTTTGATTTCTGGGTATGTATTAACTGAACCAATTATCTAGCTCCTCTTGATTCTCTCAGTATCTTTTTTGAAAATAGGAAGAAATGGTATTTAGCCCATTTTATTTTTGTAGTAATTAGGTAATACTTATACTATTTCACAAATGAAATTTTTGCCCTTAATTAGTTGTTATGTATTAATTCAAAATAATCCAAAGAGTTACTGTATTATTTGCTCTTACAGGAGAGAGGTCAGGTTCATGAGTCATTCATTTAGTAACGGTTTGAACACGGGCTTGTCAAGGCCAAAATCATAAACGCTTCACTACATTTCTCTGCGTTCTCAGCCTAGTGAATATATAGGTATGTATATAAATTGACAATATCCTAACTTAAGTTTGTTTCCTGGTCTGTTTCATTGATTTTTTTTTTTTTGGTGCCAGAATCAAACTCATGACCTCGTGCTTGCCAGACAGGTGCTTGTGCTACTGAACTAAATCTCCAGTCCTTGTTTCATTGATTTTTGCCTGAGAGTTTGAACCAACAGAAGCAAGATTCTTTATTGATTAAGTCACATCCAGCAACACGATTAAATAAGGATTAATATGCCATTAAAGAGTAAAATTATCAGAATTATATCTAATGCAAGTGCTACACCCAATGGGTATTCCTCAATTATCTTTTACAGAAAAGCTTTTTTCTCAGTCTCAAAATGAAACTAAAATTGCTTTATGTTTGTCATCTCATTATAATACTTGACTATAATATTTTAGAGCTTGTATTTTGAATTAATTGAGTTTTAAAAGGAGATTGCTGTAAAATTAACTTCTCTACTTCATTTGAAGATATTTATGCATACATGCAAATCTTTCCTGGATATATGCTGTTAATTACTTATCTGTAGATGATTGTATACATATTGTATAGTGTACACATTCTTAGTATGTCCTAAACTAAGGACTTACACAAATTATATGTGTCATGAGGTTTTCTGATGATAGGGGTGTCGAGTGCACTTACACACAATATACACAAATACTGTATTTCTTTTTATTGCTCCTATAATTCTTTTTTCAACATTGCAAATATATTGCTCAGCAAGCAAGAAAAAATATCCTAATAGCTTTCTTCTTACATTAGGACAGTATATTAATAGCAACTCCTTGACATTTATCTACCTAGTAAAATATATCCATTGTAGAAGAAATTAATGTTTTCATGCTTTGTGAATTTCAAGCGTGCAGCTAGAGCTGAACAAGATGCATGATGAAATAAAAGTGATTATCTCCATGTGTGGACTATGCTTTCCAGGTGAGCATTTCTGGTCCATTTACAAGGGAAAACGCGTGTATAAACTGAACTGCTAGCTTCTGTGTATTATATAAAATTCTATAAGACATGGAATGGAAGTATGTAATATGACTTCTGGAAGCAGTCATTTGGTAAAATTTGTCTCTGCTGCATTTCTGGAATTCAGTTCTCTTAGTCTGCTATGACCTGCAAAATGCATATGGGAAATTAAAATACTTTGCTTGACAGTCTACTTTCAGAGCATATAAACCAGGGTATTTGAACTATGACTTATCATTTGGTAGCCTTTTAATTTTTGAGGAAATTAATTTCCTCTAAATGAAAGGCAACCTTCAAGAGGATAATTTCTATGACAAATAATAGGAACTGCACATAGTATCAGTTTTCCACTGTTTGTCTCTCTAAATAATTACCCTTGAAAACCATCTTAAATCTTTATGAGTACAATGAGAACCGGCTGGTGAATTTGGGACAATTGGACCCAGAGGTCTGGTCTGTGCTACCAGTGCATTAACCCAGAGTATTTGAAAGATGTGATTATTTGGTTTATGAGATCATTTTCACTTTTTTTTCTAACATGACTTGGAAAAAAGGAATGGAAAATAAATTTTGACCTTTAGAAAGTTGTTCCAGTGGTTACAATTTTTTTTAAACTTTAAAGCAGAAAATAACTCCAAAGTCATTGTTCCATTTGGGAAATCAATGTTTAATAATAAAAGTTCTGTTTTAGCTCAATAAATGGCATGCTGTATAGGAGAAAAAGAAGCCTTGGGATCGTAGAATGTTTCATATTAAAGTGCACCTCATGACATATCTGTGGTACCTAGTGAAGCTATAGCTTTCAGTCATCTTGGTTTTAAGAACTTGAGGGAAAGTCTACTAATTTCTTTGGACCTGGGGTAGCAATTTTAGTATGGTTTAAGGTTCAGAAGACTGGCATGGAGGTAACCTGTGTTTGAATGCTTATTAGCTTACTACTAGTTATATGATATTATTTATCATACGTAAGTCACAGAATCTCTTTTGTCATCGTATCTGTAAAATGTGGGTATCTAGGCTGGGGAGTTAGCTCAGTGGTTCAAGTGCTTGTCTGGTAAGCACGAGTTCGATCCCTGGTACCAAAAAAAAAAAATTATGGGTATCACTACTGTCTTCTTCCTAAACTATTATGAAGATTAAACAAGATAGAGTGCAGAAGTAAAATTCTCAGCATGGTGTTTTCATATAGGAAGTGTTCACATGTATGTATATATGATACTTTTCAAACCAGGCAGCAGTAAAATGGCAAGGAGGGTGCCCTCTGTGTTCCATGTTTTATTCACTTGTCTGTGGCTCATCAATAGCTCAGGAAGCTGCTCAGAAAACCATAGCAGAGATAACCAGAGAAGCTGTATAGAGGTGGAAATGTATTTAAAAAGACCACTGTATGTTCTTGTGTTGGTAATCACAAATGAATGCAATACTGCTATTGTTTCTGCAAGAATATGTAAAGTCACTTAGACGCCTCCATAGTCAAATGATACAATTGGCAGGACTGTTGAACATAGATTTTTAAAAAACAAAATGTAGAACTTCATACAATATCTAGCAGGGTTAAAATTTAAATACTTAGCTCTAGTAATGTACTTCTAAATATAGCTCACTTTCACACAATCTGCAGGGTTCATCTTCAGCATGAAGATTAGCATGTGCTTATATCCATAAAATTGGCAGATATTTAATTTATAGTAACTGAGGTTTTTAATTTAAATGTTAGATTTAATAGGCTAGATAAAATGTAACAATTATGCATGAAAAATTAATGGAGTCTGTTGTAATTCATTCAAATAATGTTCACAATACAGGATAAATGGGAAGTAAAACTTTAAAAAAACTGCCTCTTTACCTTCTAATATTGCACAGTTCTTCAGCAGTTTTAATCGCACAGTCTTCACATTTAGGACACATACCTGTCTACACACCTTCTGTAGAAGATACCATAAAAAAATGACAGCCTAGATCACGATGGATTTTGAGGTCTATTCTATGTGGCTGTTTTAGTCTAGAAAAACAAGATCAATTATTTCCCTAAACCAAATTTAAAGGGGTACTCCTTAATTCCAACCCATCCTGTTGCAGTTTGGCTTGTCTTTACTAAAATTGTTCATTAAAAAGCAAACTCGCATTTAGAAACTGCTAGTGTTTCATGTCACATTCTTTCAGCAGTCTTTGAGTTCAGCCTGGAGTGGACAGTTTAGATGTTTCCAGACTCCTGATCTCTGGGGTCCCTTCTCCCTGGCTCAATTATTCAATCAAACAGTAATTTAGGTGCTGTTGAGGAGGGATTTCATAGATGCAATTAAAATCCTAGTACATTGACTTTTTTATTTTTTATTTAAAGAAAATAAAAGCAAAGCAGAAAAAGAATAAAAATAATACAGAATTTCAAAAGAAATTAATGCTAAGGAATCACTAGTTGATAAATTACATATTGTCATCTTAGAAATTGTTGTTCAAGTGCCAAAATTAAAGCATAGTACTTTGACTTTTAAATGGGCAGACTTTCTGATTTACTGAACCCGTAAGAGGAAAATGTTTTCCATCATTGGGAGAAGAGGAATACAGGAAGACTGGCCCTTAACTGGCCTGGGAGAAATCACCAGAGGTCAAGTGGTGGGGGATGCAGGTGGTGAAGGGATTATGGCAAGGATGTGAGGTAGTTTCTCGGAATTGAGCAAATTCCAGGTGGCATCTAGCAGGAAATAGGATTTAAGTCTTATAATAATAAGAAAATAAATTTTGCTAACAATCAATGATCATGGATGGGACCCTGAGTCTAGATGAAAACTACAACCCTGGTTCATACCTCAGACCAATACCTTGACTTCAGTCCATTTAGATCCTCAGCAGAAAATCTAATTATCCTACTGATCCAACTGACCTTCAGAAAGTGTGAGTGAATGAATGGATGTCACTGTAAGGTACTGCATGTGTTAATATATTATGAAGTAATAGAAAAGTAACACACTGCTATTTAACTGCTTCAGACAGGTCTATGTGTGGTCAGGCTTACCTCACGTTGTAAATATCCTGTCTCAGGTACTTACTGTGTGTGTCTTCTCATTCTATCACTTGGAAGCTTCCTTTGCATTGTACAATAACAGGTTGGAAGTAAGAGCAGCATAGTGCTCTTGGGATCTACTAACTCGGTCCATTGATAAAAGTTCCAGCTTGGTGCTTTGCAAGTGGATGATTCCAAATGTGCACAGAAATTCTAGTTGAATTGAATATTGATTACCTACAACAGTGGTCTCAGTAACCCATTACATTTTTTCATCTTTTTTGCAATTAATTTACTTAATAAGTTAATTAATTCCTGGGCAAATTGTTCACAACTCTATTCACTTTTTAATTTGCATATACATAGTAATACTTAATAGTTACGTTGATCCTGGGGAATTGACAGGTACACATATTGCATCTTGATCATTTTAATCTCCCTTTTGTCCCCCTGCCCTCCCTTTTCTCTCATTCCACAGATCCCCTTCTCATCTCAACAGAGTCTACTTCCTTGTTTTCTACCATCTTTCATTTTGTTCTTTAAATTATTCATGTTTTGGAGGTTTGTTCATATTAGAGAAACCATATGATATTTAACCTTTTATATCTAATTTATTTCATAGTATTATGATCTCAAAATCCCTGTTTTCCTATAAATAACTCAATTTTTTCTTCTTTTTGGTTCAGTAGTATTCTATGGTATATATATATATATATATATATATATATATATATATATATAATTACATTTTCTTTATCCATTCATTTAAGCTGCTTCTCTAAAAATAAACTGATTAAACTATAATATGTCATATAATATGTTTCCTTTTTCATTTCAAAATTATTTCATGTTTTCTTTCAAGTAAAATTTTTATAGTTTGGCCTGACAGTTTTATGATTGTTAAAAATTCTTTCATTGGATAGAGGCAGCATATAAATTGTGAAAGTAGTAATTTATTTGTTTTTTTTTTGTAGTCTATTTCATTCATATCTCCTTCCTCTCCAGTCTTTTAAGAAATTTGTAGCTTTTTTCAGATTTCTAGGTGAAATACTGAGATTCTTTACAACTGTGAATTTAGAGTCTTGGGCTCTCTCTTCTATATGCTAAAGCTTTGTCATTATTTTCAATTCTGTCTGATTGCATTTTGTGAATGTGTCCTAACAGAACCATTAAACCTCTTTGGGAAAATTAGACATTCTCTGGAAGACCATTTCTCTTTCTGTTATATTCTTTGAATTTTTACTGTTTCGTTTTTTGCTGAGATTTAAAAAAAACTTCTGACAGTCATTTCCTGCTGCTTTTTCAAATCTCAAACAGCAGCCCTCTGTTTGAGCCATCACAGTTGGCTGCTATGGAAAGGTGTTTTATTTTACAATTGGAAGATTATGACTTCAAGCAGGTGAAAGTAGGAAAGGAAATAGAACACAAAACAAATATTTAAGGGAAACAAACTTAGACAACATGCAGAACTGGTCACAAGTTGTCAATTATTTTTCAGAATTTTCCTGTAAGCTATCATTATTCTTCAGAAACATAAAATATATGGTTTAAGATGATTTACTTTGCTATTTTTATACATTCTAATTTATTTTTCTCAACTATTATCTCTTGAGTTAATTTTCAATAGTGTTAACAGAATAATTCATTTGGCAGTATTATTGTTCATAGTTTTTTTATATGATTGTATTTATACTTATACATACCCACACTACCTTAGAGAGCTGAGGTGAGAGGTCTTCACAGTTTAAGTGGCACTTCCTTTCCCTACTCATACATTTATAATAAGCCAACAGCACTTATTTACACTGCCTAGTAAATAAGTGACGGACTGTACATCTGGAAGAGACCTTGTCAAGGCCTGAATTCATGTTGCATTAAGCTACTGGATCTCATGAGTTAATGAATCATGTCCATTCTTAGGTCTATTGTTTATTAAAAAGTGAACATTTTCTTGTGATTTATTAATAGATTTGGCTGCCTAGTTAACTTTAGCTTATTATTTCTCTTGTTTATGTGGTATTATATGTGTCTCTACAGTTATACAAACATTTCATAAAGCCCGATGGAGACTGATGATTCAATAGACAGCATTGTATTTATCAATCAGCAATAAAAACAAGCCTATTTTTTATTCACAATAACCATTATTTTTATAAAATCAATTCAAGACATAAGAAATAATTGTCATAAGTCTACCATGAATAATTACCTATGCCAATCTTGATTTCCTTGGGGGTGGGGTGTGATAGTCACTGAAATGAATGAGGATCAAACTTCATCTAAGAATTATAAAAAACAGCATTAAATCCTATATCATTATATGAAAATGTGACCAAATCCCTGGGGAGTTCCAGTTCCTTAGAGGGTTTACTTTCCAGGAGTAGTGGTTAGAAGTCCTTCTCCTTATAAAACTGGACTGGATTTGGGGGCACACAGAAAGAGTACAGAAATTTAGTTTTAATATGTACTCTTCTTACTGCCAATCTTTTTCTCTAAAAAGTAAAATGTGTACTAAAATCATTTAACAAAGGCAAATGGAAAGCTTTCATACTTCTAACCAGGGTACTCTAAAATCCTGACGTTCTTTTAAAATTTGTAGCTGTATTTACAGCTTTGTCAGGGAAGTAATCAACTAGATAAAAGTTTAAGTACAAAGTTTCATATGGTGTGAGGAGATCAATGTGTTTCATTTGCTAATAACTACATGTAGTAAGATAGTTCTTTTCAGTTATTCTATTTGTCTATTGTACAAATTCATAATTACATTTCACAACTACTCCAGACACTGCTGGTGTTGATTTCTCTTCTCTAGGGCCCTTAATGCCTTAATTCTCAGCATTGATTACTTTGTAAGTTACCTAATCAAAGAAATTTGAAACGTGTTTTTCTTAGTAACAGCAACAGGATTTGAGTTTTCTTTGGATCTCTCATACTCCAAGCCAGTTTTCTCATCCTAAATTCTGAAAAAGAAGCAAACTTCCTTCGTATCTTGTTAAGCACTTGTAAAGCTATTCAATACAATTTCACAAGTTTTTACTGAGCATTTACTATGCAAATAGATATTGTGCCAAGCTGCAGGTTATGAATGAATAAAATATCATTCTTTTCCTTATTTAGATCAGAAGGCCAAAAGGAAAAGTCCACAATGAAATAAAATACTATAAAAATGTATTGACAAGGTAGTTTTGAAGTTCTGGAGAGTGGGCATACTTTCTATTTACAATATATCTCTATTGCCTTCATGAGAAGTTATATTTTTAAATGAGGCCTTTAAGGATAAGTACAAAGTAGGTGAACAAAGAGGGAAAGGTTTTCTATGATTCAAAAATATAACAAAAATAAAGGAAATACGATAGTTTCTGAAGAGAAAAGTAGAGAGTGAGAACTGTAGCAAAGAAGCTCATTTACTTTATTATGAATAAAGTAAAGCAAAACTTTTGATTGTACTGCCAAGATAAGTAAGAAATAAATTCATCTGGCCATGCAACTGAAAACAAATTGTGCCACAGAAAGATCACAGACTGTCAAATGATATAGATTATTCTTTTCAGTGGAGAACTACACTTGCCAGTTGTGTAGTTTAAGGAAATCTACACATTTTGTATCACAGTGATTCAACCTAAATATATTATAAACTACAAGTTTACATGGTGTCTTAGTCTGCCTTATGTAGTTGTAACAAAATCCCTGAAGCTGGATAATTTGTAAAGAAAAGAGTTTCAAGAGCATGGTGCTGGCTTTGCTCTGGTGAGGGTCCTTTTGGGTGTATCACAACATAATGGATGGCATGATGGTGAGTACCTTTGGAAGAAGGAGAGATCACATAGTGTGTGAGACAGGAAGTCAGGCATGAGAGATGCTGCTGTACTTTTTTAAAACAACATTTATAAAGCCCAATGAAGACTGATGATTCAAAATTTTACTCTGGTGAAACCCGACTCACTCTAAGATTGCACGGATTAATTCTTTCCAAGAAGGCCACCTCCTCTGACCTTATTACATCACACTGAACCCTACCTCTTAACCATTTCCCTACCTTTTAATACTAGGTGGACAAAGCCTCCAACACATGAAGTTTTA
Organism: Cavia porcellus; assembly: GCF_034190915.1. NCBI lineage: Eukaryota > Metazoa > Chordata > Mammalia > Rodentia > Caviidae > Cavia > Cavia porcellus. The sequence goes on from NW_026947490.1 coordinate 89,617,977, forward strand.
GGGGACAAACCCTACTCAAACCTCAACACCATACTGTTGTGAAGGGACAATGCATAATACGTAGAAATTTTGGGACATTGTAGATATTTGATACACTGATTTTAATCTCAGTTTTTAGATTTTCCAGCTCTTGTGCAAAGCCCCAAAATGTGAAAGTGTGAATTAATTTTAAGAACATCACTCATACACTAAGCAGTAAAATAGAACATATACAGGTTTAGGGGTCAGTGTATAGTACTGAATTGTTTATATTAGCCCATTATCATACAAGAAATTTAGATTTTTTTATACTATTGGCAATGAGAAAAGCACAGATTTTTAAGGCTTAAAATGATAGTCACTTACTGCGCAAGCTACAGGTTGAACTAGTTAATGATGCAGGCCAAGGTCAGGCTCAGATGAACCACTCAAATTTATCTGTCTGTGGCTTTCTAGGAACAATGGCTTACTCTCATATCTGGTGCTTGGCTGGAGGTGAGTTATGGTAGTAGAGTCCTCCTTCAATCATGCATCAAGCCAGTGTAGACTGTTAACAAGTGGTGGTAGCATCCCCAAGAATGAGAGGAGTGGAGTTTTACTTCTTGATTAACAGAATCAGAATATCACATTTCAAAAGGGACCTGATATAGGAAAAGTAGAGTTGTGGCCTTTTAATTTCTTGTCAATCTATTACAAAAAACCATTTAAATGTTTTATAATAAATTGTTGGATCAAATATATATTGAGAGCCATCATCCTAATAATGTAGGAGAAATAGAAAAAAATGCAGAGTGGACAAAATGGGATATTACAACTGCACTGAGAAAAATTATCATAAAGATATTCTTTTCTTTTTTTTTTTTTTGTCTTTTTGTTTTTATCGGTACCAGGGATCGAACTCACGACTGCCTGCTTTCAAGGCAAGCGCTTATGCCGCTGAGCTAAATCCCCAGCCCCAGGGATATTCTTTTCTCTGCCTTTAAAAAAACAAAGAGGTTACTGTACTTGCCAATGTTCCTTTAAGAAAAGTAGACTTCTTCCATTATCTGACTTGTAGCTGTTGGGCAGAACAGAGAGAGACAGGAAGGCTAAAGGAGAGTGAACGGGGCTGGGAGAGAATTTCAAGAATTTTTTTCCAATACTATGGGGAAAAATGAGATAGTAAGAGTTATGATGTGAAAGAAAACAAAAACAAAAAAGAAGAGTTAAATCATTTTGAGTTAAATACTATTTTGTGTTCCAAAAGCAGTGAAAAATGTGATCTGACTGATCTTTTCCAATTGTCCTTCCAAATTTAACCTTTTTTTTTTCTGTTTTTTCCTCCACAGTTGACTTAATATGGTCCATGAACCAATTTTTGCATTGTTTTCTGGTCAGGCAATGGGAGTCTAGCAAGCAGAAAAACAAAATAAGGAAAGGAGTTTGGAGAATGAATTCCCTCAGCCAGTGAAGAGTGTAGATATCATTACTCACCATTTTATTCAAATAGCTTGTATTCTAATTTTATTGCAGACACATTGACTGTCATTTGTCCAGGTTTTTAAAAAATGTGTATTAACATGTTTAGTTCTTCAAGAAACTCTTATGAAGAAGCTAATGTTATATTTATTATATAGATGTAGAACCAAAGTTCAGAGACAAGTTGAGTTACCTACCACTTATGATTTTATTTCCCCCAAGGCTTCTTAAAGCCACTTTGAAAGAGAATCAATTTCTGTGTCTAAGATTAATGTTGCAAACTTTTAAACTCTTGTTAGAATAAAGAAGGAGGGGCTAGTGTTGAATTTTTGTATATAGTCTTTTCTGAGAGAAACTAAGGTTAAAATTCATATTAATGGCTTTTACTCATCATTTCAAAATAGAAATTTAGGCTAAAAAACAGAGGTATCAAACTATCCCATTTTCTAGAAAAAAAGAATATCAGTAATTTTTTCTTTCTTAGATGGTCCTTAAGTAAATGCTCAACCTCCAAGTTTTTTCCATCCTTAACAATACAAGAATGAACAACTTTCACTTGGTGACACTTAACTATCAAAAACTTCCCTACATATTAGACAAGTTTTTACACAGATTTGTAAATGTTGCATCTGAGACACACAAGAATCTTATTTATATACAATAGTTCTGTATGTAGTTCAGGAGAAATTAAAAAAGAAAACCTTACAAATCCTTTAATTCATGCAAAATGTCAAGTAACCTATTCTCCTTGATTTGTGATTAGTTTTTTAAAAATTTTATTTAAAGAAAGACTAAACAAAACAGAAAATGGGTAGAAATAATACATACTTTCAATGAAAACATAAACAATAAAAATCATTAATTGATGATTACATATTGTCCTCTTACAAATGGTTGTTCAAGATACAAAAGTGAAACATACAAAGTAAGGATTAAAATAGCAAATGGTTCTGTTCAACTATTCAACAAAAATTTAGTAATATGGTTATCAATCCTATACACTTAAACATGCATGCAGTTAACCATATCTTCATTTATGTTGAGATTAAACAAACCATAGCAGGCTAAAATCACTCTGACCAAAGAATAATAGTATTGCTGGATTTCACATCATGACACTACAGGATCAGCACTGAGTACTTTAGTGTCTCTTTTTCTTCAAAGTATTTGTTTATTTCATCATGCATTATAAGATCAGTTCTCGTAAACTGTCTATAGGTTCTATGCATGCATGAGTCTTAAAATGTATTTCAATCTTTCTGTATTAGAGGGAGAAACAAGACAAAACAAGACAAAATAAAACATATTCTTATAAATACATGAAATGAAAAAGACATATAAAACCACTGTACAAGGAGTTCTACCATGATTACTGTGTTGTCTCTTGTTATCTTCAGTACAATTGTCTATATCATCAGACATAGTATAATTGAATATAGCAGCACATAACTATTAATAAAAGCACGACATTGTAGATAGTGTAAAACTTTAAAAACAGTTAATAATCAAACCAGAATGTGTATCGTAGTGAATCTTGTCATCTTCAGTGTAGCTGCCTATACTCTCAGACTTGATCAATCATGAGAGTTTTGAATAAAATCTGCTGATACCAAACAGCAATCAAACAAACCAGATTTAACTAAGAGCAGTCATGATAAAACAGTATAAGTTACAAAGGGCTCCAGATTAAGTTAATAGGAAATTAAAGATGACTTCTGTACTATCCTGTTATATTGGGGATAGCTGTCTGTGCCCTCAGATCTAGTGCAAATAGACAAACTGGGACAGAATGAAATCTATCTAAGCAGAGTGGTATGAGTAATGTGGGTTTTAAATTCTGATACAGTATTAACAATGTCTTCTACCATCTTTTTAAAGATATCAAACTATTCATCTCCTTTCACTTCCCCAGGGTCCATTGTGCATTTTTGGGTTTCACCAACACCCTCAGTTTTTAGATTGGGGGGCAGCCTGTTATTTACCTAAGTGGTTCCTGAACTTGGTTATTGTATTCCTTTATCTATTAAAGCCTGCCTTTCCAACCTTCCACAAATGCTGGTCGAGTTGCCCCTCTTTCTCTCTGGTCCCTGTCACATAGAGCATTACTTTCTCATATTTGATTTTCAGTCCATAAACCCTTTTTCAGGTTAATTATATTTCCTATAAAGAGCATCTCAGTGGACCCTGCCTCCTGATCTACTCCACGTGTGGTTCTTTTTTTTTTTTTAATTTAGTGTATCAAGGCCATGTATATTAGAGATTATAACCAACCTTCACTGCCTCATTTCTGTTATGCTCTTTTTTTTGACATCAGTTATTTTCTGCTAATCTTCTTCATTCTGTTTTCTGCTCCATTCATTGAGGATTCTCTGCCATTGTTCCTGGAATCCTAGTACTTTTCTTTCTCACTAGAATCCCCTGCAGTATTCTCTGTAGAGTTGGATTGGTGGTTGCGAATTCCACCAGTTCCTCTTTATCTTGGAAGCATCTTGTTTCTCCATTAATTTCTAGAGACAATTTTTCAGGGTATATCAATCTGGGCTGGTTATTTTCTTTCAGGGCTTGGAATATTTCGCTCCACGCTCTTCTCAATTTGATGGTTTGTGTCGAGAAGTCTGCCGTAATTCTGATGGGCTTTCCCTTGTAAGTAATATGTTTCTTGTCTCTGACAACTTTTAATATTCTGTTCTTATGTTGGATTTCTGGGATCATGATTGTTATATGCCTGGGTGTAGTTCTGTTTTGGTTGTAGGTGGCTGGAGTTCTGTATGCCTCATACATCTGAATATCATTTCCTTTTCCTATGTTTGGGAAGTTTTCCTTAATTATTTCTGTGAAGAGCCTTTGTAGTTCTTGGTTGTACCCCTGATTCTTCATTCACATTCTTTATTCTTAAGTTATAGATCCTCTTGTTTTCTAGCCTTTAAATTGTTGCTGCTTGTTTCCTTGTTATTTTAAAGAAATTTTTTCCTTTCATGATCCCACATTGCAAACCTGTCTTCCAGTTTGGATAATCTATCCTTAGTTTCTTTCAAGCAGTTTTGCCAGCTTTCAGTGGAGTTTTTAATTTCCTGGTAATCTCTTTGAACCTTCTTTATGTAATCTATGTTTTCTTTATATTTTTCCTCAAACATTTCTCTCCTTTCCTTGCATTCCTCCATTCTTCTGTCTGTGTCTTCTTGAGAGGTACTAAGCATTTCTTTTACTAATCTACTTATATCTTGCTTTACTTGGTTAAATATTTCACTTTTGAAGTTTACTGTGAGGTCCCAAAGATATCTCTTCTTATCCACTGATGCCATGTCTGATATTGCATGTTTGCTGTCCTCAGTCTCTTTTGTATTTATCTCTCCTGGATCAATGTTCTCAGGGTTGGGGGCTGGGGACTTTTTCTCATTGCTTCCTCTTCTCATATTTTTTGTTTCTTCCATACAGGTATATAGAGGAGGCCACTGTCCCTTTCCTTGTTGGTTACAATTCTTCTGAAGTGTGCTGGCTAGGTGATCCTGCCCACTCCAGTGTGTTATTGAGGTGCAAACAGGGGCAGCATATGCAGGCTCTTTCTCTCTGGGTCAGGCAACCTGCTGAGGCCTTCACTGCATTGGTTTGGGATAATTAATTGGGTCTCAGCCAGGGGTGTGGCCCAGGCCAAGCATACTCCACAAATCTCATCTGGGAAGGGAAAAACTGACTGAAATCACTGTTGTACCTTGTTCTTGCCAGTCCTGCAAATGTTGTCCTGTTGGTGCCCCTTTGCCATGGAAGGGTTTTATTCTGAGTACTCACTGCTGGTCATGCAGGTCCCTAGACAGCTCCATTCTCTGTTGGGCTTGCTGACTTCTGACTTCTGTGCAACTGCACTTCGGTGCGACTGAGGTTCCACTGAGTCAAAGCATTGGGAATTAGGACACGGGAGAGCGTGGAATCTTATCCGCCTCAATAGTAGCCCCAGTCTGCATGTTTGACTGGTTCTTTTTACTTTAGTTTCTTCATGGGTTGAGAGGATCCATCTCCTTCTGTCCAGGACTCTCCACAATGTGTTATTTTGGCATCTGAGTTGTTTGTCTCAGGGATCCTCTGTATTCTGCTCTTCTCTATCCACAATCTTTCCTGGAAGCCTGATTTGCAATTTGTGATGTCACCTGAATCTATGTCTTGGCTCACACATGTTTAAATCTTTATTCAGGATTTTTCTTTTTGCCATTCTGGACTAGTATATGCTATTATTATCTGGGATTCTTAAGAGATGAATTGAAAACAGCTGTAGAATGATTAACATTGATGCCACAGGTCTGAGGGTCTGTCAGCCTTGTGAGTGGCAGCAAACGAGGAGAAAAGTGGAATTGAACTGCATTCTCCCCAGTGTGGCATGCCCATCCTCGGAGGAAAAGACCGATTAAAATGGACATCCCTTTCCCAAATTTCTGGGTAAAAATTGCCATGACTCTTTATATAATGTCATATTTGCACATTTATTGATTTGACAGTTAATTTGATCGCATCACATTAGTTAATTTGATGTGACATCCATTTCAGATAACTCCTTTGGGAACTGCATAGCATGGCAATTGATTTGTAAACTACTTCAATTTTTTTCATCAGTGATGAAAGTTAAGTATTTTGATTTTAAGATTCAGACATTTGATTTTATTTTAGTTTGCTGTGTTTCTAAATGAGAGTGATATTCAAAAATTTTCAAACTGTCTTCTTTAGTGTGGCCCTCATGGCTGTTTGCTTTTATAAGTGAAAAGTAACATCTAAGAGATGCAGGCATTTTGAAAGGTGGTTTACCAATCAGTAATGTAGAAGACTCTTCTCAAAAGTACTTCTCCAAGCAAGTGATTGCTTTTCAAAGAAGGGGATGTTAGATTTATGCAGTTATCATTGAGCTCCTGATTATATTACCATTCTAATAATCACTTCTTGTTTCAGTAAGTTTAGATCCTTAGAGCAATATTCTATTTTGTTCATTTATCTCAAATAGAGAATTATAAGCAAATAATTTATTCTGGGCATTGGCATATGTGAAGATGGAAGATAATTTTCTCTACTAAGATTTGGCCCTTAGGTTATTCAGTACTCAACCAAGTCTCACTATCTTATAGATGATATGTTCCAGGAAACATGTATATCTGTGTCACTATTTATCAAGACTATGTACTGGAATAATTTATAAATTGAGAAATGGCATACAAACCTACAAATTTTAAGACTATAGAAAAGCTACTTCTTATTAGAAGAACACACTTTCTAACTTCTGTAATATGAACTTCTAAACATTTTCCCTTACTTGTCATTGTAATGTATCAGATAGTATTACAATTTGATCTATTAGTATAGAAAGAAAAAAATAATTCCGGATTTTATCCTTACAAAAACTTGCAATCACCTTCATTTTGTTTTATCTCAGCATCCCATTTCCTGTGAAAGTGTGTGTGTGTGTGTGTGTGTGTGTGTGTGTGTGTGTGTGTGTGAGTGTGTGTGTGTGTGTGTTTAATGGGGATTGAATCCTAGGCCTTGAGTATGTTAAACACGTGCTCCATTCTCAGGCTGCACCCAAAATCCCTCAATAGAAGTTTTCAGTATAAACAGGAGGCAGTGTCACAAGAGGTTTCTACAAAAATGGCATTTTGATGTATGATAGATTTGTTATAAAGATGACAATTATTCATCCTTCCTGTATTCATGTTCGTTGCAGGTGTGACTCTCTAGCTATTTACACCAACAGGTAGGAAGTGTGTCCTCACTTCTTTAAACTTAGCAGGTCTTTTGTATTATTACAGACAGGTGATGGGGTAAAGTATTGGAGGTTTCAAGGGTCTTGATTGTTTCTTCTTGTTCTCTTCATTTCCCAATCCATCATGTTAGTTTTCCCAGGGTAGCTTGCTAGATGATGAAATGTAACATTATCATTGTCATGGAATGTGTACATTAAACTGTGTACATTCCTCAAGATCTTAACTCACTTCTGGAAATTAACTATCTTCCTGGTTAGGGCATATTATATCCTTAGGCTCTGTCAATATCTGCTTCCCCCCCACTTCCTCAGGAAGACTTATACCTTCCCATTCATTGAAGTCAGATTTAGTCCTGTGATTCGATTAATTAAAGCAGTGCAACAGGAAATGATACCCCTCTCAGGCAGAGGCTTTAAGAATCATATTTTCCTTTGCCCCTTTTTTGTTTTATCATATAAAACCCAACTGTATCAGGCTGATTTCTAACTGAAGATGAAATTCAGTAGAATTCAGTCAACCAATGATGTAAGAAGAAAACCCTTCTGAGTACAAGTGCCTGAGATCTTAGTGTTGTTTATTATTGTAACCTGCTCTATCCTATTCTGCCCTATATGCTACTTAATTACTGTCACATATATACTCTGTTTCTACTACTACCACTTATATACTGAGAAAAGTTGAATGTATTTTCACATGTTGATGAGAATCTAAAATGATAACTTTATTTATGAAACAGCTTCTTAAAAAGTCAAACATACCTCTATGATATAATCCCATTATTCTATTTCCATAGATTTATCTGAGAGGAATGAAAATCTATTTAGCCAAAAATCTTTGGCTAATGTTCATCATAGCCAAACAAATATTCAAACGTCCACAAACATACAAATAAATGGATAAACAGAACTAGTATATCCAAAAAGGTAATATTATTTAACAATGAAAATAAATTAATTAATGATACCAGCTACAAAATGAATATACTTATGTATCATTCAGCACTTACTAGAGAAACAAATTTAATACAAGGTGTAAAAATATATAAAAATTAACAAGATTAGTTTATAATGGCATACTCAAATTGACATAGTTAGCAATCACACCTCAGAATCAACATGAGAAACAAAAGAAGTCATATACAAACCAAAATATATTTCTTGCATAATTCTATTTATATGAAAATTTTAAACTATAGGTAAAAATGCAGACCAGTGTCTTCATGAACATCTGAGGGTGGAAATTTTCCAAATCTGGATTATGTTGTAGAAATATTTTAGAAGTTTAAAATATGCATACATTTGCAATGAATGAATTTTATGGTCTGTAGTATTTTACTTGAACAAAACTAAAAAAATATTCTTGGACCCAATTTCCTCCTCCATCATAAGTGTGTATTTATTCCTACCAAATATTTATGCTTAGATAGCTTACTTTTTATTTATTTAATTTTTTATTTTGAAGAAAATAAAACCAAATGAACTAATACAGAATAGAGTTGATCAAAACAAAACAATGAATGTGATATAGAACTTCAAAACAAAATAAAGGGAAATGAACAATGGCTACCATAATGCCTCTTGTTATCTTCAAAAGAGCTGCCCATATTGTCAGACATAATAAAATCAAACAAAACAAAACAAAATAAAACCAATCAAAATAAAACAATGAAAGCAATACAGGACTTCAAAACAAGATAATTGGAAGTCAACAATGGCTACCATAATGCTTCTTGTAATAGCTTACAAACATCGAAATTATAGAAAACTAAGTTGTTTATTTCTTCTGTGTAGCTCTCCAAATTAAGTTACCCATATTATCAATAGTAATACATACAGAAAGTTACTTAAAACAAACAGACCATTTTTCTATACTGTTTATAATTTTTAAATTCTCTGTCCAATTTGTCAATGGAGATTACCAATTGTCCTGATTATCCCTTGAACTTACTGGCTCTGCTCATTTTTTACTTATACTCATTAACTTAATTGCTTGCTTTTGTTCTCGTCTCCAGTATTACTTTAATGCTGTTGACTCTTAGAAAAATTTACCTTAAAGCTTCCAAAATGGCTAGACTAAAAATATTTTATAATAACAAAAATATAACTACAGTACAAATAATAATATTTGTTTTGTAAGTAGATGGTACCATTTCCTTCAGTTATATCATTGAGCAAAAATACACAGGGGAACATTAGCCATTTAGTACCAGTAAATGCTTAAAATACCAAAACATAGTTATGGTTCACAGTAATAGTGCTTTTTTGGTATCCTCTAATGCTGCAAAAACTCCACTGATCTTCAAGGGATGTTTTGAATGGCATAGAAAGGTTCTTTGTTGCAAAGCCCAAGTCAGTTGTGATCTCAGGATTTAACTTAGATTTCAGTTTACCCGAGGATTGTGAGGAATCCTCAGCTCTTAGTCCACCTTCTAGCCAATTTGACTTCAAAACATGGCTTTGAGGTTTCTTTTAAGGACAATCTTTCAACTCACTCAAAGCATTGATTTTAGGGTGAAAAATGTCTCCAGAACCACCTCTGAATAGAGACCAATCTCAGAAACTCATGATATGGCTTAGTTTGAGGAAATAGATTATGCTTTCTATAAGACATAAGACTACTCTCTTCCTAGGGCTAGAATAATATTAGTGACGGCAGCCGTTGGTATGGCTAGGCTCGACAAAGAGGACAGCTCAGCTAACACCAGACTTGCAAATATGTCTTTAGATAATTGTTTTCTTTCTTTTTCTAGAATGCTTCAGTGGGGAGATGCAGTGGGGAAGGGAATACTCTGGGTAAGAAAACTCACATGAATTTTCACTTGATGTATGCCTATGGGTATTTTAAAATAATATTTTAGTGGAAGGCAGCTTCTTAGCAATATAACTTTTTTCTTTGTCCTATTTTTCTAGCTTTTCTTAGCCACTTAGGTCATGACCTCATATTCTATCACATATTGTTCTTGGGACTTGAGTTCAGTCCAGATTTTTGTCTTTATATTCTTTCTGCTACAATTTTACTTTTTCGGTCTGGGAGAATGTACAGTGAATTTATTTGAGCAACCTATATCTTAGTAAGATTGAGTACCTCTTTACTGGGGTTACATCCTCCATGACTTTTATTTTTCTAGAGTATTATGGAAAGTGATGCAAAATTCATGAAATTGTAATGTTAATTGGTATATATATTGTTGAGTCAAAATACCCAACACCCAAAGTTTAAGTAGGAAAGGTTTATTTCAGCTCACAGTTGTAGTGCTTTCTGTCCCTGGTCAGCTGACTGTACGACAAAGTGGTGTGGCCCAAAAGCATAACAGAGGAGAAGCAGTTCATGGCAGGCAGGCAGGAGACAGCAATCAAGCAGCAGTAGAAGCAGGAAAAACTGCTTCCTTTTATCCCTTTCAGGGTGCCCACCTTTCAGGAGGTGCCACCCACACTCAAGGTGGTTCTTCTCATTATCCACATCCAGAACTATGCTAGACCAATCAGTGGGTTAGTTCAGCAACCTCATCATTAATTGCAGCATCACACACCTTAGATCTAGCAGCATCTCAAAACTCCCAACTCTGAGTGGCGTGAGGCTTTGGGGGAGCATCTAGATATAAGCCAGAACAGTTTTGAAGAAGCTTTTTAGTTTATGTTCTGCAAACCAAGTATGGGTATATATGTATAATTGCTTTTTTTTGTTTAGTATGAAAAATAACCATTGTTTTGAAAGATTCCTAAACAGACTCAGATGCCTATTTTATTCTCAATTAAACCTTTATAAATCATATCAGATACTTCTTTTGTGAGGATTTGAGTTGCAAGAGATTTAATGTGACAGTTAAAATTTTGTAGAATACACCATAAATTGATTTTAAAGTTTTTTTCTTTTTCATTGTTATTGACTTTTAGACATGTCATTTTGTGTTGTTTTCATGACAGTGAATTCAAAAGCACTGCCCTAGGGCAAAAAGTTTTTTGTTTTTTTGTTTTTTTTTTCCCCTAGAGAAGCAGGAAACAAAGCTGAAAGTACTCCTTTGCATTTTTGTCCTGAAAATGTGCAAGGCACCTTGTATCCGCTCATCAGAAAAGTGTTTCTTTTGAAAAGATGACATATAATGATCAACAATAGCAGATTTCTCATTAAAATTTGCTTTTGAGCAAAATTACAGTTTACCTTGTGACTTGTACAATTGGATTTGTTTTTATTTTCATAGAAAGTGATAACTTTTGACCAAAAAGGTGACAGAGAATATTTAAGGAAATATATATATATATATATATATATATATATATATATAAAATATTCAAGGAAAACAAAAACAGAAAAATTGTCTTTAGCACAGACTCTCAGCACTACCTTCTAAAGTCTACACAGGGGCCAAGGGGTTAGCTCAGTGGCTCAAGAACTTTCCTGGTAAGCACAAGGTCATGAGTTCAATCCCTGGTACCAAAAGAACAAACAAACAAAAATTGAAGTCATTAAACACAAAGTTTTCTCAGATGACTACATCATTAACTTGACACGATGCCTTTTTAGTTTGCAATTTTTTGGGACTTTTTCTTTCTCATTTAACTAGCCTTTTTGATGTGTATTTTCTTGATTTTAAAGTCAAATGACCACTAAGCACAGTATATTTAAGCAAATCTAATTGCATCTTTCTTTTCCCAGCTCTGTGTCCTCTCTGAATTCCATTTTCATTAGCTTTTCATTTCTCATTCCACTATTGTTGCTTTGCCAGCATAAGCAAATGGACATAGTATTTTAATTTCCTTCCTTCTTGATTCAAAATAGTATGTGTTGGTCCCTATTTTTCTTTTTTACTTGACAATATATTTTGAAAATAACTTCATATCAAAATATAGTGATCATCCTCTTATTTATGGTTCCATGGTACTTCATTTTAAGGGTACACCAGAGCTTATCCACCAGTTCCCTATTTGTGGGCAATTATATTTTTCCAACATTTTATCTCTGTAAATAACGATGTGATACATAACTTGGTGCATGTGAAATTTAGAAAGTTTTCTAAGTAAGCATGGGAAGCAACAAGAGTTGCTGATGCACATTTTTTATTTAATTTATACAAACATTTCAGTGGGGTGTTGATTTTAAATTACCTTTCTGGCCATGTCAGGAGTTTGACTTGCATTTATTGTCTTTGATGTTGTCTTTTTCTCATTCAACTCTTACTCTTCACGTTAGACGATGAATTTACAAGAACCTCTAAAATAGTTGTGGGGTACCCAAGTGGGGTATTTTATTTTTTTATGGGGATTGAACTCATGTTTGTCAGGTAGGGGCTTGTGTTGCTGAGCTAAACCCCTGGCCTGAATAAGTGGTGTTTGATATACCGCTGACTTTAGATTCACTCTCACTGTCATCGCAATAAGAAATCATTGCACAGTATTAAAGGAAAAGTGGAGGGGCTGGGGATTTAGCTCAGTGGCATAAGCACCTGCCTTACAAGCAGGCAGTCATGAGTTCAATTCCCGGTACTGGTTAAAAAAAAAGAAAAGAAAATAAAAAAAAAAAAAAAAAGAAAGGAAAAATGGATTGGTGGCCAGGAAAGTCTGGTTGCTACATTTTTTTTCTAGGTTTTCTTTCTTTTTAAAATATATTTTTATTAGTGCCTAAGCCTATTAATTTTACAAAATATAGAGTTTCAGTATAGTATTTTCATACACGTGTTGCATATTTTATTTACATCCTGCCATTACCTTCCCTTACTGATTTCCTTTTATTTTTATGTAATTTTGAAATTTGAATGGCCAGAGAATTTGGCAGTGAATAGTTCAGAACAAAATTTAAGGATTCCAAGTTTATAAGAATATAATGTGATAAAATATTCCTTTCCAATGAGATCTGTTTGCTACAGACACCACTGATATTAATTTAGGTCAATCTATGTATTGTGTTTTCTGTAACAAAGTCTGGAAAACTGCATTCAGCTCAGACAGCAGTTCAAAGTGACAGGAAGAAGGCTGTGGAGGTAAACGTCCCTGACAGGATCATGTCATCCTGCTAAAGAGGCACAACTTTTCTGATTCTGTAACAGAAATCCTTCACTTTTATTTAAACTCATTGGTTGCATTAAAATTTTTTAAAATTTGGGATGAAAAAATAGATCTCAAATTACTGCTGATTGCTTTGAAGGTTTGAAGCAAAGTGATCTTCTCTCCACGTATATTCTGTTTCAGTAGGTACATGATATAAACACCAGACTTTGTACATACGAAGTCAATTCAATTGCAGGACTGCTTAAAAAAGAAAAGTAAGGGAAAATACTATGATTTAAGAAGGAAATGTACCAAATGGAAAAAAACAAATTCTCAGAAGCTTATTTGAGATTAGAAAGAAATCATTCAAAGGAATCTGAAATAAAATTGCAATAATTCATTTATGCCCTCTGTGAAGAATTTGCCTTCATTCTAAATAGTTACTTCCATTTTTAATGACTCATCTTTGTTTATGATTACAATTACAAAGGGCTTCTTTTGAATAGAGCTAGAAAGACATTCATTTCACTCATTTTTTTCCATTTCTTCTTTCCTCCCTTCTTCCTTTTGGCCTTCCGTGCCTTTTTTTCTTCACTCTTTCCCTCTTTTCTGTCCTTGTTTTTTTTTTTATTTTATTTTAAAGAGAATAAAGCAGAACAGAACAGAACAAAGTAGATCACAACAAAACAATGCAAGTAACAAAGGATTTCAAGACGAGACAACCCAGGAAATCAATTGTGGCTTCCACAATGTCTCCTGTACTCCCCAAAATACTTCCCATTTCTTCAAAAAAATGAATTCAAACAAAAGAAAATAGTATCAAACTGATCAAAACAAAAGAATTAAAGCTTTATAGACCTTCAAAACCAGAAAATAGGAAAATCAACAATGGCTACCATAATGTCTCTTGTTCTTTTCAAAATAGCTGTCCATACCTTCACACATTGAAACCAAATAATAGAAAACAGACTAAAACCAATCAAAGTAAAGAATAAAATCATTAGTGGATCTCAAAGCAAAATAACAGGAAATCAGCAATGGTTACCTATAATGTCTCATTTTCGAAAAAGTAGCTGTTCATACAACTACACGTAATAAAATTAATTCCTGTAAATAATTTAGGAGGAGTTCTAGACATGCATACACCAATACATGTATATCTATCCTTTCTGTATTAGAGGGGAAAACAAAACAAAGCAAAATACAAAAACAAAAAACAACAGAGACAAATAAGTCACCATAACAAGGAGCATAAAACAATATCAATATAGGCCTTCAAAGCAAGATGGTAGGAAGATAACTAAGGTTGTTATTTTGCATAGTTATCTTCAAAAGAGTTACTCAGATTACCAGATTATAAACCTGCAAGATTGATCTAATCTTAGGAATGTTAAGTGTTTTGCTCCAAGAGCTAGTAGAATTAGTTGTACAATCATCTTTACTATCTTAGGTGTATATATACAAATTTATGTCTTTTTTCTTTTCCCTTCCTTTCCTTTTCCTTTTCTTTACCTGAGATATTTTTCCACTTTGAGCAGTTTCTTAACCTTTCACAATATTTACTGAAGATTTTGTATCTTATTTTCTCTTTAAGTGTCTTACACTAGGGAGATAATATGGTATTTACACATGTGATTTGATTTAGTTTTGAGTATGGTCTCAAGTTGCATCCATTTACCGATAAAAGCCTCAATGTGATTCTTCCTTACAGCTGAATAGTTCTCCACTATATAAAAATATCATATCTTTTTTATCCACTCCTCAGTTGGTGGGCATTTGGGTCATTTCCAAAATTTGACTATTACAAATTGTGCTGCTTTAAACATGAGTGCATAAATATCGCTGTGGTATGATGTTTTTAATTCTTCTGGGAATATATCTAGAAGTGGAATAACTGGTTCAACTGGGACTTCCAATCCCAGCTTTTTCAGGAACCTCCAAACTGATTTCCATAGTGGTTGCACCAGTCTACACTCCCACCAACAATGCAGAAGGGTTTCTTTTTCCCCAAACCCTCTCCAGCATTTGCTATTTGTGGTTTTCTTTATACTGGTCATGCTTTCACAGGGTTGTTTCAATTTGCCTTTCTCTCATGACCAATGATGTTGAACATTATTTCATGTATTTATTTTCCATTTGTATTTCTTCATCTGAGAATTTTAAACTCAGGTGCCCATTTTTGGGCTTGTTCTTTGAATTTCAGTGGTCTGACTTTTTAAGATTCTTTTTATGTTCTAGATAGAAGTCCTTTCTTTGTCTGAGGGACGATTGACTAAGATTTTTCCCCCAAATTTTGGGTTTTCTTTTCACTCTGGAGATTTATTTTGACGTGCAAAAACTTTTTAATAAGATGACATCCCAGCTGTTGATTCTGGGAAACATTTTCCATGCAGTTTGATTTTTGTTCATGAATTCTCTGCCTATCACTATTCTTCAAGATTTCTACCTACTTTGTCTTCCAGCAGGTTTAGTACTTCTGTTCTAATGTAGACTTTTGATCCACTTTGACTTTAGTTTAGTACATGGTGATAGACATGGGTATAATTTTAGTTTTCAGCTTATGGAAACTCATTTTTCACAGCACCACTTACTAAAGAGGCTGTCTTTCTTTTAGTGAACATGTTTGGCACCTGTCAAAGATAATGTGACTGAGTATTTGTGGTTGTGATTGTATCTTCTAATCTATTCTAATGATCTGCATGTCTATTTTTTGCTAGTTACCATGCTGATGTTATTAAAGTAGCTTTGTAGTATAACTTCAAGTTAGTGATTGTGATGCTGTCTGCCTTAGGTTTGTTGCCCAGAATTTGCTTTGCTATTCTAGGTCTCTTCTGGTTCTGCATGAATTTTAGGAATAATTTTTCTAGATCTTTGAGGTATGTTAATGGTATTTTGATTGAAATTGTATTAAATCCATATAACAATATTGGGAGAATGGCCATTTTCACAATGTTTGTTATTCCTATTCGTGAGTGTTATAATTTTCAGTGAATAGGTCTTTTACTTCCTTTGTTAGATTGATTCCTAAGTATTTCATTTTTGGGGGGGAAGGGTGTGGTTTCCCTTATTTCTCTCTCAGTGAGTTTGATGATTTTGTAGAGGAATGCTACTGATTTTTTAGTTATGACTTTGTATCCAGCTACATTACTGAATTTGGTTATTACATCTAGAAGTCTTTCAATGGAGTTTTGGGGGTTTTCAATGTAGAGTATCATGTTATTTACAAATAGTAATAAATTGCCTTCTTCCTTTCCTACTCTTATTGCTTTTATTTCTTTCTTGTCTAATTGCTCTGGCTAATGTTTCCAGCAATATATTGAATAAGAGTGGTGATAATGGACATCCTTGTTTTGTTTCTGATTTAATAGTGAAAGCTTTCAATTTTTGACCATTTAATATGATGCTGGCTGTTGGTTTGTCATATATGGCTTTTATCAGATTGAGATACAGTCCAAGTATTCTGACATTCTTAAGGATCTTGTCATGAATGAATGTTGAACCTTATCAAAAGTTTTTTATGCATCTACTGAAATGATCATGTGATTGCTATCTTTGGCTCTATTGATATGGTGTGTTACATTTACTGATTTGTGTATGTTGAACCATCCCTGCATTGCTGGAATAAATCCCACTTATTCATAGTGTTCTTTGATGCTTTTCTGCACTCTGTTTACCAGCATTTTATTGAGAATTCTTGCATCTATATTAATTAAGGAGATTGGCCTGTACTACTCTTTTTTGTTTGGGTCTTTCTCTGGTTTTGTATTAGGGTAATGCTTGCTTGCAGGAATGACTTAGGGAGAATTGCTTCCGTTTCTATTTCATTGAAGAGTTTAAGGAGTGTTAGCATTAAGTCTTCCTTGAATATCTTGTATTATTCCACTGGGAATCCGTAAGAACCTGGGCTTTTTTTGTTGTTGTTGGTTAGATTCTAATTACATTTTCAATTTCATTAACTGAAATTTGATTACTCAGCAATTTGATATCTTGATCCAGCTTTGGTAATTCACATGTATCTAGGAATCTTTCCATTTCTTCTGTGTTATTAAATCTATTGAAGTGAAGTTTTTTAAAGTAGGTATTCATGATCTTCTGCATTTCCAGAGAGTTTGCAATGATTTTATCCTTTTGATTCTTTATTGCACAAATTTGAATTTTTTCTTTCCTTGTTTAAATAAGATTGATTAGGGGCTTATCAAATTTATTTATTCTTTCAAATAACCAACTGTTTAATTCATTAATTCTTTGTATTTTTTTAAGTTTCAACTGCATTAATTTCTGCTCTGATCTTTATAATTTCCTCCGTTCTTTTAGCTTTAGGCTTGAATTGGTCGTCTTTCTCCAAATGTTTGAGTTGTAGCATGAGGTTGTCTATTTGTGTTCATTCTGTTTTCCTGATGTGGGAGTTCACCACAGTAAATTTCCCTCTGAAGACTGATTTCATTGTATTATATAGGTTTCAGTACGCTGTATTTCTATTACTTAGGAATTAATCTCACAAAAGAAGTAAAAGATCTATACAGGGAAAATTATGATGCCCTAAAAAAGAAATTGAAGAAGATCTCAGAAAAGGGAAAGACAGCCCTTGATCGGGGATAGGAAGAATAAATATTGTGAAAATGGCCATTCCCCCAAAACTGTTATACAGATTCAATGTAATCCCAATAAAAATACCATCAACATACCTCATAGATATCAAAAAATCACTCCTAAAATTCATCTGGGACCAGAGAGGAGACCTAGAATACCAAAGGCAAGGCAGGAGACATCACAATCACTGATCTAAAGTTATACTACAAAGCTACTATAATAAAATAAACATGGTGCTGGAATAAAAATAGATCTGAAGATCAATGGAATAGATTAGAAGATACAACCACAAGTACAAACACACTCAACAACCTTATCTTTGATAAAGGGCCCAAACAGGTTCACTTGAAGAACGACAGCCTCTTTAATAGTCCTGGAAAAATTGCCTCTCCATATGCCGAAACTAAAACTAGACCCAAGCTTATCACCATGTACTAAACTACAATATAAATGGATCAAAGATCTGAATATTAAAACATAAACACTAAATCTATTGGAAGACAAATTAGGAAAAAAATCTTGAAGACAGGAGTAGGTAGGGAATCCATGAACAGGAATCAAACTGCATGGGAAATACTTCCCAAAATCAATAACTGGGATCACCTCCTATTAAAAAGTTTCTGCATGTCAAAAGAAATCTCCAGCATAGTGAAAAGAAAACACACAAACTGGAGAAAAATCTTAATGAACTGTTCCTCAGACAAATGACTTCTGTGTAAAACATATAAAGCATTTAAAAAAATCAGACTCATGAAATTCAAAGACCCAATCCAAAAATTGGCATCTGATGAGATGAATGCACAGTTCTTAGATGAAGAAATACAAATGGCAAATAAACACATGAAAAAATGTTCATCATCATTAGTCATTAGAGAAATGCAAATTAAAACCACACTGAGATTCCATCTCACTCCAGAAAAAAATGGCGAGGATCAATAAAACTACCAACAACAAATGCTGGAGAGGCTGTGGGGAAAAACAGTGCTCCTGCACTGTTGGTAGGAATGTAGACTGGTGCAACCATTGTGGAGGCCAGTATGAAGATTACTCAAAAAGTTGGGATTGGAAGTCCCATTTGAACCAGCTATTCCACTTCTAGGCTTATTCCCAGAATAACTGAAAACATCACACCACAGTGATATATGTGCACCTATGTTTATAGCAGCACAATTTGTAATAGCCAGATCTTGGAAAGAGTCTAAGTGTGCGTCAAGTGAAGAATGGATAAAAAAGATATGGTATTTTTATACAATGGCATACTACTTGGCTATAAGAATGATCACATTGAGTTATTTATAAATAAATGCATGCAATTTGAGAGCATACTCATAAGCGAAATAAATCAAACTCACATGTATAAATACCGTATAGTTTCCCTAGTGAAAGAAATGGTAAGTGTATGTAAAAGTTTATGTTTATCATGATTCCCCATTACATTGCTTTGAAGCCTTATTTTTTCATTCATTAGTTAGAATGGTTTTATCCTGGTTTGTTTGATTTTATTATCTGTGATGGTATGAACAGCTATTTTGAAGAAAACAAGACATTATAATAGCCTGTGCTGATTTAATATCATCTTACTCTGAAGTCCTACCATGATTGTTCTTCTGTTTCCATTGGTTCTATCATGTTGTATCTTATTGGATTTTACTATGTGTGATAGTATAAACAAATTCTCTATGGAAAACGAGACAATATAGTGATCATTGTTCATTTTCTGTTATTTGGTTTTGAATGCTGAGTATTACTTTCATTCTCTTGAATGGTTTTACACTATTTTGTTATGTTTGATACTATTGTAAATGAAGTTATGCTCCAATATTTCAAAGAAAGAGACATTATGGTAGTTACTGTTAACTATGGGTTGTCATGTGGTGAAATACTGTGTTGTTTACATTGTTCTGTTCTGATCTGCTTTGTTCTGTCCTCTTTTGTCTTAATCTCTTTAAAATGAAAAAAAAGTTTAAAAGTTGTATTTCTATTTTTGTTTGCTTGTAGATATTGTTTAATTTCTTCTTTAATTTCCTGTGACCCATTGATTTTTCAGGAGTGTATTATTCAATTTCCATGTGTTTATAGAGTTTTTGAAGTTATTTTTGTTATTAATTTCTAGTTTCATGGCTCTATGATCACATAATATGTATGGGATAATTTTGATTTTTTGCATTTACTTAAGAATGGGTTAGTGTATGGTCTGTTTTAGAGAATGTCCCATTTCAAACTGAAAATAATGTATATTCTGATGTTGCTGGGTAGAACAGTTTGTACATGTGTACTAGTCCATTTGTTCACAAATTTGATTCAGTTCTGTTATTTCTTTGATGATTTTCTGTCTAATTGACCTGTCTCTTTGTGTCAATGAAATGTCAAGTTCTCCCACTATAATTGTGTTATTGTTTATTTGATTTTTCATTTCTACTAGTATTTGTTTTACATAGCTGGGTACTCCCATATGTGGTGCATGCATATTTAAGATTGTTATCTCTTCATCATCTCTTCATCTTGAAGTTTTCTCTTAACTAGTATGTAGAGACCTTGTTTATCTCTTCTTATCATTTTCTCACATTGTCTGCTAACAGATTAGCTACCTCTGCTTATTTTTTTGGGTTCTTGTTGTTTCAAGTATTGTTTTCCATCCTTTGACTTTCAGTCTATGAGCTTCCTTTTGGGGTAGATGGGTTTCTCATACAGAATACGGTTGGATGTTGTTTCTTAATCCATTCTGCCAGTCTGATTATTTTAATTGATGAATTGAGGCCATTTACATTAATGGTTATAACTGATTTATATTGGCTCATTTTTGTCATGTCATCTTTCTGATATTGGTTCTTTACCTTTCTTTCTTTCTTTTTAACTGTTTGCCTTGCTTAGTGGCTTTTTCTGTTGGTATCCTTCTGGTCATAGTTATTTTAATGTCTATTTAGAATGTCTTTTAGTATTCTTTACAAGGTTGGTTTGGTAGTCATGAAGTTCTTTAGCTGTTAATTATCATAGAAATATCTTGTTGCTTCATCAATTTTGAAGAACAGTTTTTCAGGATACATCAGTCTAGGTTGGAAATCTTTTTCCTTGAGGATCTGAAACACTTTGCTCCATGCTCTTCTTGACTGCATTGTTTGTGTTGAGAAGTCTAATGTGATTCTGATGGGCTTTCCTTTATAGGTGATCTTTCTCTTCTCTCTAACAGCTTTCAATATTCTATTCCTATGTTGAATTTCCGGGATGTTGATTATTATATGCCTGGTGTAGATTTATTTTTGTTATGGGTAATTGGAGTTCTATATGCTTCACTTATCTGCATGTCAGTTTCCTGTCCCATGTTTGGGAAATTTTTGGCCATTACTCTGTAAATAATCTTTTGATGTCATTTTTTTCATGACTTTAATTTTGGTTTATACCTATCAATCTTATATATTGTTTTTCTTTGTGTCATCTTGCAATTATTGAATTCCTTGTTATTTTAAAATGATCTTTCTTTTCTTGTTCACTGGCTGTAATCTTGTCTTCAAGATCTGAAAGTCTACCTTCACATTCATTCAAACTTTGATGTAATTTTTGATTTCCTGGATATTTCTTTGAACCTATTTCACGCATTGTATTTCTTCCTTATATTATTCATTAAAGTTTTCTATCTTTTTTGAGTGCTCCTTAATTTTTTAAACTATGTTTTCTTTAGGTGTGTTCAGCATTTCTTTTATTATGTTTATCATTTCTTCTTTTTGGGGGGGGTGATTATTTCTGATCTGAGTTCCTTTCCAGCTTGATGGAGTTGTTTATTTTTTTTTATTTAAGAAGAAAAAGGAAAAAAAAGCAGAAAAAGGGTACAAGTTATACAGAATTTCAGAAAAAAATAAACAGGAAATCACTAGTTAATGAACTACATATTGTCATCTTAGAAATATTTGTTCAAGTTACAAGATTAAGCGTATAAAGTGGACATTCAAACAGTGAAACTGCAAACAGTTCTGTTCAGTGATCCAACAAAACTCAGTAATATCATTGTCTATCTTATACACTTAAATATACATGCAGTTTTACCATTTAGAGCACTTTCTTTTCCTCTCTTTTGTACAATGACTATTACACATTTTGGGTTTTATTGCTCCCACAGTTCTTATTGCCTTTTTTGGAAGAGGATAAAACCAAATGTGACTTAACAGAACAGAGTCAGTTAAATCAAAAGAGTGGACTTAATAGATAATGTAAAAACATAAATCAAGGTGATCAACAATGGTTACCATAATGCCTCCTGCTATCTCAAATAGAATTGCCTATATCATCAGTTATAATAAAATTTGAACAAAACAGTAAAGAATGAAACCAACAAAACCAAGACATTGGAGACATTACAGGGCTTCAAAAGTAGATAATAGTCAACCAGTATGGGCATCATAATGAATCCCACTATCTTCACAGCTTTTGCCTAAACTTTCGAACCTGGTACTATCAAGCAAAGCAGAATAGAGGAACATCAGTCAAAACAAGATGGTGAGAGCAATACAGGGCTTCAAATCAAGTTAATAGAATATCAAAATGGGTTACTATAATATATCCTGCTTTTTTAAAATTTATTTTTCCTTTAATTAAAAGGATAAAAATAAAAAAGTAAATAATAAAATGGAGATTGAGATAAAAGAGGGTATAACAACTAAACAGTGAAGATCAATACATAACCATTTAAGCAAATTAGTGTTTGACCACAAGATAGTCCCGACATAAAAGTATTTACCATATTGTCTCTTTCCTTGAGATCTTTGAGTATAACTTCATATACTGTAGCATCAAATATATCAACACAATGTAAAACCATTCAAGAGAATGACAGTATTACAGGGTATTTAGAATCAACTAACAGATAATGAACTATGGTTTCTGTATAATCTCCTTGTCTATAAAAGTTTTTGTTTTTACTATCGCATATAATAAAATCCAATAAGATACAACATGTTAAGACCTATGGAGACAGAAGAACAAAAGCTTGATGGGACTTCAAAATAAGATGATACCAAATCAGCACTACCTATTATGACATTGTTTTCTCCAAGATAACTGTTCCCATCATCCAATCTTCTCTGATTTCTCTTGAGCTCTTTTTCTGTCATTAGTTGTCAGCTTGTCTTCTGCATTTTGTTTTCTGCTCCATTCATTGTGGCCTCTCTGCCACTATTTCTGGATTCTTCGTATTTTTCTTTTTAAGAATGTCCTGCAGTATTCTCTGTAGAGTTGAATTGGTGGTTGCATATTCCCCTAGTTCCTCTTTATCCTGAAAGCACCTTGTTTTTCCTTCAATTTCCAGGGATAGTTGTGCAGGATATCTCAATCTTGGCTGGAGGTTATTATCTTTCAAAGCTTGAATTATTTCCCCCCCACACTCTTCATGATTTGATGGTTTGTGCTGAGAAGTCTGCTGTAATTCTGATGGGTGTTCCCTTGTAAGTGATTTGTTTCTTGTCTCTGACAGCTTTTAATATTCTGTTCTTATATTGGATTTCTGGAATTTTGATTATTATATGCCTGGGTGTAGCTTTATTTGGGTTGTAAGTAGCTGGAGTCCTGTATGCCTCATATATCTGAGTATCTTTACCATTTGTTAAATTAGGGAAATTCTCTTGGATTATTTCTGTGAATAGCTTTTGTAGTCCATTTGTTTGTGTCCCCACTTCTTCTCTTGTGTTCTTAATTCTTAAGTTATAGATCCTCTTATCATCTTCTAGTTTTTGTATTGTTGCTGTTTGTTTTTTTTATTTTTAAGAAGTTTTTCATTTCATGCTCCCATATTACAAATCTGCCCTCCAGTTCAGATAATCTGTCCTTAGTTTCTTTCAAGCTGTTATGCCAGTTTTCAATAGATTTTTTAGTTTCCTGGTAATCTCTTTGAACCTGCTTCACATATTCTACATGTTCTGTATTTTCTCCATCAAATAATGCTCTCCTCTTTTTCTGTTCTTCCATTCCACCATCTGCTTTTTCTTGGGTGGTGCTTAGCATTTCTCTGACTATTCTGCTTATGTCTTGCTTCAGGTCATTAATAACTTCATTCCTGAACTCATGTATGAGACTCTGGAGATAGCCTTTTATGTCGATTGGTGGCGTGTCTGCTATTGCCTGTTTCTCAGGATTGGGGGCCAAGGAGCCTTTCTTGTTGCTCCCTCTTCCCATATTCTTTGTTCCTTATGTATGCAAGTGTATATAGGAGGCCTAGCTTCCTTCCCTATCGGCCACAGTCTGACTGAATTGCGCCAGCTAGGTTTTCCCGCCCACCGCAGTGCACCAGGGAGTTACGGACTAGGAAGTCTATGGGGAGCCTGCCCCTCCAGGTCAACCTACCGAAAGGCCTCACCACTAGGGTCCACCTTCAGGTGCTGGGATCTGGGTTGTGCTAGCCTACTGGGTCTCAGCCAGCAGCGTCACGTAAGCTAGGCACTGCTCAACAATCCCGCTTGAAAGGGGGATATGTGACTGAAGTCACATACAGCTGTTCCAGCAAGTCTGCCCAGTCCCAGAATGTCCTCTGTTGGCACCTCCTAGACTGTGGGAGAGTCCCAGTTTCCCTCACTCACTGGAGGTCAATGCACGGCTCCCCGCCCGCCCAGCTTTTAACTCCATTCACCAATTCCTGTTCTCAGTGCTTTCACATGTGTCTCTCCCTTCCGAGCCGATTCAGATGCAGCAGCGGTGGCAAGAAACCCAAATCACAGCTTTCAATGGTGCGGGCTCCAGCTTCCACGCTCAGGCTTTATCTTCTCCTGTTATAGCACCAGGATTGCATTCCCAGTTGGTATCTCTCAGCCCAGGTCATTCTTGGGTCAGGAGGATATATCTCCTCTTGGTT
The DNA here is from genome assembly GCF_034190915.1 of Cavia porcellus. NCBI lineage: Eukaryota > Metazoa > Chordata > Mammalia > Rodentia > Caviidae > Cavia > Cavia porcellus. The sequence goes on from NW_026947490.1 coordinate 89,642,555, forward strand.
AGGATTCCTCCCTCCGCACCATTCCTGGATTCTAAGCTGAGTCTTGGAGAGAGCCTGCGTAGCTGCTGCTATCTGTCCGCCATGTTCTCTGGATCACATTCAGAAGATCTTAATATGCGTTCACTTGAATTAAATGGCACTGTAATCAGCTCTTTTCCTAGTCTTTGGCATACCAACACAAGCAGCGCTACAAACTATCAAATCAGCAGCTTATAAATTGCCTATTATGAATCAGCAGTTTACAAACTGCCTATTGTTCGATTCCCAGTCCTGGAAGGAAGGAACAAAATGATGTGGCAGTTTTTTCAAATCCAGGAGTTGTTTCTTTACTTCTGTTATGATCACTTTGGAAATTCCAAGTGTGTGGCTTACATTTTTTTCTATGTCCATGTTCCTAGGCTTGTTTGGGATGGGGTAGAGGTTTAGTATTGCATTTTGCTCTCTTTGTTTTGTCATTTTCCTGTATTCCTTGGGGAAGCCAAATGCAAGGTTTTAGTTGCTTCCTGGGTTGCAGATGTCTGTCCACACTTTAGGGTGTTTCCCCAGTTGAGTGAAGGTCATTAAGTAGGCCTTATCAAGTTCCAAATGATACTCATTGGCTCCTCAAATTGGAGGATTATTGTATACATGGCCTTCTGAAGCACCCTGACTGCTTGAGGTTGCTGGATGGGACTCATTGAGTTTTGAGTAGCATACCAAGGCTAAACAACTAGATGTAGTACATTGTGCAGGTCTTCATCTCATGCCACAGGGTACACCAAAGCTCTCCAACTCCTTGGGGTCACTGGGTGGGCCCCTAACAGATTCTAAGTAAGGGTGCCAAGGTAGCATGCCTATGTAGAGTTCACTTCCACTTATGACTCTCTGTGCAGGAGGTTCTCCTGCCACTTGGAGTAGCTTGGCAGTGCCCAGACAGGGCCAGGAGCACCCTACTTATACTCCTCAGCTGTTTGGAAATACTGGGCAGTACTCTACCAGGTTCTGAGGGAGGTACTTAAGTTGCATGGCTAGCTGAAATTCTCTGTGCAAGTCTTCTGCTCCACCTTTCAGTTCAGAAGGTTCTCTTGCCACCTCTTTCCTTCTTTTAACAAACTTTATTGATTACTATGTGACATGTAGTGTGCAAAGCAATCTTTATCATTTATTCATACAAAGAATTATGTTCTTAATTAACAAAGTGACTGTTATATGATACTGTCAGAAGGTTGTGTGCAGAATATAATGCTAAGTATATTGGAGCATATAGTTATTTTATGCATGTACAGTTAGTTTTCAACACACAATACCTACATAGGTTAGCAGGATTCCAGTATCAAATCTAAACAAATGAGTCTGCTGGTGATGATCATGGGTATTACCACTTTGGAAAATGTTATGCTTTTGGTGAAAGTTAATCTTTTTTTTTTTTTTGCATGTTTTGACATTATTCCAAAAATTCTATGTCATAGAGTAACAATTTTAAAAGCATATTTAAAAATGTATTTGGCACCAGGCACTAGATTTTAATTGAATGCGTTATAAATAAATTAACTTTTTTCTAGTTTCTAATTTCCATTTGTGATAAACTTCTCAAAACTCTTTACTTCACCATCTGTGAGGTCAATAAAGAAAAAAATCATGTTGCCTGTCTCTACCTTTCATAATTCTGTTTTGGCTTCCAATAGTGCACAATTTTGTGAAGCACTAGTTGAGTAATTTCCCTTGGATTTTTAAATTTAAGTTTGAAATAAGAGATCTTCATTATACTTTTTTTTCCTTTACAAAAATGTTTTATTTGCATTAACTGCTATAGTCGTTTGGTTATGTGCAGTCACCAAAGCACCAGATCTTTATAAAAACGGATTGAGTGGCAGTTAATTAATGCAATTAATTAATTAATCCCTTGAATTTTAACAACTATTTCAATAGAAGGTCCATTAAACAGCAAAGAGTACTCAAAATGAAAGAAATTAAGCAAGGTTCAATGCTTTTAGATGACAGGATGGAATATTGTCCAGTACTCAGTAGCAAGTTTTGATTTTGCTTACAAAATATTAATTGGTTAATAAGCATAACACAAGCAGCTCAGTGGGTGCTGTGGAGAAAAGACTGAAAATAGTTTCTGGTTTTTTGGAGATTATAAACTGACCTAGAACAGAAGAAATTACAGGAGCACTGTCACATAGCAAATAATTACCTGTATATCAAAGAATTACAATGAGAGTAACAGAATCACTGAATGAAGATATCTATCTTGGCTGAGAAAACAAGAAAAGGTTTAAAAATGAGATTCCGAAAGGAAGTTGCTATATGGAGAGAAATTTTCCTCCTAATATTTTTGAAATATAACTTAAATCAAACAGTGAAGTGGAAGAGTAAAATAAGGACATTTGAACAGAGACAAAATGTTGGAACTTTACTATCTGTTCTAGTTCTGAAAATATTATTCAAGATAATTTTTTTCCAATCTTAGGGTCAGCATTCAGTGTTTTCCTGGTAAGTGTGATGATATATGTTTTTGCATATATTCTTTAATAGGATAAATGCTCTCTCTCCTATCCTGTCTGTAAAGAGATTGTGAGTAGATGCTAAATATTGCCATTTTTGTGTGTCAATTAAGATCATACAGATTTCCTTCTTTGTAAGTGTTATGAATTGTATTAGTCAAAGTTTTTAATAGAGAAAAGATACAACAAGATATACAAATGTATAAGAAATTACAACACTGGCTTGTGATGGTCAGCCACAGAGTCAGATGAGGAAGTGTGCAGGGTGTGTCTGCATGCTGGAGGCCCAAGGCTTCAATTCAAGATCTGGAGTTCACTGCAGTGACCCACACAAGTCTGTACCAGCAGGCCAATAGCTCTGCAAAGGAAGGCTTAAGAATCTGTGCCTGAAGCCTGAAAGATCCATGACAGAAGCCGAAGAGTCTGCACTAGAAGCCAGGAGACAACGTTCAAGCTGACGGTGAAGACTGGAGCTCCCTCAAAGAATGGAACCTTACCTGTCTGTCCTTCCCTTTTATACTATCCGGGAGATGAGCTACCGTAGAGTGGGTCTTCCACACCACAGGGTGTAGAATTGCTAAGCTGATTTAGTTAAGCTTCTAAATATCTCAAGTTGACACAATCAAACACTACATGAATCATACTGAGTTTTTCACTATATGTTTTGCAGTACACACAGTTTAGTCATTGTAAGGAGTGGGTGCAAAATATATCTTAGTCTTTTAAAAAAAACTTTATCTCCATTCCCACTTTTATCCCCCCTTCTTTAAATTTCCTTTCTCCAAATTCATTCTTGTTGCTATTTGTTATAGATTAAAAACTGGTGGTCAGCTTAACACCAGCTGAATTAAATCAGCATAGTGCTGAGCATGGATGCTACCACCTGAGGAAAGTTGCCAGCAATAAGTAGAGATGTGGAAAAGGAGAAACTAGTTGTTGAGTTTTTTCTCTAAGTGTTGCTGTTTGAGCCATTAGTTCTCCTGGAGAAGCTCGTCATGACTGGCTTCCCCAGTGTGAGTTCAACCATTGTCATTGGAGGAGCTCGGGACCTTTTGCTGAGAGTGCCTGTAGTTCACTTTAGGGGAGTTCTGGTACTTGCATTGAGTGTCGCTTCCTGGTTCCAGTGGGGAGGACATGTGCCGCTTAATCATGTTGGCTCCCTGGCATGTACTCAATTGTGCTTATCTTCAGAGGAGCAACCTCATGTCACTGAGGATGGCTGCCCTGATTCTTATTTTGAGTATGACTTCTTAGCTCCAGTGTAGAACACTCAACCTAGCAACACAGCTCCTTCACCCAGCTGGAATAGACTTCCTAGCTTCCACTGCTGATCTTTGGGCCTTCCCAGCATGGATCCATGAAATACTGATGTGAGTCCTTCTTGTGGGCTCTAGGCTTCCAGTTGGACTCATGGGAGGCATTGTCATAGGCTCTAGGTTTTTATCAGGACTCATGCGGGACGTTGCTATGGGATGCAGGCCCTTGACATTAGTGTTGTGAACAGATTTCTTGCACTTTCTTGTGTTAAACTCTGGGTGACATCATAAAATAATAGTATAAATTCTGTGGCCTGATAATTGTTCTCCCACAACTCCTGACTACAGCCCCATTATTAATCTTATCTCATGTTTATGACCCACAATGCTGATATTCATTTAGGATACTAGGTTCCTGCACAGTGTATCTTCATTCTACTTATGTTCCCTTTCCCTGCACATGTCCTTTTGCCTGAAGTCTCGTGGGTCCCTTTCCATTTGCAAGGGATTTATCTTCCTTTTTTCTTTTATCCCCTTTCCTCCTCTTATCCAACTTTTATTGTACTCTTTGCTCATATTTTTCCTTATTCAAATTAAAGCTACTATATATTATTAAAGCTTGTATATCCAATTTATTTCACTTAACATTATATTTGCTAAGTGTATTTACAGTGATTCAAGCATACCAATGTTTATAGCAGCACAAGTCATAATAGTTAAATCCTGGAAGCAGACTGTATATCCATCAACAGAAGATTAGATAAAAGAAAATGTGGTATTTGTAAATAGTGGAGTATTATTCTGCTATAAAGAAGGAAAAAATTGAGATATTTGTAGGAAAACAGTTGCACCTGAGTTTTCAATGATGAGGTAGTACTCCATTTTTTTCAGGATAAATGCCACATAGTAGTGAGTTATTAATATTTCTATACATTGCTGAATTTCCTATTTTTTCAATTCTAAATATATTCTCTGTTTCCAGAATATGGTCAAGTATTATAAATGTTTTCTATGTGTCTGAAAATTATATAATAAGTTGGTTAAAATGTTTCATAAATGTTGATGACGTCAATTGCTAACCACATTGATGAAACTTTGTTTTTCATTTTAAATTTTTATCATTAGCATTCATTAATTTTACACACCCTCAAAATATTGGCTTTCAAAGCATGTATATTGATCATATCAGGTTCCCCTTAACTTTCTTACCCCATGAGATATCATCTGCTGTCTCATTTAAGCAGATAGAGTTGACATTTTTATCATGAGTTTCCCTTTCATTCTTATACCTTCTTCCTTTTTTACTCCCTCCGTGTGTTTGTCTCCTTCCTATTTGCAAAAGACCTGTCTTCCTTTTCTATTATCTATATTTCATTTTCTCTTTAATTTATTTTACCAATTCCACACATAAGAGAGAATATGAAATATTTATTTTATGTCTGATTTATTTCACTTGACATTATAGTCTCAAGGTGTATCCATTTTCCCACAAATGACTCCAATTTATTCTCCTACACCAAAGTATAGTACTCCAGTCTGCATAAATACCACTTGCTTTACCCATTCATGTGTTGATGGACATATGGGCTGCTTCTGCAATTTAACAATTACAAATTGTGTTGTTAAAAATGTGGATATGCATTATCACCATGGTATGATGTCTTGAACTTCTTTTGAGAAGATGCATACAGGTGGAATAGTTGGGTCAAATGGAATTTGTAGTTTTAGTTTTTTGAGGAAATGTCATACTGATTTCCATAATGGTTGTACTTCTTTGTATTTTCACCAGCAGTGTAGCAATTTCTTATTGTTTGATTTTTTTGGATTTCCATTCTTTCTGGGGCAAGATAGAATTTCAGTATTGGTTTAATTTGCATTTCTCCAGTGGTCAGATATTTTGGATAGTTTCTCATGCATTTATTGGTCATTTGTAGTTCTGAGAAGTTTCAGGTGGGCTTTTGTTATTAGCACATGTTCATAGTATGGAATGTTTACATTCCTTTGGGGATTTGGCACATGTGCATAGTGCATATGAAATGCTTTTCTTCATCCACTTTCCTTTCCCTTTCATCCCCCATTCCTCTACCTATCTCTTGATCCTTTTCCTCTTCTACATTTTTGTCCATGTTTTTTCCAGGACGTAATTCTTACATTTCTTGTTCATTAATACTTATATTCCTTGTGTGGAGTTGGTGCTTGTACATAACATATCATAATTCCTTTTTCCACTCCAGTTTTCTTCTCTCTTTCCCCTACCCTTTATCTCTTGATCCCCTTGTCTTTTGAGAAAGATCGACCCCAAATTTCCTATTTTATCTCTTTTTATTTGGTTTTTCTCATAAGAGAAACCATATGATATTTAAGCTTTACTTACCATTTTCAGATGTCCTCTTTGATCCCCTATAGTTTTCAGTGTAAAGATCATTTACTTCTTTGTTAGGTTAATTTCTAAGTATTTAATTTTTCTTGAAGATATTATTAATGTTATTATCCTAATTTCTTTCTCAGTCAATTCTTAATTGGTATATAAATGCTATCTATTTTTTGTGCTGATGTTGTGTCCTGCTACCTTGCTGAATTTGTTTATTAGTTTTATAAGTCTTTTGTAAAATATTTTGGCTGTTCCACATAAAGATCATGTCATTTATTAGTAAGGAAAGTTTGATTTTTCCTTTCCTTTACATATCATTTTTATGTCTTCCACTCATTTGATTGTTCTGGCTAAAGTTTCATGGAGTATATTGAGCAGGTGGAGTGATAGTGCATACCCACATCATTTTCTGGATTTTATAGGAAAAGTTCTCAGTTCTCATTTAATATTATGTTGGCAGTAGGATTATTATAAATGGCCTTGATCAGATTGAAATAAGATCTTGATATACTTATTTCTTCAGGAATCTTACTTTGAATAGATGTTGAATTTTGTCAGTTTTTTTGCATCTACTTTGATGACCATGTTTCTTTCATCATTGTTTCTGTTTATGTGATTATGTATTAAATTTTTTGATTTACATATGTTGAATCATTCTGGCATTTCTATATGGCATGATAATTTGATGGCTAGTTTCATTTGCAGTATGTTGTTAAGGATCTTTGCATCTATTCTTAATGAATTTGGCCTGTAGTTTCCATTTTAGTTGTGTTCTTTTTTGGTTTTGAATAAGTCTATGCTAGCTTTCAGGAATGGGGTAGGCAATGCTTCTCTTTCAGTTTCTTTAACAAGTTTGAGGAATATAAGCATTAGATGTTATAGAATGTAATGAGGAATTATGATGTCCTGGGCTTCTTATTGTTGGTAGGTTTTTATTATTGCCTCAACATCATTATTGGATTACTGTTACTGGATTACTCATTGTTTTTACATATTCTTGATTTAGTTTTGGTAGTTAATATATATCCAGGAATCTACTCATCTTTTTTTCTAAAATTTCAATTTATGGGAGTAAAGGTACTAATAATTTTCTGGCTTTTGACAGTGTCTATTGTAGTTTTACTTTTAAAATTTCTAATTGGATTGATTTTGGTCTTCTCTTTTTCTGTAAGATCAGCTGTGACTTTGTTTATTGTGTTTATTCTTTTGAAGAATCATCTCTTTGATTCATTGATTCATTTTTCTCTCATTTTCATTAGCTTGTGCTATTATCTGTATAATTTCCTTCTTTGTAATAGCTTTATTTTTTATTTTAAAGAGATTAAGACAAAACAGGACATAATAGAGCAAATCATAACAGAATAATGTGAGCAAAACAGTATTTCACCAGAAGACAACCAATAATTAACAGTAACTTCCATGATGTCTCTTTCTTTGAAAAAGTTGAGTATAATTTCATATACAATAGTATCAAACATAACAAAATAGTATAAAAACATTCAAGAGAATGAGAGTATTAAGGGTTTTGAGAGCCAAATAACAGAAAACAAACAATGGCTACTATATTATCTCATTTTCCATAGGAAATTTGTTTATAGTTTCACACATAATACAACCCAATAAGGTACAACATGATAGAGTCAATGGAAACAGAAGAGCAAGAGCATGGTAGGACTTCTGAGTAAGATGATATCAGTACTGGCTATTATAATGACTTGTTTCCCTCAAATTAGCTGTTCATACCATCACAGATAATAAAATAAAAAAACCAGGATGAACACATTACAACTGCAATCATTATAAGGCTTCAAAACAATGTAAAGGGGAATCATAATTACCCTAAACTCTTATGTACACTTACTATTTATTACACTAAGGGGAATACATGGTATTTATACATGTGAGTTTGATTTATTTCACTTATGAGTATGGTCTCAAGTTGCACCCATTTATTAGTAAATATCTCAATGTGATCATTCTTTATAGCTGAGTAGTACTCCATTGTATAAAAATACCACAACATTTTATCCATTCCTCAGTTGATGCACACTTAGGTTGTTTCCAAGATCTGGCTATTACAAATTGTGCTGCTGTGGGGCTGGAGATTTAGCTCAGCGGCATAAGCACCTGCCTTGCAAGTAAGCAGTCATGAGTTCGATCCCTGGTACCGATAAAAAGGAAAAAGACAAAAAAGATTGTGTTGCTATAAACATGGATGCACATATATCACTGTGGTATGATTTTTTCAGTTCTTCTGGGAATATGCCTAGAAGTGAAATAGCTGGGCCGAATGGGACCTCGAATCCCAGATTTTTGAGGAATCTCCAGACTGACCTCCATAGTGGTTGCACCAGTCTGCACTCCCACCACCAGTGCAGGAGAGTAACTTTTTCCCCAAGCCTCTCCAGCATTTGTTGGTGGTTTTCTTGATCCTGGCCATTCTTTCTGGAGTGAGATGGAATCTCAGTGTGGTTTTAATTTGTATTTCTCTAATGACTAACAATAATGAACATTTTTTCATGTATTTATTTGCCATTTGTATTTCTTCATCTGAGAACTGTGTATGTATTCATCTCAGATGCCCACTTTTGGATTGGGCCCTTGAGTTTCGAGTATCTGATTTTTTTTAATTCTTTATAAATTTTAGACAGAAGTCCTTTGTCAGAGGGACAGTTCACTAAGATTTTTTCCCAGTTTGTGTGTTTTCTTTTCACTATGCTGGAGATTTCCTTTGACATGCAGATACTTTTTAATAAGACGTAATCGCAGCTATTGATTCTGGGAGGTAGTTCCCATGCGGATTGATTCCTGTTCTAGAATTCTCTACCTACCCCTATGTTTTCAAGATTTTTACCTATTTTGTATTCCAGCAGATTTAGTGTTTCTGTTTTAAAATTCAGATCTTTGATCCATTTAGATTTTAGTTTAGTATATGGTGATAGGCATGGGTTTAGTTTTAATTTTTGACATATGGAGAGCCAGTTTTTCCAGCACCATTTATTAAAGAGACTGTCGTTTTTCCAGTGAACATATTTGGCCCTTGTATCAAAGATAAGGTGGTTGAATGTGCTTGTGGTTGTGGTTGTATCTTCTAGCCTATTCCATTGATCTTCGGATCTATTTTTATTCCAGTACCACGTTGATTTTATTACAGTGGCTTTGTAGTATGATTTCAAGTCAGGGATTGTGATACCTCCTGCCTTGCCTTTGCTGCTTAGAATTGCTTTTGCTATTCTAGGTCTCTTCTGGTTCCAGATGAATTTTAGGAGTGATTTCTCTAGGTCTATGAGGTATATTGATGGTATTTTCATTGGACTGCATTGAATCTGTATAGCAATTGTGAGAGAATGTCCATTTTAACAATATTCGTTCTTCCTATCCATGATCAAGGGCTGTCTTTCCATTTTCTGAGATTTTCTCTGATTTATTTTTTCAGAGTATTATAGTTTTCCCTGTATAGATCTTTTACTTCTTTTGTGAGATTAATTCCTAAGTATTTCATTTTTTTGAATGCTAGCATGAAGGGTGTGGCTTCTCTTATTTTCTCTCCATAATTTTATTGCTAGTGTGTAGAAATGCTATTGATTTTTGAGCACTGATTTTGTATCCAGCTACATTTCTGAATTTATTTATTGTATCTAGGAGTCTTTTAATGGAGTTTTGGGGAGTCTTCTATGTAAAGTACCATGCCATCTGCAAATAATGATAATTTAACTTCCTCTTTTCCTATCTTTACCCCTTGTATTTCTCTCTCTTATTTAATTGCTCTGGCTGTTATTTCCAGTACTATATTGAATATGAGCAATGATAAGGGACATCTTTGTCTTGTGCCTGATTTTAATGTAAAGGCTTCAATTTTTGGCCATTTAATATGATGCTGGCTGTTGGTTTGTCTTAGATGGCCTTTATCATACTGAGGTAAAGACCATCTATTCAAATTTTCTGTAAGGTTCTTATCATGAATGAGTGTTGGACCTTATCAAAAGCTTTTTCTACGTGTATATAAATGATCACGTAATTCTTACTTTTGGCTTTATTGATACGATGGATTTAATTTATTGACTTGCATATGTTGAACCATTCCTGCATGCCCAGGATGAATCCCACTTGGTCATGGTATAATCTTCTTGATGATTTGCTGCATCTTATTTATCAATATTTTATTGAGGATTTTTGCATCTGTGTTCATTAGGGAGATTGGCCTGTACTTCTCTTTTTAGTTGGATCTTTCTTAGGTTTTGTTACTAGAGTTATGCTTGCTTCCAGGAATGACTTAGGAAGAATTGCTTCCCTTTTGATTTCATTGAAGAGTTTGAGGAGTGTCGACATTATGTCTTCTTTGTGTTTCTTATAAAATTCCACAGTGAATCCATCCTCCTTTGTAAGTAAGGACTTAATTACATTGTCAATTTCATTGATAGAAATTAGGTTATTCCGCAGTTTTGCATCTTCTTGACCCAGCTTTGATACTTTATGTTTCTAGGAATCTGTCCATTTCTTCTGTGGTATCAAACCTATGAGAATGGATGTCTTTGAAATAGGTGTTGATGATATTCTGTGTTTCCGCAGGGTCTGTAGTGATTTCACCTTTTTCATTCTTTATTTCATGAATTTGAGCTTTTTCTTTTCTTTTTTAATTAGGTTGGCTAGGGGCTTATCAATTTTATTTATTTTTTCAAAGAACCAATTCTTTCATTCATTGATTCTTTGGATTCTTTTCTTAATCTCTAGAAATTAATGTAATACATTAATTTCTGCTCCAATTTTTATGATTTCCTCCCTTCTTTTGGCTTTGGACTTGATTTGCCCTTCTTTTACTAGATGTTTAAGGGGTAGCTTCAGGTTGTTTATTTCCATTCATTCTGTTTTCCTGATGTGGGAACTCAGTGCAATACATTTTCCTCTGAGGACTGCTTTCATTGCATCACACTGATTCCGGTAAGTGGTATTTGTATTTTCGTTTCCTTGTAGGTATTGTTTAATTTCTTGTTTAATTTCTTCTGTGAAGTACTGATTGCTCTAGAGTGTGTTATTCAATTTCCATGTGTTTGTGGGGGTTTTGCAGTTTCTTTTATCATTAATTTCTAGTTTCGTAGCCCTATGATCCGATAACATGTATGGAATAATTTCAACTTTTTTGCATTTATTTCAATATGTTCTGTGGGTTAGTATGTGATCTATTTTAGGGAATGTCCCATGTACTGCTGAGAGGAATGTATATTCTGATGTTGTTGGATGGAACACTCTGTATATGTCTATCAGGTCTATTTATTCACAAGTTTGGTTCAGTTCTGTTATTTATTTGCTGATTTTCAGTCTGGTTGATATGTCCCTTGGTGTCAATGGTGTGTTAAGGTCTCCTGTTATAATTGTGTTATTTTAATATTATTTTTCATTTCTATTAAAACTTGGTTTGTATAACTTGATGCTCTGGAATTTGGTGCATATATATTTAAGATAGTTATCTGTTCCTCTTTAAGTTTTCCCCAACCGGTATGTAATGACCTTCTTTATCTCTTAGGATCATTCTTGGTTTTAAAGTTCACATTATCTGCAAACAGGATAGCTCCCCCGACCTTTTTTTGGGTTTCTGATGCATGAAGTATTGTTTCCCATCCTTTGACTTTCGATCTGTGAGTATCCTTTTGGGTTAGATGGGTTTCTTGTAGACAGTATATGGTTGGATGTTGTATCTTGATTCATTCTGCCAGTCTGTTTCTTTTAATTGGTGAATTGAGATCATTTACATTAATGGTTGTAACTGTTATATATTGTTTTTTGGTTGGCACATTATCTTTTGCAGTTGCATCTTTATCTTTCCATACTGTTTAGTTGTCTGTCTTGTTTATTGGTTTTTCCTATGTGCATCTAAAGTGTCTTGCAGTATTCTTTGCAGGATTGGCTTGGTGATCATGAAGTTCTTCAGCTGTTCTTCGTCATGGAAGTATCTTATTTCTCCATCCAGTTTAAAGGACAGTTTTTCAGGCTACATCAGTCTAGGTTGAAAGTCATTTTCCTTTAGAATCTGAAATACTTCACTCCATGCTCTTCTTGACTTCATTCTTTGTGTTGAGAAGTCTGCTGTGATTCTGATAGGCTTTCCTTTATAGGTGATCTGTCTCTTCTCTCTGACAGCTTTTAATATTCTATTTTTTTGTTGGACTTCTGGGTTGGTGATTATAATATGTCTGGGTGCAGTTTTGTTTTGGTTATGGCTATTTGGAGTTCTATATGCTTCATTAACCCTAATGTCACTTTCCATTCTCATGTTTGGGCAATTTTCAGCTATTACTTCTGTAAATAGTCTCTTGATAAAATTTGCATTGTCCCCTTCTTTTTAATTTATCCCTATCAATCATATGTTGTTTTTTTCTTTGAGTCATCTTGCAGCTTTTGGATTTTTATTTCCTGATTCCCTGTTATTTTTAAGAGATCTTTCATTTCCTGTTCACTAGCTGCAATCTTGTCTTTGAGATCTGAAATTCTATGTTCACTTTTGTTCAGGCAGTTTTGACAACTTTCAATGTAATTTTTGATTTCCTGTATCACTCTCTCTCTCTTTTTGGCAGTATTGGGGATCGAACTCATGACCCTGTGCTTGTCAGTCAGGCACTTATGCCACTGAGCTAAATCCCCAGCCCTGCTTTTTTTGTGTGTGTCTATCTCTTTTAATATGCTTTATGTTCTGTTTGTTTCTTATATTGTTCACCCAGGGACTCTATCTTTTTTTGTTGTTGTTCCTCCAATTTTTTAAGTTTTTCTTCTTTAGATGTGTTTGGCATCTCTGTCATTACTTTTATCATTTCTTCTTTTACCTGAAGGATTATTTCTCATTTGAATTCCTTTGAAACTTCCTGGAGTTTTGTCTTTATTTCAGTTACTATTATTTCAGGTATTTCTGGCATGTGGCATGTATTTTCTTCTATTTACATGGCACCTAGGCTTTCTTGTGTTTGGCTGGATTTTGAGATTGCGTTTTGGTCTTTCATTTTGTCATTTTCCTATATTTCTATGTTTCAAGTGTTGTTCCAAAGCTTCCTCTGGCTGTGTTAGAAATTGTTTCCTAGGTCCTGGGCTCCTGTCCTCTGGTAGCATATCTCCCTCCTTGGGCACCAGATTAAAAGAAGGTTGTCAGGTTTGTCTCAGGTAGGCATAAAGCCTTCTCAAGCTGCATAGCTCCCTCCTCTGGCAGCAAAGCTCCCTGGATGGAAAGAAGGCCACCAGATATGGTCCATGCAGGCCCAAATCCCACTAAGTCCAATCTAGTGGGGCTGCATGTCAAGCGGGCCCCCAACTACCTAGAGCAAGGATCTCAAACTCTTCCAGGGATCTAATGTTATGTAACCATCCACCTCCTTGGGTGGCAAAACTCCCCGGGCTAAAAGAAGGTCACCCCTATAGCCTAGGGTAGGCCTCAAACCTCCTCTGCAGGGATGCTCCTCCTCCAGGTGTTGGCAGTAATGCTGGTTGCCTACAAGGCTCGAGCAGCTTCCCACAGCTCAGCTCAGCTCTCTCCTCCAGGTGGGACAGCTGTGGTGTGCTCTCTGGGTGGGGAGAATGTGGCCAGCAAGGCCCAGCAGGTTCTGTGGCTCAGGCCAGCTCCCTCCTCTAGGTGGGGCAGCAGTGGTGTGCTCTCTGGGTACAGAGGTCGTGGGCAAGGCTGGAGAAGGTCCTGTGGCTGGCTCAACACCCTCCTCCAGGCTGGGCAGCTGCAGTGTGCTCTCCTGATAGAGTTGAACTAACTTTAGATTTGGATAATTCTTACATTTTTAGCATTTTGAAGTACATTATATTATTTATTTGATGTTAAATTATTTTTCTGATGTGGGAAGTCACTACTATAATCTTTCTTTTTTGGACTGCTTTCAGTGAGGCCAATTGTTCCTGGTATGCTGCACTGGTATTTTCCTTTGCTTCTAAAAGCTGCGTATTTAGGATTAGGTTTTCCTTTGCTTCTAAAAACTGTGTAATTTCTTCTGTGGCCCATTGATTTATCAAGCATATATGTAATCTTCATCTGTTAGGATGTTTTCTGTGACTTTTTTGCCACTGATTTTTAATTTTATTGCAGTGTGATTGGATATTTTATTGTATAAAATAATATTGATTCTCTTGTATTGATTCTCAAAATAGCATGTGACCTCTTTTTGGGGAAGTTTCTTGTGCTACTAAGAAGAATGTGTTAGTCTGCTATTGTTAGGTGGAACACTCTGTAGATATCAAATTTATTTGTTTAAAAGTGTGGTTCAAGTATTATAATTCTTTTTTCATGATTTTATCTAATTGACTCATCTGTTCATGATACCTGGATATTGAGGTCTTCCACTGTAATTGAGTTTATCTTTTATGCTCAGTAGTGTTGGTTTTATCAAGTTGGTTGCACCAGTTTGGTGCATATGTATTATGATTGTTATCTCTTTCTACTGACTTGTAATTAATATACAGTGTCCTGTGGCCTTTCTGATATGATGTGGCTTGAAATCTACTTTTTGTAAAAAAGATAGCTATTCCTGCATTTTTTATGTTACTGTTCCATGAATATTGTTTTGATCATTTGATATCTAGTCTGTGAATTTCTTTTTGGATTAAATGTTTCTTATATAAAGCAAAGTGTTAGAATTTTTCTTGATCTATTCTACTAAGTCTGTGTCTTTTGATTTGGGAATTGTGACCTTCACACTGAAAGTTATTACTGAAAGACATTGATACATTTCTGCCATTGTATTATTTTGCTGTTTCAGATTCCCTTTCTCCTCCTTTGACTTAACTGATTGCTCAATGTATTCATTCTATGAGACTTTTAAAACTTTTTGATTGTTTCTAATGTTACATTTTAGAAAAACATGTCATTTTATACATGATATATCTTGATTATTCTTTTCTATTAAAATGTTTTGCATTGTTTGCTCATTTGTCTCACTGTAGGATATCTTTGAGAATTTTTTGGATTGCTGAGTTTTTGATCATAAATTTCATAACGTACTTTTTGTCATTGAAAGAACCTATTTCTTCATCAATTATGAAAGACAGTTTTTTGCAAGGTATAGCAGTCTGGGTTGGAAGTTGTTTTCTTGTAGGGCTTGAAACATTTCATTGTCAATTCTCCTGATCTTCAGTGATTCTGTTGAGAAGTCTACTCTAATTTAATGGGTTTACATTTGTAAGTGATTTATCCTAGCAGCTTTTAGATTCTATTTCTATGTTGGAGTACTGAGATTTTGACTATGATATGCTGTTGAAAAGTTCTTTTCTGATAATGGCTATTTGAAGTTGTGTGCTTCATTTACGTATATGTTAAATACTTTCTCCACTTTGGGAAAATTTCTGTAAATAGATTTCTAATGCTATTTGTTGTCTGCTGATTTTTTAGAAGTCCTATTAAAATTTGATTAATTTTTTTGTGTCATTTACAAGCTAGTCAATCCACTTTGCATTTTCTTTTTGTTTTTAAGTTATTTCCAAGTATATGGTCACCTTCATCAGCCCTACCTCAATGTTCTGTCACTGTGGGCTCACACTGGTCAGTTACGTTTACCATATGTTCAATAGAATTATCTATTGAATTTCTTTTTGGTATATGTTTATTGACACCAATTCTTAGATAACCTTGTTATTTGTGTTTTGTATCATTTTGTTTAGCTCAGTTATCATTTTATTAGGATATTCTGTAAACTCTGATCATTTTGTTTGCTACATGTATTATCTGTTGAGTTATATCTTTGAGCTTGCTGACCTTCTATTGGTCTGTCTTTTTATCTCCTCTCATCATTAGAAATAATCCAAACTTGTGGCTTTTCATTTTCTCTGCACTGTTTCATGAATCAGTTTTGGGGGAGATAAGAGGCATTTTTTTCATCTTTTTTATGTGTCTATTTTCATTGTTTTTGTGTTGATCTTCAAATTGAGTATTCATCATAATGGAAAGACTTTGCTGCTAGTTTGTATGTCTCTTTGGTTAATGTCAGCATCCAGTTATGTGTTCTGGGATGGCTAAGTATTGGCCTTTGAATCTGTCCCAAAATCATACTATCTTTATTAATCTGTGAGGAATAGGCTGCAATGTAATTGGCTAGGTGCCCAATTCTCTAGAAGTAAAACCTAGTATTATTGATGACACAAAACAAACCAGATATTATCATACAGTAAACACCAATTAACAGCAACAAATATGCCACCCAGGCAAAGGCAACAAATTCAGCAACACTAGTAGATATCGTAACTACTTTCTTATTGTTGAGACACAATATCTAGCACATAAAAGATTTTTCTCCTAAAAAGAGAAAAGATTAATTTTAGCCACAGTTTATAGATATTTCAGTCCACAGTTGTCTGGCTCCAAGGCAGGGCACCAAGGTGGAGGAAAAAGAGCTCATTTCATGGGAATCAGGAAGCAGAATGGGATCAAAGGAGGTGGGAGGGAGATATATCATTCAAGGCTATGCCTGAAGCAACACACCCTTTTGCCTGAGCTTTATTTCTCAACCTCAAAGTTAGCTATAAATTCATCAATGGGCTAACAAATAGATGAATATTATACTCTCACGAGCTAGTCATCTCTCTAAAACTCCACCCATGAGCACATGAGGCTTTGGGGGACATCTAGATAAAAACTACAACATTCTGATTCTGGCTTCCAAAAGACACATATAGATTTCTTTGTGCAGATTGCATTTAGTACATCTCTAAGAGTTGTTAAAGTCTTAACATTTTTAGCACTTTTGAAAATTTGAAATCTAAAGTACCTCTGAGATTTAAGGGACACTTAGTTGTGAACTGCTGTAAAAATGAAAAGTTAACACTTCCAGCATACAAAGGAACAGGGTAAATATTCTCTTTCCAAAAGGGATAAACAGGGGGATAGAAAGGAATGGGACCAAAACCCATCAGGGCAAACATTAAATCCTGGAATTTCTTGTCCAACACTTAGGTGAATTTACAGTGAGATGTGAACTCCTAAAGGTTTGGGTGGCTGTGTCTCATTGGTGGTTGTAGCCTTCAAGCCTACCCTTTTTGGCAGACTTTGCTCAGTCTTTGTGGCTTTCATTAGACAATCCACATTTATAACCTCCCTCTTTGATTGTCTTTGCTTACTCCTTGAAACCTCTGAGATGTTCTATATTAACGGTTTCTCTAACATTCTGGGGTCTCTATGACACTTTTTTTTTTTTTGTCTTTTTCTTTTTTTATCGGTACCAGGGATCGAACTCACGACTGACTGCCTGCTTGCAAGGCAGGCGCTTATGCCACTGAGCTAAATCCCCAGCCCCCATCTATGACACTTTTGATGTCATCCTCACAGCTTCACACACTACCCTATAGGGACATGCTGGTTAGCCTCTCAAGTCTTCTTCTGAAATCTGGGAGGAAGCTTTCCTGACCCCACAACTATTACATTATAAACACATATAAAACCTGAATTATAAGGATCATGTCAAGGTATGCCACCACCTGGAACAATAACTGTTCTATTTTGAATCTTGATGATGGTTGTAGAAACATCTGAGTGAGTACATGTGTGACTGAGCTGGGTGAAGTAAATTCTAGGGAATCCATTCCTATTCCCTAGTCTTTACACATTTTGGAGTATAGTGTTCTATAGAGAGCCTTTCCTTGACCTCATCTTGGTCTGGGAAGTTTATATTTGTAATCCCATGGAAAAGTTACTTGAATTCCAAAAATTCAAGTGGAATGAATTCCAACCTAACCTACCACTTTCAGTACAATCTATGGTGAGATGGAAAACAGACATATTTATACTTAAAGGGAGCCAAGGGGTCTAAATTCAGGCAAGATGGTGGTTCACCAGAACAAAGACTTCAACCCAGAGCTGAACCCAGGTTTTATTCATTCATGAAGAAGAGATTGGCTCAAGGATGAGTGACTGTGAGAACTGTGTGAATTATGTGAGTTTTATGAGCTAGTCTAGGGAAGTGGCCTGAAATCACCTCTGCAATATGCAGAGAGAAGGGTACACAGAAGGAGTAATCTGGATAACACAGCTTCACATAATATCCAATGTTTTGAGGTCAGTGCTTCAGTTCTGATGTGTAATATTTTATATTCTGGGAAGTCATTACCATTTTGTTGAGGCTTTATCCCAGATGACAGAGTGGAGCATGGCTTTCCATCTCACTTGAATCACACAAGTATTTTGGGAGTCATGGGCATGGAGACACTGAGTGTCACCTTGCTTCAAAGACTGCACATCAACTCCTCTGCCAGATCAATTTAAAGACAACTGAAGGTAAAAGTAAATGACCTGTCCAATTCTGGACATAAGGGCATGTTTATCCAAAATGGAGATAATTGCTTTTTTTCAAAGAAAGTCATCCATGTGGTCCTCCATATCTCTCTAGGCCTCTCTTCTCAAAGCAGTGCCTTTCATCTTTGCAATTTTTGAGCCTGGAAAGGGTCGAGCCTTGCTGATTCCTCACATTTCCTCAAGGCATTTTTTTGTACTCTCCTATTCCAAAATAGTTGGCTTCTTTTTTATACAAATCTTTTAAGTAACCAAGTTCTCTGCTCCATCTTTGCAGACCTCCCATTTTAAAAAATGCCTCTTTTTGACCAAACTCAAAACATTTTAAGACATTCAACAAGGTTATTTTCCCTTGATTCTCAATGTAGATCTGGATAAAAGCCCCCAATGGTATCCAGACTGCAGACTTAAATTTATGCCACCACGTTAAACAATCTGCCACCCTGAATCTCAGTCTCCTGAAGTTTCAAGACATGAGCAAAGTGTGGACAAATATTCTGGCAGAGCATAATAGACATGGCCTTTGGTTCAACTGTCAGTGGAATCCTTCTTTCCAAATAAAACCTCCTGAACCTAGTCTTTACTGGCTCCACTACTGTCAACATTCTGCTCTTCTGAGCTACGACCAGATTCTCTAGTTAAGTTCAGCTTACAGCATTCTGGGACTATGTTTCCAGCTAGCATCTTTTAAATCATTTAAATTTGTTGCTTTTTTTCCCCTAGTATGTGGTCCACCTTTTTGGTGAATTTTTTTTCCCCCTTGTTCTTTTTCTTTTTTTGCTACAGTGAATCAAACTGAGGATTTTGTGCTTGCCAGGCAGGCATTGTGCTACTTACTGAGCTATATCATGGGTCTTGGTGAATGTTTTATGTGAATCTAAAAAGATTGTACATTTTTCTGATTTTATTTTTACTAGGACATGCTTGTGGTTTCTTCATTTCACTTTGTTCTGTCCAGGCCCTTAGTTGATTGGCTGGTGCTGCACACATACAAATTGAGTCTCTCCCGTCAGTTTATTTTTTCTATATGACAATTATAATTATCAATTATGAATGGACATACCCAGAAGTATGCTTTACTAATTTCATCATTTATCAAACAATTTAACAATGAAAGCTATCAAAATATCTAAAGTGGATTTTGCATAGCTTGAGCTGCCTATTGTCCAAAGACCATCAAGAGTTGTTTTAAGTATTTTAGTCATTTGTAGCTGTTTACTATAGGAGGATGAGTCTGGATTCTGTTATCCCATCATGAATAGAGCAAAATCTCATTCAAGTTTTCATTCATTCTTTCTCTAACCTTACATTTTAAATGAGCTTCAAAATGAAAATGTTTGTAAATTACAATGATTCCGTCTCTTTCTAAATAAATTGTATTTTAAAAGAATCATTCATAATAATTTCATCACATTGTCAGAATGGTCATTAGAACTGCAGCTTGTATGTATTGCTGATAAGTGCTGGATACGTTAGGACTCAGCAACAGAGAATCATAGGGTTGTGCAAAATCCCACTCCCTGGAATGCAGTAAAAATTTGGGGAAACAAACTCTACTTTAAAAATCAGAATGTTTCAGACTCCAGGACTCCAAGAATAACTACAACTGGCAGTAGGGTGAGACTCAGGGATAAGATGATTAGAGGTCTTGTAGCTGCTGTGGAATGTCTGGATCTCAATTTGGAGCTGTATCTTCATTAATTGTACCAACCCCCAAATATATATGACACTTTCTTGTCAGTTAGACTCAGGACTAGCACAGATTTGTATGTTGGCAAACCTTATAAAACCTAAAGATGTATTTAATAATATCTATTAATATATTAAAATTTAGTGATTGGCATTAGGTAGTTGTTGAGAAAGCACAACTGAGAAACAAATTTATTTTGTTAAGTTGCCAAAAATTTATTGAATTGAATCTTCTGATTTTTGTTTTTAAATAAATTTGCTAAATACTCTGTATTCTGTGTAGGTTGATGTAAAGTCTACAAAACATAGAGAATGCACGTACAGATGATATATTAGAAATCTCTCCTTTTTCTGCCCTCCTTCCTCCTCCTTGTCTTACTTTCTCTTTTCAATTTTTGTGTACAGTGTTTTGAATCCTTAGAGTAGGTTCTTGGACCTGATCAATTACTCATGTGCTATCCACAAGTCTCTACTCTCCAGTAGGATTTGATATTTAGCCTTCCTGACAGAATGAATGTTGCCACATGGCTGACTGACAATGGAAGAAATGTTAATATTTCCATAGTCACAGCTCAAGCAGATTGGTTTTTGAATACAAGATTAATTTCAACTTTTTCCCATAGAGAGTGAAGCATTTGCAATAATGGCATCTAGCAGGAAATATCTATAAATATATGCTGGGATTTGTGATTTTAAAAATTTGGACATAAATGGAAGTATAAATTTAATTATCTTTTTATCACTTAATATTTAAGATTTATCCTATTTTCTTTTCAAGTTGAAAAACAAAGTGATTTTGAGGAAAGAGAAGATTAAATAATTGACACATGAATTTGGTAAAACATGTTAGTTTAAACTCATGTAGTTATTTTTGTTTGATGTTACAAATCTAACAAACAATTCAGAAATTGTGTTTATGAGGAAGCAGACTAGATAGCAGTTAATTCTTTCATTATCTAAAACCAAGTTTTAAGGGAAATAATGAAGGGCAGCTTTGTTTACGAAGTTTTAAGGTTTCTTTCAGCTTACAAATATCTGTTTGCATTAGAAAACATTTACTTTTCAAAACTGGTTAAGGCAATTAAGTGAAATTGTAAGCTTTCACTAAATTTTCAACAACACTATGAATTTAGTGTTATTTAACATATCTTTGATTTTTGTCAGTGTATTATCTTCTGCACTTTTTGAATTTCATATGACTTTCCCCCTGTATTTCTTTCTTTGTATTTCTATGTTTTCAAATCTTGATAAGAGCTACAAAATAATTGTGATGACATTTTTTGTAAAAATTTAAAAACCCAAATGTTTATATTCTTCAGTTGCTGTTTCCAAACATTCATGGTCTACTGTCTATAGAATTTGAGGTAGAAATAAGAACATTATCCAAGGGAAAATTCTAGACTTTTCAAGATGTCTGAGGCCAAGGATTTAGCTCAGTGGCATAAGCACCTACCTAGCAAGCTTGAGATCTTGAGTTTGAATCCTGGTACCGAAAAAAAAAAAAAAAAAAAAAAAAAGCCTCATTCGGATTTATCAGAGAAATATGCATAATTTCAATTTGGTAAGTGTGGTAATAAAATGTCTTTTGAAAATGAGAGGAGTTTGCATATGTAAGGTAGTTATATTGTCTTTCATTTAAATTTATATTCTTTATCTTATGATGTAGAAAACCATGGATCGTTAAATCTCTTTTAAAACAGTGAATCTTTTGGAAAAGTGTTTAAGTTGAGAAATAGGGCTGATCTAAACTTGTGACTATCAAAGATAAGGGATTATTCAAATGGCTGACATCAAATATTACAAAATGTGATATTTAAGATTCAAAATTTTCTTCAAAATAATAGTTAAAAAAAACATATAGGAATGCAAGTATAACCAAACTGCATATTATAAAAATGCAAACTGAATAGTGATTTAAGCAAAAATCATCTGGGAAACATATTGGGGAAAAGAAAATTTGCATGTGTGTGTGTGTGTGTGTGTGTGTGTGTGTGTGTATATTTGTGTGATATAAGATAGTAATATTTTACTTTTTCATTATTTTATTAGAAAGTTAATATTAATTATTAGTAGTAATACTATTATTAATAGTTAATTATTTTATTAGAAAGTTAATAATATTACTCTATGTGAATATAATAGTTGGACAAAAATAAAAATAACTGTTTCAAAGTTAAAAATCAAAATTCATACTTTAAAAATTTTGATATTGCAGTTAATTTGGAGTTATAAATTTATGTGAAGAAATTACTTTTCTTTGACTGGCTGGTATGGTTTATTCTTTTTCATATTAAGATTTCAATAAATGTCAGTTAAATGTTGTGGTTGGATCTAAAATGTCCCACAGAAAGCTGCTGTGTTCACAGGTGCAATTTTGAAAGGTGATGGATCATGAGTCATTTAAATTCACCTATGAGTGAATCCACTGATGAATCAATAATTTGATAGCATTCTTAGGAGGTAACAGAAATAGGAGCCTATTGAAGATTAGGAGACCTGATGTTGCAGAATGTTCAGAACCATATGTTGTCACCAACCTTTCTTATTGGGTTCTCCCTTGTGTTTGTTGCCTGACCACTGTAAGGTGATAGTTTTGCTTCATTATCACCTTCTGCTGTAATATATTGTGTGACCACAGGCAGATAGAACGGAGCCAAGTGACCATGAACTGGAAACTCTAAAACCATGAGCTAATATAAATCTTTCCTCCTTTTGCTGATTTTCTCACAATAATAGAAAACTTGTAACAGAAATGTTTAATCAGTAGTCCAGTGTCTCTTCATAGCCGTTTTCAGTGTATATTGTAATTGCAAAACTACGGACTATATCAATTCAACATAGATTATATGTGCATACAATACTTGTGCAAACATAAAACTTCAAAGTTAAAAATCAAAACTCATGATTTAACTAAAAAATCTTCATGTTGCAATTCAGTGGGACTAATAAACTTAGGAGAAGGGTTTACTGTTTTGGCTGGTTAGCATGGTACAGTCTTTTTTTTTCCATATTAAGAGTTGAATATTTGGCATCTACTTAAGGAATTCATTGCTCAATAGGTCAGAAGAAAAGACTCTGACGTGCATGGGTATGCATAATGTCTAAATACCAACTGTCTTAGTTACTTTTCTCTCATTGCTGAACAAAAATACCTGACACTCAAAATGAAGGAAGGGAAGGTTTATTTCTTGCATTTTTTGCAAGTTTCAGTCCATACTCTGCTGGCTTCATGACAGCATGGCATGGAACAGGAGCAGCTATTCATGGCAGCCTCAAACAGCAAGTGCAAACAGAGCAAAAGGAGCAAAGACACATCTTTCACCCTTTGGCAGATGCGGCACTCACATCATGAATCTCAGCACCAGACAACAAATCACACATGAACCAGACTGAGCTGCATCCATGACTGCATGAAACTGGGAGCCAACCAAACACAAATCATAACCTTCACCCTGGACTCCCCAAAGACGCATGAACATCCTTTATACAAATGACAGTCCATCTCCAAGTGTTGACAAAGTCCTAACAGTTTCAGCATTGCTGAAAAGTCCAAGGCCCAAGTGTCCTCCAAAATATAAGGAAAACTCTTAGCTACAAGCCCCTATACAAGTGAAAATAAAGTTAAACACAATCACCATGCAATGGCACAAAATAAACACTACCATTCCAAAAGTTACACACAGGGGAATTTAAAGCATTGGAGCCAAAGCAAGTTCAAAACCCAGTAGACCAAACATTAAGTCCTGGAGTCCCACGCTCAGCATCTGAAGCAATCTGGTTGCAAACTCCTAAAAGCTTGAGTGACTGCACCCCCACAGTACCCAGGGGTTTCAGTTCCTACAGTTTCTCCCTTAAGCCCACTCTTCCCATTCCTTGCAGCTTTTCTTGGATGATCCATGTTCCTGGCTTTCCTAAATTTCTGGGGTGTTCACTGCACCTTTGGCTTCACACAGCATCACACACTGCCCTCTCAGGGGCACACTGCTTGGCCTCCCAGGCCTTCTGAAATTGGGGTGGAAACTGCCTTAACCTCATGCATTCTCCATTTGCCAAAAACCAGTGCCACATGGATGCTGCTGAGGTCTGCTGCCATTTGGAGCAGTAGCCAGGATTTCCTCTCTCTTGGCTGTGGCTGTCCAGTGTCTGGACTGTTGAGCTCTCTGAACCTGATTGTGAGGAACAGTTTCTCTATGCCACCACCATTCTGGAATCTGGTGCAGCTGCTGCCATTTCAGAACCTCCTGTGACCTCTGTTGCCACTCTGGTACTCTGCAGCTTTCCTCCAAGCAAAGTGTCTCACTTTTGCAGTTTTAAGGCTGCAAAGAATGGAGACTCATTGATGCCTGGAATGCCCCCAGGCTGTCTTTTTTATTTCTCTGTTCATTCTCAGCAGTCAAGGTCTCAGCTCTATCTTTACAGTCCACAACTTTCTGGCCAAACTCACAACATTATAATTGTGCTGCTGGGCTTTTTGATATTAATTTGCAACATAAATCTGGCTAAATCCCCAGCAATATCCATGCCACTGCCTCAATATTAGATTGCCTTGAAATTTCTTTTGCCAGATTAATCAGTCCACCACCCTCAATCTCAGTCTCAGGTAAAGTCTCTGGACATGAGCAGAATGCAGACAAACATTCTGCCAAGCCAGAGCACATATTGTGTAGAGTCCAACAATCAATGCAGTCTTTCTTCTCAGCAGAAACTTCTCAAGTCTGATCTTTACTGGCAGGCTTTCCTATCAGCCTTCTGATCTTTGATCAGAATCTTCCCTACAGAATACTCTAAGCTGTTCCAGCTCTATGCATTCAGGCAACATCTCTGAAACTTTCCAAACTCTTGCCACAAACCATTTCAAAAGGCTCTTGAACCACGTGTTCAGGTGCAATCATAGCAATGACCCTACTCTTCTGGTGTCAAATTTTGTCTTGGTTACTTTTCTCTCACTGCTGGAACAAA
Organism: Cavia porcellus; assembly: GCF_034190915.1. Taxonomy (NCBI): domain Eukaryota; kingdom Metazoa; phylum Chordata; class Mammalia; order Rodentia; family Caviidae; genus Cavia; species Cavia porcellus. The sequence continues at coordinate 89,667,575 of NW_026947490.1, forward strand.
ATGCTTAACACCCAACATGAAGGAAGAAAAGGTCTATTTCTTACAGTGTTCGGAGGTTTCAGTCCATTATCAACTCATTCCAAGGCAGGGTGGTGTGGCACAGGGGCAGCTGTTCATGGTGTCCACAAACAGCAAAAGTAAGCAGAGCAAAAAGAGCAAAAATACACCTTTTTTCTGCCCTTATACTGTGTGTTGGCTCTGTCCCTGGGTGGGAGCAGCACTCACATCACCAGTCCCAGTGCCAAACAACAAACCGATCATGAACACCCAACTGAGATGCATCCATGATTGCATGAGACTTGGGGGCCACGAACACAAACAATAGCACTGACCCTAGACAAAGTCCTGGGTAGCTCTGTGTAGAACAGTAAAAGCATAATCATAGTGAAATTTGGGGTGACCTAATTTGAAAAATGCAGGAAGCCAATTGGGGAAGATATTTCCTTGGAGATACTAGGAAGCCATACCCATTTAACTTCACAGCCTTGTTGTAAACAGGTTGCATGTGGCACTGTACGTTATATATATATATATATATATATATATATATATATATATATATTGTCCCTGATCTAGGAGCTATGATATTGCTTGAGTAAGTTCAAGTAACTCTGCCTGAGCCATTAAGCTATAGAATGTTTAGGAATCTGTTTTCAGAAATTTGAAAGTATAGTATTAGGATATACTTTTAGATTGGGCCATGTGAATATGATCTTTTGACCATTTTTCTCCAACATTTTATTCTGGAAAGTGTCAAATATATAGTTAAATTTAAAACAATTTTTATTACAATATTCAATTATTTTAAAACAATAAAACAAAATTTTCCTCTTGTTTGCTAACTTTATCTTGACTAGGTGAGCACAGGCTGAGGACTGAGGCAGGTGGTTCTTTGGCCCCTAAACATTAAAAAATCAAGTACAATGCTGAGTGCTTACACACCTCTCTGGGTGAAGAAAGGACAGAAAATGATTGTAGACAAGCTCCTGAAGCACAGTACAAAACAGCTATCTAAATATATTTCATCAACTGTCACTTCAACTCAAATCAGTTATCATTTCATGTTAGGCTATATATTTCTTCCTTCAGGAATTGCATTTTCACAGAGAAATAAAATAAGAAAATATTATCTATGTAAATATGAAGAAAACTAAAGGCTTTTTTCATTAAGCATCGGAATTTCTGAATAAGAGACTGTATATTCACACTCTCAATCATCATATATTGTTGGTGGCTTGCGTTTCATTGTTTATGAAGTGTTTCTACTACTGAGTTTAAGTGATTATTTTTAAAGTCTCCTGAAGTTGTTTCTTTACTTCAGTTGCTATCCTCTTGGGATTTCAGTTGTGTGGCTTCCATTTTCTTCCATCACCTTTCCTCCCACGCTTGTGGGCTGGAGGTCTGAGATTGCCTTTTGCTCCTTCATCTTGACATCCTCCTAGATTCCTCCCAACAGGCTGGTTGTGGGGTCACAGGCACTTCCCACATTGGCTGCTTCTCCACAGTGTAGGGGAATGGGACAGGCACCTGGGTTGCTCTCTACCCAGGTTCCCAGGGAGTTAGCAGAGTGTGGAGTGATCTTCTCCAGACTTGTGCAGCTACCCTGGGGCTTCCTCAATGGCCAAGTGTGTGTGGTGGTGGAGCCCCTTTTCTGAGCTGCATGTCTACACTAGGACTCACCCCATGGTGGCAGGAACACAAGGTTGTGTTTGTCTGATTCTTCCAGTGGACACTGGCTGCCTGAAGGAAGCAAAGGTCTCCAATGATGGCCTGAAGGGGCACAGGTCTTGTCTGGCTGCATCTCCCTGCCCATCCTGGCTGTTGCAGAAAGCAAGCCTTCTGATCCAGACTGTGTTTTTTGTGACATGGACTTGGTGATAACACAGTTAAATCATTCTTATTCTAAAATGTTAAGTAATTTAAAATGATTATGGCAACATTTATGGAAAGTTACTGGCATTTTAAACTTACAAAATTGCATTTTACATGTGCATGGAATAGAACACTTTTGCTCCTAAGGTTATAAGCATTGAACTAAAACTAATAACTGTAAGCTACCCGTTTTCATACCTGCAAAATTGTGACTCACTGCATACATTGATGTTTGGATAAAGTTGATGGGAATAGGAAAAATATATATGAATGTATGCACATTTATATACATGCACCTCTCAATTTGGATGCTTTAATTTCAAGGATGAAAATTTTAAGTGTTAAAGAGTGTTATGAAAAAATAAATACTTTTTTAAAAATTGTATCCTATATATAGAGAAAGACATATAAAGATCTATACACATACATGTATACACACATGCATATAATTTTTACTATGTAAAATTAAAAATGACTTGCACAATTATCTTAGTTTTGCCTTCTGATTCCACAACACAGCATGAGATTAGAATTTAAAAGGAATTTATGAACACTCATGAGAAATGTGGAAAAGAACTCTGAAGGCCATTAATCTTAACAATGAGCATGAAGGTGTGCAACATATTAATCTTCTCCATCACTTTTCTTATCAAACTTACATTATCAGAAAGCACAAGATAGATTTTTAAAAATCTTTCTTTTGCTCTATGCCCCAGGCAGGTGGCTGACTCTTGATCTCAAAATATGTGTCATTTTCTGTGATGAGTAACTGTTGAATTTTTTTTCTGAGATGTAATTGGAGATTTAGCACCTTCTTCTACAAAAGGCTTTCTCAATATAGCTCTTACTTTTATCTGTTATGGAGAGCTCAGCTACAATCTGAGGGAAAAAACAGGTTTTTCTTTCTATTGAATTTTGTTTTTTGATTGGCACTTACAAGGTTCACAATTTTTGTCTTAGTCCATCAGAATAGTGTCTGTGTTTTAGCCTCCCCAACGCCTTATTCTTTACCTCAACAAATGCTCTATAGGTATCATTTGTGTGAATCATATCTTCAATGGATTTTGTATTGAAACATTTGTTAATAAGATGAATACTTTTGTTTTCATCTTAGTTACCAGATCATTTGAAGTTGATACCTGTGAAAGATACACATCCTTGCTTTTGGTTCACACACCCTAAGATCCCTAAATCCTGTTGGCATTAGATACCATTAAGTTATATCGTAGTCACGGTATCTGTCCTCTGGGCATTCACAGTCATTTTGAAAATTCGCTTTAAAGCTCTTAAAGATTTGTTAAAATGGATAGATAGTTGAATTATTCCTTTGCAAGTGATATTTACAGATCTCCTATTAGATTTTCCTATCTTCAGTGTGCTTTTGGAAACTCATTTGTTAGGAGCTAATATTGTATATAGATGTGTTCTCTATAATGCAGAAAGTTATTTAAAACTGATTCTTTTTTTCTAATATTTTAGCAATAGCATTTTAAAACTCTCTTTCAGAAACTAAGATTCTTTATTGTACTTAGTTTTGCAGATGAAGTCAGAGATGCTTTTTTTAAAAATTTATTTAAGGAGAAAAAAGAAAAAAAACAGAAAAAGGGTACAAGTTATATAGAATTTCAGAAAAAATAAACAGTAGGAAATCACTCATGAATAGATTATATATTGTCATCTTAGAAATAATTGTTCAAGTTACAAAATTAAAGCATTTAAAGTGGACTTTCAAACAGTGAGACTGCAAACAGTTGTATTCATTGATCCAATAAAACTCAGTAATATGGTTATCTATCTTATACACTTAAATATACATGCAGTTATGTCCTTTAGAGTACTTTCTTTCCTCTCTTTTGTACAATGACAATTACATAATTTGAATTTTATTACTCCCACTGTTCTTATTACTTTTTTTAAAGAAAGTAAAACCAAATGTGACATATCAGAACAGTCAGTCAAATCAAAAGGATGGACATAATAGATAATGTAAAAACAAAATACAAGGTGATCAGCAATGGTTACCATTAATGCCTCTTGCTTTCTTACAAAGAATTGCCTATATCATCAGTTATAATAAAATTGAACAAAATAGCAAAGAACAAGATCAATAAAACCAAAACATTGGGGACATTAGAGGACTTCAAAAGAAGATAATAGTCAACCAGAATGGGTGTCACAATGAATCTTATTGTCTTTATAGTTGTTGCCTATACTTTCGAACTTGGTACTATCAAGCAAAACAGAATAGAGGAAAATCAGTCAAAACAAGATGGTGAGAGCAATACAGGGTTTCAAATCAAGTTAAGATGCTTCTAAGATTCTACTTTTTCTGTAATTCTAGGGACATTGAGAGGAGGCTGGAACTTGTTCATACTTTTCTTGGTACATGGGGATAGACATTAAAATCTTTCAATGGAAGACTTTTGAGTAGCTTCATTCTTAGAATTCCTTCTCCAAAAATAGATGAGTTTGAAGAAGTTTTAAGGATTTGCCTTTCATATTTTAAAGTTTCAATTCTACAGTTTATGTTCTCCTTATTCCTAATTTATCTTCTCTCCTTTCTTCTTTTTTGCCTTCCTTTTTAAAATTTCTAGTCTAACTCAGAATGTTAGCTAGGTAAGTGCCTTAGCATCTAATATGTGACTTCTGATTCAGTCTAATCATTGGCACACTTTATTTTTTTACTAGTGCATATTTGAAGTAATGATTAAACTTCATTTAGAAAAAATAAAAACGAAGACTTATACCAGAGAATAGGCCAAAACAAAATTTTTCCTATATAGGAAAAATTCCCATTTTAAGTTCTATTTTGTGAACTAACATAATGTTAGAACATTTGTAGTAGGTCTATTACAGAGTTTTCTCTAACAAGTCACATAATTTCACAAATTCAGGCCTGAAGATTCAGGCTTGGCTAGAGATGACACAATAAATTAGTAGCAGAGATAGAATCTTCCTTTAAATCTATCTCCAAATCCATACTTTCATCAATTATTTAATTCCCTTCCATTCAGAACTGCCTATCTGGAATGTGTCCACAATCAGTGTTCAAGTTCTTGCTATGCTGTATAGTTAAAACTTAGACCTAGTTTTGGACCTGCTAAAGAATCAAAATAAGTACCATGTACCTTTGTGCATCACAAAGTGGGCCATTTTGTGCCTTAACATTACTTGTTATCATTTGCATTTATATTTAGATTGTCCCCCAAAAGACTCCTATGCTCAGAGGTGGGGCTTTGGAAGGTGATTACATCATGAGGTGGTGTGCATTCATCCACTAACAAGTTCAGCAGCTCAGTGGACTTGTTGTTGGAAGGTAGGGTCTAGGTAGAGGTGAGTCGCTTGTATAGTGTATCTCTTCCGTTCTTCTCACTATGTTTACTGGTCACCATGATGTAACACATTTTCCTCTGTTGGACCCTTCCACCATGCCATTCTGTGTTTGAGGATGCAAATTATGTAGAGAGACTTCTGAAGCTGTGAGCCAAGGTACACCTCTACTCCTTTAACAAAACGTTACTCTGCCCAGCTTGGTTAAAATCCTCTGAGTAATCATCACAGGATTTCTAGGGGAATTAAAGCATGATAGGGTCACTTCTTAAAGCTAATTCACTCTTTTGGTGAACTCTGAAGCATTTAGTCAATAAAACCAAGAAAGGTTAATTAGTTTCTCTAATCAGGATAGTAAATAACAATAAAGATTGAACTATATGACTCTCAATCCCTTCCCATTCAAAGATATTGTGTTAAGTTCAACCAATAATTTAATGCCTATATTATGTTTTACTTCTATATAATAAACTACTACAAATTTAGGAACTTAAAAAACACAAATTATTTCACCATTGCTGTAGGTTAGGAAGTTACGAATTGGCGTCTCACTCAGTTGAATCATATTAGGACTGTAATTCATCTGATGCTTGGAATTTTCCAAGCTTGTTCACATTGTTGGCAGAATTCAGTTACTTGAGGAACTGCTGGACCTTAAAAACTGTTCCTGTCCTCCACACCACACTGTCTGTTTGGTTTAGGCCAGCAGGAAAGTTCTCCTGTTATGCTTCAGATTGCTGATTTTTCCTGTCTTTCAACATTCTTTTTAAAGGGCTCATTTTGTTCAATCAGGTCCAGCTCAAATATTCTCCCTTTTAATTAACACAGAGTTAATTTATTTGAGGTCTGAAATTCATCTACAAAATCCTTTCACCTTGCCATATAACATCATTTAATTATAAGAGCAATAGCTTATAATATTTCTAGATTCATCCCATATTTAGAAGGAAGAATTTATACCCAGCAGGTACACAAAGGAATGGGAGTATTTGGCTTATTTTAGAATTCTGCTTACCACACTGGAGAATAGTACAGTGCCATGTCTATTAAAATATTGAAAATAATAAATATAATACCTAGAAAATATTTTCTTCAGTTTTGTCAACCTTTCTTCTTTGTATGACTTTAAAATTATATTTTTCTTATGAGATTAAAATGTAGCCCTTAATTCACAAGAAGACAAAAAATAAATAAAAGACGAAGTTCCTGAAGCCAAATTAACTGAGTTGGGCTTCATCTGCACTATGAAGGCTTGTCTGAAGGTATTGATTTGGGCAATGTCTACATTTCCAGTTGCAATTAAAATGCATAATAGATTTATCCTCCTCATTTCAAAAGCATCACAATATTTTTCTTTAGCTGTATTAGTAATGCCATAATCTATTTGATACTGACAAATAGAAATGAAAGAAGAATATACATGAAGTAAAAAGATTTCTGGAACCTCACTATCATTTAGTGATTGTTTTGGGCATTAACGTGTTTTAGACCAGTATTTGTGAATATGCTGATATGTTTTTCTCTGAGAGTGGAAAATAATTTCTTTCACATGTTTTGATTTCCCATTGTTAACTTACTGTTAATTCTTTGGCTTAAAGTTGAACATGGTGTTCTTTATAGGAATACCTGAACATGGGTTCTTGTTCATTTGCTACATAAGTTCATTTGACTTATCTTTTGCTTCTGAGTTTTATTGAAGACTGGCCAATAATTAAAAATTATTGATTAGCAAATACCTAATTCAAATATTCACATTTTGTAGCCAAATTTTATTTGTCTATAAGGTGAACTGCATCATTAATGTACATTTGTGAAAGCAGTTAATAAAACCATGAAAGCAAATAAAAATCCATAATCATTGTGGGTCTACAATTCATTTCTATTTAATATGAATAAAGTCTTACGTGTGTACCTCTCATAAGCCTTGTTTAAAAACAGTTTTACATGAGCTGAGGAATGTGACTCATTGGTAGCGTTCTTACCTTGCATGCATAAGGCCTTGAGTTTAATCCCTGGCACCCACAAACAAACAAAAACCAAAAGATGGTTTTGTTAGCCCAACATGAAAATGTTTCACTGAAGAGATGCGTTTTAAGGACTAGTAAGTGGGTTACCTCTCAGGATTATGTTGAATTAGGCCTTGTAGGATCAGTTTCAAAAAGCAAGCAAATTCCACTCCTCTTCTCCCTATGAAGTTGATGATACAAGGCCTGGAATGTAACAAGCCTGCAGATAGATGCCGCAGCATGTCTCTAACTCTGAACACTCTGGTCATGTAAGTCAATCTTCTGCACACTGCTCTCCCTTGCTAGCAGGGGCTGCCCACCTGACTCATCAGAAAGGACTCAGCAGCAAGACTGCAAACTTGACTGATATGCTAATAATATTGCTCTTCTCAAAAACAGTGGGATTCAGACATTCTTGGGAGTGGTGCAAGTCTTCCTCACAGCCAAATGGAATGAGCATCCCCACTGAAATTCCTCAGTACAGCATACTGACTTTCAGTGTGTCTCTTACAAAAATAAACTTTTATGAGGGCTCGAGGAGGAGGAGGATTTCTCAGGAACCATCTTCATCAAAAGCTTGGCTTTTCAGAACCATTTTTTTCCTCTCTAGATTACAACATTTTTAGTTTACTTTTGATATATTTGTATTTACTGATTTTGAAAGGGTAAAAAATTCCCACTCTTAAGAAAAAGACTGAAAAATGTGGTGATTAAAACAAGGCATGTTTGTAGTTTTTTAAGCTATGATACTTAGTTACTTAGAAGCATGTTTATTTAAAAATGTTTCATTTCCATAAATTTTAGCTAAGTTTTACCTTACCATTCTCCTTGTTATTCTTATATTTAGCTTTAGGGTTAGCAGTTGAAGGAGGAGATCAGAATTTAATATGCTTCACTCCCTAAAATAGAAATGTCTTGTAATTCACTATAAAGATTACAATGCTGTTAGATTATTTTCTAAAAAGGTTAATAACAAATTATGTGTTTACAAACAGTATATGCGTTTTCCTACACCTTATAGATTTTTTGAATTTTTGTCAATTTCAAGGACTTAACAAGTGAGAGCATCTTGGCAAGGTCTCAAAGTTGTGATTCAACATGACACATTCTTACAGTACTGACCCACACTTGTATCCTAATGGTGTGGACCTGACAAGAGTTGAGTTTAGATTTGGGGAGAAGCCAGATGGTTCTGAGTGGTATGTGGTATAAGTGAATTCATAATAGGTTTGAACCTTGTCCTGAGTCCTGAGAAACCTGGAAAATGGCCAAAGAATTTTCACAGAATGGAGTCATGTGGACAGATATCACTTTAAAGGTCATTTTGGGAAAAAGCATATTACAAAAAGTAAGCTACATTCTAAAAAATGATATATTGGACCTTGACTTTATCATCTAGTTTTATTTTACATTTTCTTACAACATGCTTATAGTTTGAAAATTTAAATGGTAACTAATGGTGAATTTGTTTGTAATAATGTTCTTCAAGCAGTCACAATTAAAATTGCCTATTAAAAATTATGCATTTCTTTTCCCGAAAGAAAAAATGACTTGGGTTTCCTTTTTGGCAAACTACCTAAAAAGTATATATTGGATAATAATCTTCAGGATTATAATATTTTTATTATTCCAGTGATTGAGTGGTATCATGACAAAATAGCCACTATTTGAAATGTTTCTTATGAAATATTTCTTACAACTTACTAATACACTTTTTAATACACACACATCAGAAGGAATATGTATTTCTGGTTCTACCATTAAATTATTTTGATTTACTTATCCACTTAGTCTTTACATTTTGTAAGCGTCAAAGTCACACAAAGCTCTATTATAGTATTAGAAAATGAAGGCTTAGATCCAAGGACAGCATAAAAATCTTATTCTGTGAAGTCAGAACATTCTAAAACAATTGTTTAAATCAATTATTTCAAAGGATCTTGAGATATATAGTAAAAAATACTTAAAAAATGCTATTGTGGTGGTCTGATTTTTAAAATAGCCTCAAGTTTATACCCTTCTTTGTAGTCACACTTTTGCATTGTTATATTTCATTAGAATAGAGTTCACTTTGCCATCCCTTGAATTTGAATTGGCCTTGGAGTTTACTTTGGTAGATTACATGTATAATGACACCACCTATGAGTCCAGACCTCAAGAAATCTTGTACTGGCCTACTTTCTTCCCTGGGACCTTGCCTTCACACTTTAGTCTACTGAAGTAGCAAAGACAAATTACCATATGCTTTGTTGGTCAGCACCTTCCCACTTAACTTGCTAGTAGGGATGTGGCTGAGTCCCACTGAAGCTAGCTCAATGGACCAGAATCAACCAGCCACTCTACCCACAAACACTAGTAGGCATAAATATTTACTGGTGTCTTACTAAGAATAGTAATTTATTTATTTTTATTTTATAGATAGTAATTTTTAAAGAGAAGTTAAAAATTATAATTGTTCATCTTTTATGATTTCAGGGAGTATTCTAGTAGAGTAATACAAAGTGGAGGACAAAGTTATGACTCTAGTTTGTATGTTTTTAGCTATTCTGACTTCCCAGTGACTAAAAATATTGAATATGTCATTTGAAATAAAATTGTTATTTATTATTTTATACTTGTGAAGAAACTCTAAGTCGAAATATTTCATTTTCAAGGTAAGTTATTCTAAAATTTTGAATATGCAAGTTATAAAATGGGAATTGCAAATGTCTGTAGGGGCTGGGGCTGTAGTATAATAAAGACACTTATGTTCAATAAGAAATCCTAGACAAAGCCAGGCATTTGGTGAACATCTATAATCTCAGAACTCTGGAAGGCTGATGCAGGAGGGTTATAGCTTTAAAACTGGCCTACAGGACTTATCAACATAATGAGCCCTGTTTTATAAAAAATATGACAGAAGTGGTGAGATAGCTCAGTGCAAGGCCATGGGTACAATCCTCAGCACTGAAACCAAAAAACAGCCAAACACAGCAAGACAAAACATTCAAAAAGAAAATAGAAACCCTTAAGCAGGTAGGGAAAAATTGGCAAAGTAGAGGACTTTCGTAATCCAAATACATTGCATTAAAAAATTAATGTGTGCCAGCCCACAAGAACATATATGAGATTCAGTTCAGATCATAGGTATCAAGTTTATGACTTCTGAAATTTTGATTTAAATTCAACCATGAGTTCAATATTTTGTAGTTATAAACTTATATAATTTTCTCAAGTAAACATGAGAAAGTTTAAGTCTTTACTTCTTTGGTTTACTACTTTCCTAAGAGTTAGGTAGTGCTAGATTTTATTCCAGCATCATCTGTTTTTATTAACCTTCTAGATACTGAGGACAGAGCTAACCTCTGGAAAAGTGAGTGCAACCTCCATTTGAAGATATGTCTCTAGCATAATATCTGGAAAGGACTGATGTGCCTGTGCTGGATTTAAAGCTTACCTCCCCTTGGTGTGAAAGAGGTCACTGAGGCATGGTCCAGGCACAAACTAAAAGTTTGTCATTACGTATCACAGCTCGACTTGAAGTAGGCTCACAGGACTGACTGTAATTTTCATAATACAAGGACATGCGTGTACAGACATGCACATAGACACATGCAATCTCATTTTAGAACATGATTAGATGAAAGGGAAAGAAATTAGGAGAAAGAAAGCAAATTTCTGCAAAATATCTTTGTCTCCTTGAGCATGAGATTCAGGCATATTGTAATCACAGCTTATTTAACATGACCTCATTAATAAAATACTTCAGTCTCTGCCAGCATTTGACTTTATCTCTCTTCTTATCCCCTATATACACGCATGCATGTGCACATGCACACACATGCACACACACGCAGAATAAGAAAGATTATGGAAAGAGAACAGATAAAAATGCAGATGCTCTTCAACTTTTGATGCTGTCACGTATCAAAAATTTTGTCTTAAGCTGCAAACACCCTCAAGTCAAAAATGAACTTAATACTCTTAGCCTCCCTACATAATTTAGCAACAAAATATTCTGTAGTGCACTGGTTGTTTACCTTCAGGATTGCATATCTGAGGGTCACAGCTTCCTGACACTAACTAGCACTAAATTACTATATTGCATATTTAGAGAAGATCAAACCTCAAAAATTAAAAGTGCAATTTCTATAGATTACATGTTGCTTTAGAACCATTACAAAGTAAAAAACATTATGTTGGAGCATAGCAATTCAAAGATGGTCTGTGATTGCATTATCAATGTAAGTCTAAAATATCAAAGTAGAGAAATGGCAAAAAGAAATACTAGAATGAGAAGACTATCTTGAAATTCCAATCGTAGGGACTGTAAATTGAAGAAAGGAATAGTAACAACTATAAGATATGCTGATGAGTAAAACAAAAAAAAGGTGTGCTGTGTATCTATACCAACTTTCCATAAATGCATCCACCAGTACAAACATGTACTGATAAAAATGAAAATGTAAAAAATAACTAGAAAAAGTGCATGTTCTCAAATGATATTGTATTAGTACAGAGTAAATAGCTACTCATCAAATACTTTTACATGATTGACATTATTGACAATCTATCATGCAATTCAGATACTATTTTTTAAAATGGTATTACCCCAATAGGAGAAAGATTCTTACTCTTTTCATTAGTAGTAAGTAGACAAAATAAAGCATTCACTGCAATGAATAATTTTTCACTTATAGTTTTAAATTTTTGTGTTTATCTCTTCCTAGAGGATACTTCTAGATCTCTCCATAGATTACCGATAAATTTATTCACTTACATAATAATTATTGAGTGATTTGCATACAGTGCTGGGATCTGGACTGTAGTAATGATCAAGGGAATCATGATCCTGTTACTGTGGAATGTACACACTTAGAGTAACTTTTAAAAATCATTAATAAATGCAAAAATAATCAAATAAGATAATTTCAAACAGTGACAAATAGTATAAAGGAAATCTATAATATGAAAGAGAGTAAAGAACCAGAGCTTCTCCATGGTGAAATAAATCTTTCCTGAATAGATAATAGTTTTACTGTCATATAATGCTTAAGAATAAGTTATTCTCCTATCAATCTCTCTCTTTCTCTCTCTTTTTTTTAATTAGAAATAGAACTCAAGATCTTAAGCTTGCCAAGCAGGTGCCATGCCACTGAGCTATACTCCTGGCTTCTCTGATCAATTTTTGTTTTTTATTTTGGTAACAGGTATTGAACTCAGGACCTTGCGCTTGCCAGCTCGGGGCTGTACTACTGAGCTATATCCCTGGCCTCTGATCAGTTTTTAATAATGGCAGACTGGTTTTTTCTGATCACCTCTTTCACTGGGAGTAAGCAAAGTTTTATAAGTTTGATATCATCGAGATATGAAGATAGTGAGAGTATGTAAGTAAACACTCAGAAATGAGTCCAATATTTAACACTAGTTTCCCCCTGTGGCATCTGTTGATTCAAAAGAGGCAAGAAATAAAGAAACTTTGGCTTAGAAAGCAAGAGGCTATACACATAGTTTAGAAATCTCCATTTTCTGTGGCTAAGAAGCAGAGACCCTGATAAATACTTTAAGTTTTTAGTTGCAACCCCAAATGGTTGATCTCTAAAAATGAAAGTACAATATATTAATAATTAACCTTGCTCAGAATAATGGCAGCCTAGTTTTGAATTAGCTCAATGCTGAATAAATTATGGTGATCTCTTTCTAGCTTAGTTGCCTGCCAAGAGCAGTTGTAAATTCTCTCTGGCGGAAAAGAACATCATCTAGAGTTTTCAACTTATAGTGTCTTCAGAGTGTGAAAAGATTAACTCCATCCATAGTTTTATATTTGTTAAAAAACACCCTTCAAAAATAAAGTAATAATGAAGACATTTTTAAACAAAAAGTGAAAGATGTCACTGGTAAAACCAAACTAAAGAAACACTAAAAAGAAATTTTTCAATCATTGAAATGACAAAAAATGAAAGTGGGAAGCTGTAGACAAGAATGAAGCACATTGGAAAGGGAAAATTCATAAATAAATGAATATTGATAGGACAACACTACATTGATTTTGACAAGTGTATTCCTGAGTGTATGTGTAATCACGCTATACAGTGTGTGCACTGGGACTGTGTCCCAGCTACTGTGCTGCATTGAAAATTACTGAAAAACTTAGTGGCTTAAAATGATAACATTTATTTTATTTCTAATTTGGTTCGGGTTTGGCAAAGATCACTTAGTTGGGTGTGGCTCAAAGAATCAGAACAAGAAGCATCTGAAGTCTCACTTATTTCTATCATTGCTGATGGCTGTGGACTAAACTCTTTGTAGGTGGGAACACTTTATTCCTCATGATCCTGTGTTCTAAAAGCAATTGCCTAAAGCATGGGAGAAGAGGAAGAGAGGGAGAGAGAGACAGAGGGAGGGAGAGGGAGAACGGGAAAGGGAGGAAGAGAAGGAGGAGGAGAAAGGAAAAGAGAGGTATGAAGAAGATCGTTAAGTATTCTTGGTGGAGGAAATAGCCATTACTAGTGCCTGGAGGTAGGAATTACTAAATATGTTTAACACATAGAGATAAAAAGGAAGGCAAGTGACGTGAGTGAAAGACACAGTGGTATGAGACAAGGGATTCAGGTTTCAGCCAGTAGATGCTATCAACTGGGTTGATTTGAGCATCCCCTTATGCATAAACATTTTCTACATTAAGGACCCCTGAAGTGTGTTAGATTTAAGTATATTTTCTTTGTGAACATATTGCAAGAACTGATCATTAGAAATTTATTTTGAAGCTAAAGATAGAGATGCATAACTGTAATCCCAGCCCTCTGATCTCAGGTTCAGACCTTATCTGGACAATTTATTAATGTAGTGAGATTCTGTCTTGAGATTAAAAACAAAGCAAAAGGAAACAAGTAAATAAATACAAGTAAATACATAAACAACTAAATAAAAACAAGTAAATAAATACAAGTTTTTAAAAAAAGTAAATAAATACAAAAGATCTGGGGGTGTAGCTTAGTGTGAAGGTCTGGGTTTAATCTCCAGGATTAAGAAATGAAAGATAAAATTACCATGGACGTTCTGATGTTTATAATTTAAAAATAGCTTGACATTTAAGAACAATGAAGAAAAATTATAATTACACTATATGGAGCTCATGTCAGTTCTTTATTTTATTAACATATGTAGCTTCATATATCAAACACATTTTGTAGTCTTCACTGAAATTGCAGTGGGTTGGCTTTTGTTGGGCATGATGACATGTGGGAGACACAGAGATAACCTGATCTGAATACAGAAATTACAGGGGATTACTGAACTTGTTCTTAGTAAACCTTGCCTTTTTTAAAATTTTTAAAATGTCATGGTTCAATCTAAATACAAAATATTTTATTAATTTACTTGACGAGGTTTTTATTTTTATCTTCATAATTTCCTTCATCCTTGGATCTAACACTTTGATCAAGTGAGCTGCACAGTATAAGACTATATTGCATTTAGCATAAGTTGACTTAACACATCAGTGCAGAACATATAAAAACGTTTTTAAAAAGAAGAAAGTTTTTCTTCCATAGAGTTGAACTGTGTGGCCTTTAATTGGATTATTCAGCTCAGAGAAAAGGGCCTTTAGCATCTTTTAAAGATCACTGACACACTTTGCAATTGTTCTGCTTAAGTGCCTTGCTTTAATGGCTTGAATAGTAAAGTCAATTTTCTGGTAGGAGATAAATTCCTTCAGAAAATTTCTCTATTTCAAATACATTATTGGAGTTCTGTGATGCTATTATTTGATATACAGACCAAGAGAATGCACTCCTATAGGGGATATTGGAATAAGATAATAGTTTTCTGGAGATTCTATGCATTTGGGTTCGTGTGTCTACAATTTTATCTATTCCCCTCTTACATACCAAAAGAACATTATTTAGCAAGTAGAACCCAGCACACAGCTTACATCCAGTGATTTCTGAAATTCCTAAAGTTAGTTCCTCTGCTCTCGGCTTCCACATCAAGGGACTCTATGGAACCTTAAACATGCTTTTAAAATTTACTATTATTCTTTACCTGTGCTATTGCCTTCTGAAGGACAGACATTATTTCTTGCTTTTCATGTTTCTTTTGTAAAACTAGCTACAGTCCCTGGTGCACACAGGATACCTGAAAGAAGCTTAAATAATGTGCTGACTTCAGTCCGACATGTTACAATGTGTCTTTACTCTGTTTTTGTAACAGAGTATCTTTTGTTAGCCATACAGTGATTCAAAGAGTTGCAGTGAGTATTTAGGAAAAGTAAAGATTAATTATCTGACAGAGCAAAATGTCATGACACTTTCTAAATGATTCATTACAGACAAAAGCAATCAGAATGAGCATGAGAACTAAAATCCATTATTTTTAGTGAATGTGTTGACAAAAAATTATACAGGATTATTCCACAGCAATAAAGCATACGTTATTTGATTTCTTGTCACAATTAGGGAAATTTATATGGGTGAAACTGTTCAGCTTACATTTAACACAATTAATCCAAACAAAGGAATAAATACATTATGACCGCAAATATTATTTGATGTCATATTTCAACTACGAAAGATTATTTGAACTTCAAGTTAAAAATAAAAACAGCAAGTAGGTTGTTTATAGGCATCAGACTTTAGACACAACTATTTCTAATCATATTGATTCACTTGATTATGTGAGGATTAAAGCCAAGACTAAATTATGAAAGATCTCAAAGGGATAGATAACAGCAGGCTACAGAGGCTCCCTGAGATAGTCAACTTAGATTCCAAAAATAATACAGCATGGGGAGTTCTGAACAGAGGGAGATGGATCCTCCTGACCCAGGAACAAACTAAGCTGAGAGAAGCCAATAAAACACACACTCCCAGTGCTACTATTGGAACAGCAAAAGACTCGGTGCTCCCAATGCAGCGCTTGAACTCGTGCATCTGGGACTTACCTAGCTACCCCAAATCCCACAGCTTCAACTCACTGGAGATGCACTCACACTGAGGTTGGGAGTTGGTGAGCCGATTGGAGAGCTGAGCTGGAGGGGAAACCTGCATAACCTGCAGTGAGTGATGGGAATAAAACCAATCCACAGAAAAAGGGGCTCCAACAGATGACATTCTGGGGTTGGGAAGACTGGTGAGAACAAGCAGCAGTGGTGACTTTAGTCAGCTGCTCCCTTCTTAGGCAGGATTGGTGGGATGTGCTTGGCCTGGGTCACGTCCTGGGCTGAGACTCAAACCAAGTCCCTCAGCCTGGCGGTGCACCCTAATGCAGTGAAGCCCTCAGCAGGTTGACTGACCTGGAGGGGAAGGCCCAGCATATATTGTCCCGGTTTGTGCCTCCATAGTACACTGTTGTGGGCAGAAGCACCTAGTCAGCGTGCTTCAGAAAAACCATAAACAACAAAGAAAGAAACTGTATGGAATACAGTATATATACACCTTTATGATGGAAGAAACAAAAAATGTAGAAGAGGAAGCAACAAGAAAAAATCCCCAGCCTCCAACCCTGAGAACAGTGACCCAGGAGAGGTAAATACAAAAGAGATTGAGGACAGCAAACATGCAATATCAGACACGGCATCAGTGGATATAACGAGATATCTTTGGGACCTCAGAGTCAAGTTCAAAAGTGAAATATTTAACCAAGTAAAGCAAGATATAAATAAATTAATAAAAGAAATGCTAACGACCTCTCAAAAAGACACAGACAAAAGAATGGAGGAGTGCAAGAAAAGGAGAGAAATGTTTGATGAAGAATATAAAGAAAACATAGACTACATAAAGAAGGTTCAAAGAGATTACCAGGAAATTAAAAACTCCATTGAAAGCTGGCAAAACTGTTTGAAAGAAACTAAGGATAGATCATCCAAACTGGAGGACAGGTTTGCAATGTGGGATCATGAAAGAAAAAAATTTCTTAAAAATAACAAGGAAACAGGCAGGAACAATACAAAGGCTAGAAGATGATAAGAGGATATGTAACTTGAGAATAAAGAATGTGAATGAAGAAGCAGGGGTACAAACAAAGGAATTGCAAAGCCTATTCACAGAAATAATTAAGGAAAACTTCCCAAACATAGGAAAAAGAAATGATATTCAGATGTATGAGGCATACAGAACTCCAGCCACCTACAACCAAAACAGAACTAACCCAGGCATATAGCAATCAAGATCCCAGAAATCCAATATAAGAACAGAATATTAAAAGTTGTCAGAGACAAGAAACATTACTTACAAGGGAAAGCCCATCACAATTACAGCAGACTTCTTGACACAACCCATCAAATCGAGAAGAGCATGGAGTGAAATATTCCAGGCCCTGAAAGAAAATAACCTCCAGCCTAGATTGATGTACCCTGAAAAATTGTTTCTAGAAATTAATATAGAAACAAGATGCTTCCAAGATAAAGAGGAACAGGTGGAATTTGCAAGCACCATTCCAACTCTACAGTGAATACTGCAGGACATTCTTAAGAGAGAGAAAAGTACCAGGATTTCAGGAACAGTGGCAGAGAGGCCTCAATAAAATGAGTAGAAAGTGAAATGAAGAAGACAAACAGACAACTAATGATGGAAAAAAAGCACAACAGAAATGAGGCAGAGAAGGTTGAATATAATTTCTAATATAAATGGCCTAGATACACTAAATTAAGGGGAATAAAAAGAAGAAAGAATCACAGGCAGAGTGGAACAAGAGGTAGGGTCCACCAAGATGCTGTTTATAGGAAATATAATTAACCTGAAGAAGGGTATATGGACCAAAAGTCAATATGAGAAAACAGTGTTCTATGTGATAGGGAATCAGAGAGTAATAAGGGCAACTCAACCAATATTTATGGATAGGTTGGAAAGACATGCTTTAATAGGTAAAGAAATACACCTAGAGATCAAGTCCAGGAGTGAGAAAGTTTAGAACCACTTAGGTAAATACCAATATAAAACTGAGGGTGTTAGGGAGACCCAAAAATGCACAGTACACCCTGGGGGAGTGAAAGGGCAGGGATAGTCTTAAAAAAGACAGCAGAAGACATTGCTAATAGTGTATCAGGAATTAAAACCCATATTACTCACACCACTCTGCTTAGATAGAACTTATTCCATCCCAGTTTGTATAGAAGCACTAGATCTGAGGGCACAGACAGCTATCCCCAAAATATGAGAATATAGTACAGTAATCATCTTTAATTTCCTATTAACTTAATCTGGATCCCTGTATAACTTATACTGTTATATCATGACTGATCTTAGTTAAATCTGGTTTGTTTGATTGCTATTTGTAATTGGCAGATTTTATTAAAAACTGTTAAGGTTGATAGTATCAAGTCTGAGAATATAGACCACTATACTGAAAATGACAGTTATTCACTATAATACCCATTCTTGCTTGATTACTACCTGTTTTTGTGGTTCTACACTATCTAAAAAGTTGTATTTATATTAATATTGTTATGTATTGATATATTCAATTATACTATGTCTGATGATATAGACAATTGTATTGAAGATAACCAGAGACAACACAGTAACCATGATAGACCTCCATGTGCAGTGGTTTTATATGTCTTTTTCATTTCATGTGTTTATAGGAATATGTTTTATTTTGTCTTGTTTTGTTTTGTTTCTCCCTCTAATACAGAAAGGATAGAAATATATGTTAAGCTTCATGCATGCATAGAATCTATAGACAGTTTACGAGAGCTGATCTTATAATGCATGATGAAGTAAATGAATACTTTGAAAGAAAAAGAGACACTAAAGTATCCAGTGCTGATCCTGTAGGGTCATGATGTGAAATCCAGCAATACTATTATTCTTTGTTCAGAGTGATTTTAGCCTGCTATGTTTTGTTTAATCTCAACATAAATGAAGATATGGTTAACTGCATGTATGTTTAAGTGTGTAGGATTGATAACCATATTACTTAGTTTTTGTTGAATAGTTGAACAGAACCATTTGCTGTTTGAATCCTTACTTTGTATGTTTCACTTTTGTATCTTGAACAACTATTTATAAAAGGACAATATGTAATCATCAATTAATGATTTTTTATTGTTTATGTTTTCTTTGAAAATATGTATTATTTCTACCCATTTTCTGTTTTGTTTAGTCTTTCTTTAAATAAAATCTAAAACCTAAACAGTCTTGCTGTTTGAATTCCCATTTATATGTTCTACTTTTGTATCTTGAACAACTATTTGTAAGAGAACTATATGTAAAGATCAACTAGTGATTTATTACTGCTTATTTTTTACTTTGAAAGTATGTATTATTATTTCTGCTAGTTTTCTGTTTTGTTTTGTCTTTCTTTACATAAATTTTTTTTAAAAATTAAAAGAAAAAAGAAAGATCTCACAAGAACAGTTCATACATACATATGGATGAAATAGAAGACACATTAAGATGATGACAAATACTGAATTTTCTTTCCAAAAGCCATAATTTTTTATCTATTTAAAATAGATAATAGGAAAAAAGTTATTGTAATAGCATGGACAATGCATCCAATATTATACATTGAAGTAGTAGAATTGTCTTATGTGCTGTATATGTTTTTGGCTTTATTAGTCTGTTTTTAAATTTTTATATGTGACAATTAACTTTCTAAGGTCTTACAAGAGAAATAAATAAATCTGATGATCATAAAATAAAAGGTTAGAGAAAAGGAGGGAAAATCGTGTGTTATATTTATTCCCTACAATAAATGAAATCAGTATGTACTACAAACATGTACTAGTAAATGTCAAAAAAGTGAAAAAACAGAAGTAAAAATTTTTTGTATGTTTTAAATTGTTATTTTTCTCTGAATCTAGCTTTATATTTTAAATTGTTTTAAAATTATTTTTAAAAAAGCTTACCTTCACTTATGTTCTTTTTAAATCTATATATATATTGAGGTACAAAGAAGCTATATGAAACAATGCTAGATAGACAAAGAAATTGAGGCAGAGAAGAAAAGCAAAAAAAAAAAAAAAGAAAGAAAGAAAGAAAGCAAACAAAAGAGTGGGATAAACAGATAGAGTATAGTTGTAATGAACTGAATGGTTGCTAGAAAGCCAGCAAGAAATGTGGAAAGGCATCAAAAAGAAACAATTATTGGATAGTTATTTTATTTCTAAATTAAACTGAATGCATGTAATTTGATGTGTATTTAATATAGTCTATTACAATTGAATCTAACCATAATATTTTATTGTATTACAGTCACGAGAATTTTAAAGAAGTAAAATGTATAGTAGATTCTTGTTTCCTTTCAGTAATCTGCTTAAAAATGGCTTTTCAGTTTTTCTGTTATTCATATCTGAGAAAGTAAGTTTCTTGCTGTTTTGTAAATACCCTTGGAAGTGAAATTTCTGTGTCTTCGGATGTGTCTTCTGCAGTAATAAAGACTGATTTCCTAACAAGTTGTGTTTCATCGGAATTGGGTGACAGTTTTGTTTTGTCCACTCCATGGTCGTACCTGGTATATACTGTTGTTTCACTTTTTGTCTTCCTAGTGGGAACGGAATGATACTGTATTGTGCTTTCAACTTAGATTTTACTTAGGGAACTAGCTTTTGGAATTACATGTTCTGAACATGGGTGAGGACACAGTCCATGTTGGCTAAATAAGGCTTAGAGCCTGTGCAGGGAAGAGTAGCTGAAGGATAACAGGAGCTGAGATTGAGGGCCTGGAATGGAGACAACACCCCGTTAAAGGTGAGAACACAGCCAAAGAGGCTTTGGTAGCGATGATAACTTACCTGGAATCTGAGGTGAAGTTATTACTTTATATGGGGTTGCCATGGTTTTTTGACTTCTCAGAGGTTTGCATTATCTAATTGTTAAAAATTATAGTTTCAAGTTATATCACTTACTAGGCATACTACAATAATGAATCAAAGTGTAGTTTGAAATGGTACCAGAAACTGTTAAAGAGATTTACAAAAGACATAGATTTCTGAAAGGCTTTTTCTGTATGTCACTTCAAAATCCCTGTTATGCTTTTTCTATATTAATGGTTCTACTAAAAATCATACAAATTCTATATAGGGCTGAAACATAATGATGAGAAAATGAGAAAATTATTTCTGGATCCAGTTAGACAGGTATGTCCCAAGAGTGTACGATTATAGAAGTTTGTTATACTAAAGGCTTATGTTTCTCTGCAGTGTAAATCCTCTACAAGGTCCTTGTCTTTTGCAAGGACTTGTGCTTCATCCCTCTCTAATGGAATCACCAAGAAAGTCAGTGTTCTGTCTCCAATTCTCCATGGGAGAAAAGGTCCACTTTCCAGTTTGGAGAGCACAAATATCTAAATCTTGTTAATCAGTCTTGCCTCAATGGCCTCCCACACCATCCCTGAGGGCCAAAAACTCTTACTGTTTTATGTCAGGGGATTTTTTTTTTTTGCAAGAATAGCCAATAGATAATTGAAAAACAATTTTCAAACAAAAGTAGCTTTAAATCACTGTTTTAATTGTCATATTAACTGTGTTACCCTATAAACTTCTTTTTTCAAAAGTTTTAATTTTTTTATTTTAAAGAGATTAAGACAAAAGAGGACAAGCTGACCACCTTCTCTCTGCCTGGAGGGCATGCCACAGCTGCCCTGCCTGGAGGAGGGAGCTGAGCTGACCATGGAAACCTGCTCCAACCTTGCCTGCGACCTTCTTTTGGCCTGGAGAGCATCTGCACTACTGCCACCACCTAGATGAGAGATAAGCCCTGCAGAGAAGGTTTGAGGCCTACCTAGGCCATAGGGGTGACCTTCTATCAACCCGGGGAGCTTTGCCACACAAGGAGGTGGATGGTTACACAATATCCGATCCCTGGGAGAGTTTGAGATTGTTGCTCTAGGTGGTTGGGGGCCTGCTCGGCTTGTGGTCACACTAGATTTGGGCTTAGCAGGATTTGGGCATGCCTGGACCACACCTGGTGGTCTTCTTTCCATCCAGGGAGCTTTGCTGCCAGAGGGGTAGGCTGTGCAGCTTGTGGAGGCTTTAGGCCTACCTGAGACGAGCCTGGCAACCTTCTTTCAATCCAGTGGCCTCATTGCCCAAGGAGGGAGCTACATTACAGAGGAGTCCCAGGAGCCCAGGATATAGGAGACAATTTCCAACACACACAGGGGAAGCTTTGAAACAACACTTGAAACATGGAAATAAAGGAAAATGACAAACCGATAAAACAAAATGCAATCTAAAATATCCAGCCGATCCCAAGAAAGCCTAGGAGTCATGTAAATAGAAGAAAATATATGCCATATGCCTGAAATACTTGAAATAATAGTAACTGAAATAAAGAAGCAAATCCAGGAAGCTTTAAAGGAATTCAAATGAGAAATAATCTTCCAGGTAAAACAAGAAATGATAAAAGTAATGCAGAGATGCTGAAAATATCTAAAGAAGACACAGTTGAAAAATTAGAGGAACAAAAGAAAAAGATAGAGTCCCTGAATGAACAATATAAGAAACAAAGAGAATACATAAAGCAGATTAAAACAGATATACAGGAAGTCAAAAATTACATTGAAAGTTATCAAAACTGCCTCAATGAAAGTGAAGATAGAATTTCAGATCTTAAAGACAAGATCGCAGCTAGTGAACAGGAAAGGAAAGATCTCTCAAAAATAACAAGGAATCAGGAAATAACAATCCAACAGCTGCAAGATGACTCAAAGAAAAGCAACATAAGATTGATAGGGATAAATTAAAAAGAAGGAGACAACACAAATAATATCAAGAGACTATGGAAGTAATAGCTGAAAATTTCCCAAACATGAGAATGGAAACTGACATTAGGATTAGTGAAGTATGTAGAACATCAAGTAACCATAATCAAAGCAATACTACATTCAGACATATAATAATCACCATCCCAGAAATCCAACATAAAAATAGAATATTAAAACCTGTCAGAGAGAAGAGACAGATCACCTATAAAGGAAAGTCTATCAGAATTACAGCAGACTTCTCAACACAAGAATGAAGTCAAGAAGATCATAGAGTGAAATATTTCAGATCCTAAAGGAAAATGACTTTCAACCTAGACTGATGTACCCAGAAAAACTGTCCTTCAAAATGAATGGAGATATAAGATACTTCCATGACAAAGAACAGCTGAAGAACTTCATGATCACCAAGCCAACCCTGCAAAGAATACTGAAAGACACTTTAGATGCACATAGGAAAAACCAATAAACAAGACAGACAACTAAACAGTGTGGAAAGATAAAGATGCAACAACAAAAAGACAAAATGTCAACAATAAACCAATATACAACATTTGCAATCATTAATGTAAATGGTCTCAATTCACCAATTAAAAGAAACATACTGGCAGAATGGATCAAGAAACAACATCCAACCGTATGATGTTTACAAGAAACCCATAAACCTAAAAGGAAACACATAGACTGAAAGTCAAAGGATGGAAAACAGTACTACATGCAGCAGGAACCCAAACAAAAGCAGAGATAGCTATCATGTTTGCAGATAATGTGAACTTCAAACCCAGAACGATCATAAGAGATAAAGAAGGTCATTACATACTGGTTAGGGGAAAACTTCAAGAGGAAGAGATAACTATCTTAAATATATATGCACCAAATTCCAGAGCACCTAGTTATGCAAAGCAAGTATTAACATAAATGAAAAATCATATTAACAATAACACAATTATAACAGGAGACCTTAACACACCATTGACACCAAGGGACAGATCAACCAGACTGAAAATCAGCAAAGAAATAAAAGAACTGAATCACACCTGTGAACAAATGGACTTGATAGACATATACAGAGTGTTCATCCAACAACATCAGAATATAAAATCTTCACAGTGATACATGGGACATTCTCTAAAATAGATCACATACTAACCCACAAAACATATTTACATAGATGCAAATGAGTTGAAATTATCCCATGTATGTTATCAGATCATAGCGCCATGAAACTAGAAATTAATGATAAAAGAAACTGCAAAAACTCCACAAACACATGGAAATTGAACGACACACTTTTGAGCAATCAGTGTGTCACAGAGGAAATTAAAGGAGAAATTTAACAATACTTACAAGCAAATGAAAATACAAATACCACTTATCAGAATCAGTGTGATGCACTGAAAGCAGTCCTTAGAGGAAAATGTATTGCACTGAGTTCCCACATCAGGAAAACAGAATGAATGCAAATAAACAACCTGATGCTACACCTCAAACACCTAGAAAAAGAACAGCAAGTCAAGTCCAAAACCAAAAGAAGGGAGGAAAACATAAATATCAGAGCAGAAATTATTGCAATAGAGACTCAGAAAACAATCCAAAGAATCAATGAATCAGAGTTAGTTCTTTGAAAAAATAAATAAAATTGATAAGCCCCTAGCCAACCTAATTTTAAAAAGGAAAGAAAAAGCTCAAATTCTAGCAATAAGGAATGAAAAAGGCAAAATCTCTACAGACCCTACAGAAATACAGATGATCATCAACACCTTTTTCAAAAAACCTCTACTCTCATAGGTTCAATAACACAGAAGAAATGGACAGATTCCTAGAAACATATGAAGTACCAAAGCTGAGTCAAGAAGATGTAAAACTGCTGAATGACCCAATTTACATCAATGAAATTGACAATGTAATTAAGTCCTTACCTTCAAAGAAGAGCCCAGGCCCAGACGGATTCGCTGCAGAATTCTACAAGAAATGCAAAGAAGACTTAATGCCAACACTCCTCAAACTCTTCAATGAAATTGAAAGGGAAGCAATCCATCCTACGTAATTCCTGGAAGCAAATAGAACTCTAGTACCAAAACCTGAGAAAGACCCAACTAAAAAAGAACTACAAGCCAATTTCCCTAATGAACACAGATGAAAAAATCCTCAATAAAATATTGGCGAATGATGCAGAAAATCATCAAGAAGATTATACACCATGACCAAGTGGGATTCATCCCAGGCAGGCAGGGATGCTTCAACATACATAAGTCAATGAATGTAATCCATCATATCAATAAATCCAAAAGTAAGAATCACATGATCATATCTATAAATGCAGAAAAAGCTTTTGATAAGGTCCAACACTCATGATAAGAACTTTACAGAAATTTGGAATAGATGGTCTCAACCTCAATATGATAAAGGCAATCTATGACAAACCAACAGCCAATATCATATTAAATGGCCAAAAACTGAAGGCCTTTACTTTAAAATCAGGCACAAGGCAAGGATCTCCCTTATCACCGTTCCTATTTAATATAGTACTGGAAATACTAGCCAGAGCAATTAAACAAGACAGAGAAATAAAAGGGGTAAAAATAGGAAAAAAGGAATTTAAATTATCATTATTTGCAGATGACATGATATTCTACATAGAAGACCCTCATAACTCCATTGAAAGACTCCTAGATATAATAAATAAATTCAGAAATGTAGCTGGATACAAAATCAATGCTCAAAAACCTGTATACACTAACTTCTATACACTAACAAAATTACGGAGAGAGAAATAAGAGAAGCCACACATTTCACAGTAGCATCCAAAAAACTGAAATACTAGGAATTAATCTCACAAAAGAAGTAAAAGATCTATATAGGGAAAACTATAATACCCTGAAAAAAGAAATTGAAGAAAATCTCAGGAAATGGAAAGACATTCCTTGTTCATGGATAAAGAGAATAAATATTGTCAAAATGGGCATTCTCCCAAAATTGCTATAGAGGTTCTATTCAATCCTGATGAAAATACCGACATACCTCAAAGACCTAGAGAAATCACTCCTAAGATTCATCTGGAACTAGAAGCGACCTAGAATAGTGAAGGCAATTCTAAGCAGCAAAGGTAAGGCAGTAGGCATCATAATCCCTGACTTGATATTGTACTACAAAGCTACTGTAGTAAAATCAACATGGTACTGGAATAAAAATATATCTGAAGATCAATGGAATAGACTGGAAGATACAACCACAACTACCAACACACTCAACCACCTTATCTTTGATAAAGGGGCCAAAATGTTCACTGGAAAAATTACAGTCTCTTTAATAAATGGTGCTGGAAAAACTGGCTCTCCATATGCTGTAAATTAAAACTTTAAATAAAATAAAGGTACTACAGTTCCTAGTGCTGATCGCGGAGTATCGTGATGTGAAATCCAGCAATACTATTATTCTTTTTCAGAATGACTTTAGCCTGCTTTAGTTTGTTTAATCTCAACATAAATGAAGGTATGGATAATTGCATGTATGTTAAAGTTTATAGGACTGACAACCAAATTACTAAGTTTTTGTTGCATAGTTGAGCAGAACTGTTTGTAGTCTTGCTGTTTGAATTCCCACTTTATGTGTTCCACTTTTGTATCTTTAATAACTATTTGTAAAAAGACAGTATGTAAACATTAACTAGTGATTTCTTACTGTTTATTTTTCTCTGAATATATGTATTATTTCTACCCATTTTCTGTTTTGTTTAGTCTTTAAATAAAATTTAAAAAAGAAAGACATTCACTTGCATTAAGGTGTAATTTATAGAATCTAAATTTTAATACATCTAAGTCACAAGAAAATACACATAGCATAATAGTACATAAAAAGAGAGGAATTAAACTGGTCAATAAGTACCAAAATTTAAACTGTGATATATTGATTGTTTTATGATTTTTCTTTATTGTTTTCTATAACTCCGAATTTACAAATTTAATTCATAAAAAAGAAATATCATCTTAAAAATATATCTCCATAAAAAAGTTTTAGTGTGTCTCTAAAGAGGAATATGTTCTACAAAGAAAATATTTAAAATTTGAATTTTTTTATTTCAAAGAGAAAACACAGTAAAATCAAGAAGCAAATAAAATATTGAACAATAACAAAATAACAATGTTGGATTTCAAACCAACATGATAGGATATTAACAATTGTTGTATTACAGATTGTTATCTTCAAAAATAGTTCCTCAATTTACCAGATACAGGTATGCGAAATTGATCAGACAATACATTTTTTCTTTTGAGAAGTTTCTTTCCCTTTTATTATATCTATTGTAACTTTTGGATCTTATTTACTGTTTCAGTTTCTTACACGAGGGAGGCAACATGGTGTTTACACATGATAGTCTGATTTATTTCACTTATGAGTATGATCTCAAGTGGCATTCATTGATCCATAAAAGCTTTAAGTTTATTGTTCTTTATGGCTGAGTAGTACTCCATTATATATAAATGCTACATCTTTTTTTATCCATTACTCAGTTGATGAGCATTAGGACTGTTTCCAAGATCTGACTATTATTAATTACACAGCTATAAATATGAATGTACATATATCACTGTAGTGTGATGTTTTCAATTCTTCTTGGAAAATACCACGAAAGGGAAAACCTGGTTTGAATGGAACCTCTAATTCTAGTTTTGTTAGGAATCTTCATACTGATTTTTCACATTGGTTAAATGCTCCCACCAACAACAGAGAAAATTCTTATTTCCCTACAGCCACACCAGCACTTGAGATTGGTTGATTTCTTGATGTTAGCCGTTCTTTCTAGAGTGACATGATAACTCAGTGTTGTTTTAATTTGCATTTCTTGAGTGATCAGTGATGTTCAACATTTTTTCTTACATGTATTTTCCATTTGTGTATCTTCATCTGACAATTACTTATTCATCGCAGATGCCCATTTTTGATTTGGGTCTTTGAATTTAGGGGGCCTGATTTTTTCTCAATTCTTTGTAATTTCTGAGAGTAGTCCTTTGTCTGAGGGACAGTTGGCAAAATCTTTTTCCAATCTGTGAATTTTCTTTTTACTCTTGGTGATTTCTTTCAATGTGTAAAATATTTAATAAGATGAGATCCAAGTGGTTGATTATTTGAAAAACTTCCCAGGCGGTTTATTTTTGTTTATGAATTCTCTGATTACCCCTATGTCTTCAAGATTTCTATCCACTTTGTCTTCCAGTACATTTAGTGTTTGTGCCTTAATCTTTAGATCTTTGATGTATTTTGGCTTTTGTTTTGTGTATGATGATAGGCATGGGCCTAGTTTAAGTATTGATAAGGTAGAAAGCCAGTGTTTCCAACACTATTTATTAAAGAGGCTGCCTTTCTTCCAGTGAACATGTTTGGCCCCTTTGCCAAAGTTAAGGTGGATGAATGTGTTTATAGCTATATATGTATTTTTATTCTTTTCCATTGATCCTCAGGTCTGTTTTTTTTGTTTGTTTGTTTGGTTTTTTTTTGTTTTTTTTCTGGTACCATGCTGATCTTATTATAGAAACTTTGTAGTATAATTTCAAGTCTGGGATTTTGATGTCTTCTGCCTTGGCTTTGTTGCCCAGAATTTCCTTTGCTCTTCTGGGCCTTTTATGGCTCCATGTGGAGTTTAGAAATGTTTTATCTAGATCTGTAAGGTATGCTAATGATATTTTGATCAGGATTGCATCGAAAGTTTATAATTTCCTCCTTCCTTTGTGCTTTAGTCTTGACTAATCCTTTTTCTTCTAGAAGCTTTGGATGTAGCATTAAGTTTTTTATTTGTGTTCATTCTATTTTCCTGATATGAGAATTCACTGCTAAATGTTTCCCTGTTAGGACTGTTTTCACTGTGTCCCACAGATTTGTGTAAGATTTACAGAGATTTTCATTTAATTTTAGATATTGTTTAATTTTTTAAATTTCATCTGTGACTCATTAGATGTGCAGGCGGGTATTATTTAATTCCCATGTGTTTGTGGACTTTTTGTGGTTTCTATTGTCATTAATTTCAAATTTTATTGTACCATGGCCAGATAATAGGCATGGGATAATCTCAGTTTCTTTGCATTTACTTAAACAAGTTCTATAGGCTAGTATATTTTCTAGTTTAGAGAACATTCCATGTACAGCTGAGAAGAATGTATAGTTGGATGATGTTGGTTGGAACACTTAATAAACTTCTACTTAGTCAATTTGTTCACCAGTTTGATTCAGTTTTGTATTTCTTTGCTGATTTTTTTGTTTTGTTGAACTCTGTGACAATGTGTATTAGTATCCCTCATTATAATTGTATTATTGCTTTTATCTTTTTTCATATCTAGTGATGTTTACCTTATATAGTTGGGTACTCTTGTATTTGGGGCATGTATATTTATGATTGTAATTTATTCCTCTTGAAATTTTCCCCTAACAATGACTTTCTTTATCTCTTTTAATCATCCTTGGTTTGAAATTTACGTTGTCTGCAAACAAGATATCTACCTATCCTTTTTTTTGTGTGTGTGTTCCTGTTGCATGGAAAATTGTTTTGCATCCTTTGGCTTTTATTCTATGATTTTTTTATTTAAATGCATAAAACTTGACTTTTTAGAATCAGTGATTAAAAGGAAATGAACCATGCACTATGGTTGAAAATTTAAGAAAAATTTCGCTTAGAATGAGTGTTTCTCCAACTTGATACCTGGAATATTTCCATACTTTAAACTCACAAAGTTCAACATTCTGATTGACTTTTAAATTTATATTACATGATTTTGATTTTTTGTTTTTTATGTTAAATATTTTGTTTTAGGTCTGATGAATCAGATTAAAGTTCACAAGACAAATAATTTCACCTCTAAGATGAACAATGTTAATTATTTTAAAGATTTTTGTTATATATTTTTTAATAGCTCCATTATTTTTTACAGGTAGTAGCATCATGTTTTCCAGCATGCCAAGGAGAACAAACATCTCTTTGCTTTTCTTGTATTGTAATCTTGGCTTGAGTATTTTCCTTTACGTTGTTGAGTATATCTTCTTGTCACACTGAACTTTCTCTGAACTTCCTCAGCGTAGTTGGCTATGTCCTGTCTTTCTCCCATGCCTGAGAAACACTATTTTTGATAATCTGGGCTTCAACAAGCTCTTAGCCTGTGAGGCAAGGCTGTGGTCAAGCAGATTAGCTTATTCTGGCTTTAAAAGTGTTTGTTTTTCAAATAAGAATGGTTCTTCTCATTTCTTGTGGAAAAGAGTGAACTGAGCAACACAAACAGGGTACTTAATCTTCATTTGTCAAAGCTGTGGGTGCTCTGCTTCTTTGATTTACATAATGAAAAGTTAAGTAAATTTCAGCTAAATTCAATTTCAATGAATTTTCTATTTTTAAGTTGTGCAAATAAGTTTTATGCCTTAGCTAGTAAAAATGATAAATAGAAAAAACAATTCAATGTTTTGTTGAACTTGCTATGAGATTCTGTTATTTGCAATATTTGTATATTACTTTTCCTTCCAATTTAGCTACAATATCATAAGATTACTATCTACACTTTTGAGAAGATTATGTAAATTCATGAGATGGAAAATATTTTTTAAATCGATCCATCTACTTCTAAAGAAATTTTCTTAAAAACATATATTGGATGAATGTATGCTTTAAGTAAAGATGAAATTCTGTCTATTAGTAAACATAAGCAATCATTAGATTTGTATTTGCATAAAAACTATAATCTCTTTTCTATACAGATGCATTATTCATTCTCATTGCCTATTACTGAAGGGTAGCACTAGAAATTTCAAGAAACTTTTAGCTTTCAACTATTATGCATTCTTTTCTATTTGATTGATGAGATGATTATTTTTGGCTAAATGATTTATTTTATTTTACTTTTTTATTCTAAGATTTGAGGAAATTGGAATCATGAAATAATAACTTACAGAATTTACTTAGGCTACATTTCACATTAGAAACCAAGAGCCATTTGTTGATTGCCTTGTAAATGTGTATTACTATAAACTGTGATGTTTGATGGCTATCAAAGAAATGGAATTCATAGTCTTATATGATCAAGAAACAGAGTTTCCAGTCAAAATATCTTTATCCTAATAAACTGCAATATTATGTGAAGACATAGATGAAGTCTACTAAGAAGGAACTAGCGAAGAACATTTTCTAAGGTAGGGTCCTACCTTGGTATTTGTACGACTTTGTACCACAAGAAACAAGGAGGTGGAAGTGGTTATGAGAATCCGGAGACAGCAGGAGTTGATGGAGACAGGCCCGAAAGGAGCTGTGGATTTGGGTGAAGCAACCCAACGGCCACTAATCTGCACCCAGCAGGCAGGGAGCCGAGGTACCAAATCTATGTCTCTCCTCTTCTGTTGTTTCATCTGCTACTGTGGCCTCTAACTGGCAATCCAAATAGGACTCAGAAGGCAAGGTCAATTTCCTGGGTACAGAGCAAGGCAAAAAGGATAGAGAGCACATCTGGAGAGAAAATTAAGAAAGACACATGGCATTTTTGCAGGTGACCTAAATACTGTAAATGTCAAGCTAGTACAAATGTGTAAAGTGACTCCTCAGTGTTTCCACAATGTACATAAAGATAAACTTGACAAGATTAAAACATTTGAAATGCAAATGGCTAATGTTATATTGCCAAACACAATTTTGTTCTGCAATTTTTATTTATTTTTTAAAGACAAAATATATTTTACACAGACAATAGAATAGTACATGATTTATCACTGACCCTCATTTTTCATGAATCATTAAACTTTACCATATGAACCACAGCATCTAAGGTCCTCTCTCACAATTTTCAGAGAGAAGACCCAGTCTAGGGTGACTTATCAGGTGAGTGGTAGAAAGAAGAAATGAAGAAGGAAGGCCTTTAACTGGATCCTTCAGTTCTCCAGCTCAGAGACAGCCCTTCTGCATTCTCCCACACCTAACTTTGAGTCCAGCCATTGCAAGGCAATTTTATAAATTCTTACGTTTGTATAGCATGCATTAAATATGTTTCTCTAGCATGCACTGACTCATATAGTTCCTAAGGCCAGTAGCTTTGTTTATCAAATCTGTATTATTATACAATGTTTTGTAGAAAACATAATCATTTTGGACTTGTGTACAGAAAGTAGTTCCCGTAAGTGAACCTAGCAAAATATGATTAAAAAGAGGGAAAATATTAGATTATAGAAAGGAACTAGTGTTTTATTCCAGAGAACTTAGAGTAATAAAATTGCCTTTAAAGCATTTTTTAATTATTGAATGTTTTCCTATTGTATGAAATTTAATTTTAGAACTTCAAATTAAATGTTACTTAATTTATAGAGGTAAATTAATCTTTTACTTAAATGTTATGTTTTCATAAATAATTAATAACTTGATTACTAATATATGAATAAAACATATTAGCCAGGCAATACTTAAAAGCAAGATTCAGAGGACAAGAACAACAATTAGCTATTAATTTTTTTTAGCTTTTTCCTAAATAGATGTATTTATCTCAGTGAAAAAAATCATACACATCACTTACATGTTCCAGGAAAAGGATATTCATGGTATTAAATGAATCTTGGCTCCTTTTACTATCTAGTAGTATAAAAATATTTCAAATGTTTGCAATTATAAAAATAGTTTTATATTTTTATAGTTAATAATTTTTTGTTTTATTTTTGCTTTTGACTTTTTTTTTCTTTTTTGAGAAAAGATCTTGCTGTATAGTTTCGACAGGCCTTGAACTTACTGTGTAGCCTGAGCTGGTCTCAAACTCATAATGATCCTTTTGCTATAGCCTACTAGTGCTTGGGTTACAAGTGTGTGCCACCAGGCCCAATGTCTTTTTGCCTTGAACTCAAGAGAAGAGCACTAAAGCACTCTCTCCTAGATCTTCTTTCATTTTTCTTTATTTTCTCTTTACTATTACGTATGTATGTATGTATGTGTCTGTCTATCTATCTATCTATCTATCTATCTATCCATCCAATCATCTGTCTGTCTTGGTTACTTTATTCTCCTTGCTGGGACAAGACACCCAATGCCCAAATTGAAGTAAGGAAAGGTTTATTTAGCTTTCAGTGTTTGGAGGTTTCAGTCCATAATCAGCTGGCTCCAAGGCAGGGTGGAATAGCACTGGGGCAACATTTCAAGGCAGCAGCCAAAGCAAAAGCAGCCAGAGCATAAAGGGGATGAAACAAGCCTCTTCTCCTGGCTTATGCTGTACACAGGCCACCCCCACCTTGAGGGTGGGTGTAGCACTCACAAAATCTCCTTGCCTTCCTTGGCACAGGATAAGGATATTTATAAAACAGAACCCTAGCTCTGCTGAGTCTCTCAGTTTAAACTTCTAAACTCCTCAAGTTGACACAATGTAACAGCCATAACAATCTACTCCTTGTCAACTTGGCGACCTGACATTTTTTAAAATCAGCCTCCAGTAGTAAAGGCATGCTTATTCTTAATATTTTGCAATTTAACAATCCTTAAGAAAAGCTCAAATCCCAAGTCTTCTCCAGATATACGGCAAATTCTTAGCTGCATACTCCTGCACAAATGAAAACAAAGTGAAACTTTGTTTTCTTGTAACATGCAAAGGTACAAGATAAACATTTCCATTCCAAAAGTTACAAATAGGATGGTACAAAGGATTGGGGCAAAAGCAAGTCCAAAATACAGTGGGGCAAACATTAAGCCCTATAGTTGCCAGTCCAGCATCTGAAGCAATCTGTGGCAAATTGTTGGCTCCAAAGGGCTTGCATGCTTCCACAACAATGGCGCTTCCGGTGGTTACTGGTCCCATGGCTTTTCTCCTGGGATGGTTTTGCTCCCTCATTGCAGGTTTTCTTAGATGATCCACGTTCCTGGCTTTTCCAAACTTCTGGGGTCTCAACTTTGAGTTCACATTCACAGTTTCACACACTGCCCTCTCAGGGGCACACTGCCTGGCCTCCAAAACCTGCTGAAATCAGGGTGGAAGCCTTTTAAATCTCAGACTTCTTTCATTCTGTATGCACCTAGAACCAGCACCACATAGGTAATGTCAAGGTCTACTGCCAATTGGAGCAGTAGCTGGGCTTTCCTCTCTCTTGGCTGTAGGAGTCGAGTACCTGGATCACTGGGCTCTCTGTATCTGATTCTGAGCAGCAGATTCTCTATATTGTTTCCATTCTGGAACCTGGTGGAGCCACCACTGCCGTTCTGGAACATGGTGCTCTGCAGCTTTCTCCTCCAAGCAGTCCTTTACTTTTGCAGTTCTGAGGCTGCAAAAGGTGGGGACTAGTTACCTCTTCCCATGATACCCACAAGCCATCTTTTTTTATTTTTCTGTTCTTTCTGAGAAATTGAGATTTCAGCTTTCTCTTCACTGTCCATAGCTTTCAGGCCAAATTTGCAATATTTTAAATCATCTTGCTGGTCTCTTTGTTCTTGATTTGCAACATAAATCTGAATAAAAGCCCCCAACAATAGCCATGGCACAGCCTCAAGATTCATCTACCTTGAAATTTCTTCTACTAGATTAGTCAGTCCACCAACCTTAATCTTAGTCTCATGCAAAGCCTCTGGACATGAGCAGAATGCAGACAAACCTTCTGCCAAAACATAACATACATCATCTGGAGTCCAACAGCCAGGGTGGTCCTTCCCAGCAGAAAGCTCCTGAGCCTGGTCTTTCCTACCAGGCTTTCTATCAGCCTTCTGGTCTCCTGAGCTCTGACCAAAACCTCCCATACAGAACAGTCTAGGTGTTCCAGTTTTATACATTTAGGTGACATCTCTGAACTTTTTTCCAAGTTCTTCCCACAAGCCATTCCCAAAGGTCTTGAACCACACAGTCAGGTATAGTCATAGCGATGACCCCACTCCACTGTTACCAAATTATGTCTTGCTTACTTTTCTTTCATTGCTGGGACAAATGCTCAAAATGAAGCAAGGAGAAGTTTATTTAGTTTTCAGTTTTTGGAAGTTTCAGTCCATAATCTGCTGGCTCTAAGGCAGGGTGGCATGGCAGTGGGGCAATACTTTCAGGCAGCAACCAGAGCATAAAGGGAAGGAAACAAGCCTCTTCTCCTGGCTCATTTTGTACACAGGCCACCCCACCTCGAGGGTGGGTGTAGTACTCACAAAATCTCCTTGTTCTCTTTTGCATGGAATAAGGATATTTATAAAGGTAGAACCCTGGCTCCCTGCTGATTCTCTCAGTTAAACTTCTAAACTCCTCAAGCTGACAAGGTGTATCCACCATAACACCATCTATGTATCTATCTATCATCTATATCAAAACATAAAAATCGTACACATTTATGGAGTACCATGTGGATATTTTCACACAAATATACATCATGTAATATTTAAATAAGGATCAGCATCTCCATCTTCTCAAATATGTCTTTGTGGGGAAAATATTTTAAACCATCCAAGTTTTTTTTGAAATATAGACTATCTTGTTATCTACAATTATCCTGCTGTGAAATAGAACAACACTTTGATCAAATCTAAGTTTAATTCAGTACTTGCCAACCTTATGGTTTATATCTAAAATGTCCCCCTGTGGAGAACCACTCACACTGCTTCAAAGCTCAGGGGCGTCTAAAGACACCTGGGGATGTTACCTTGCTTGTCTAGTGAGGGGCACAGTGGGATACAGTTATGTAACTGTGACTTAGTACAGGTAAACAAACACACATGTGCTGGTTCCAGCATTATGTGAGAATGTAAACACGAAGTAACATTCTGCATACGAATTATGAAATAGAAATGCAAGAGGCTCTTTAGCACTCTTGCTCTTCTGCTGCCTGATATTGTTACTGGTGTCCTGCACATGTGTGTCTTTAACCTTCGCAATTCAATTGAGAAAATTCCTTTGGACCGCCTGAGTAGACAGAAACCACCTCCAAATCCCATGCATTTGGAGTTGGTGCTTTGGGAATGGATCTTAATGGTGTTATAGTCATTAGTGGATTAGTGCAGTGATGAGTTCATGGCTGAGTGTGCCCTTAGGAGGTTGGATCTGACTGAGGTTGCATGACCAGAGATGGATTTAAAATGGTGTATTTTTGTTGCCTGTTTCTCCCTTCTTTTTCTGAGTCCTGGCTGTGACGAGATAGTAGTTTTCCTCTGTCAGGCCCTTCTGCCATGCATTCTGTGAGCCATTTCTGCCTCGGGATCAACCAACCATGGACTAAAGATTCTGAAAATCAAGAGTCAAAATCAACTTCTTCTCTAAGTGTGAGTGTTGGGTACTCTGTCCCAGTTGACTAGGACA
The DNA here is from genome assembly GCF_034190915.1 of Cavia porcellus. NCBI lineage: Eukaryota > Metazoa > Chordata > Mammalia > Rodentia > Caviidae > Cavia > Cavia porcellus. The sequence goes on from NW_026947490.1 coordinate 89,703,723, forward strand.
ACTGAATTTCCTCCGTGCTCTCTTCCCAACTCTCCCTATCCTCCAGAAACTTTTATTTTAGTCTTCACATCTGTGAAATTATTCCTTTCAGATTTCCCATGAGAATGGGATCACACAGTGTTGTCCATCTGAGCCTGAGTGATTTCAGTGAGCAAGTCCTCCAGTTACATCTATGTTGTCTGAAAGTCCATCTTCACTTCTGTTCAAGTAGTTTTGGCAGCTTTCATTGGAAATTTTTATTTCCTGGATATCTCTTTGAATCTATTTCATGAATTCTTTTTCTTTTCTATATTGTTCATTCAAGGTTTCCATGAGTTTCCTAAGCTCCTGTAGCTTTTAATCAATGTCTTCTCTAGCTATGTTAAGCTTTTCTTTCATTAAAGTACTCATTTAATTTTTATCTAAGAGATTATTTCTTATATAATTTCCTCTGTAGCCTTGTGGATTTGTTTCTTTACTTCACTTGCTATCTTTTCAGTGTCTTCCAATGTCTTCTTTGTCAGTGTCTCCTGTACTTGTTCCAGATAAACTGGAGTTCTGAGATTGCATTTTAAGTTTTTGTATTGTCATTTTCACCTCTTCATTCATAGTTTGGTCTTTTTCATCTCACTAGCCCATCCTGTCCATCCTGTGCATCTTAGTTACATACTTTGTAGTTGACATTCACCCAGTTGCCAAATCCCAAAGCGTAGTGGAGGAAGTCACCAAAACTCCTCCTGTGGTGTCAGTTGGGTGAGTACTGAATTCCTCCTGGGCTGACTAGCCTAGGAGTACTAATGTGAACCAGCCCTTACCGCATATTGTTACTGCCATGGCAGACTTTTTCAGGCCATCAGATTCACCTGTCTATGATATGTGCTCTAACCTTTGCTCTACTGTATCACTGGGTGTCTCAAAGTCCACTTGGGTTTCCTCCATGTTGAGGGAAGTCTCACCTACACTCTTGATGGCCTGCAGAGGTGCTTCAGGTGGGAAGACAGCTCATACAGACTCTCTCCAGCCTGCTGAGATCCTCTGAGAGGGCAGAGGGATCACCTAGACTCTTTGTGGCCTGCTGAGATCCTTGGGGAGGGGGAAGGTTGACCAGTGCTCTCCTCAGACTGCTAAAGTCTTGCAGGTGTGTTGTTTTATGACTTATTTTGTACAGAGATCAAACACATGACCTCATGCTTGCCAGGCAGGCACTTAGGCCACTGACCTAAATCCTCAGCCCCTGTTCTATGACTTTTGACCTTACCCAATTGCTATTCATTTTGGATCCATGTAAAAGTTTATTGAGAACCTACTACCTACCCGTAACTGAGCAAAGTTCTGGAAACTCAAAATCCATAAACATAGAATTAAATGAAGTTTTGCCCTCATAGTCTAGTAGCAAAGTTAGAGCTGTAAGTAATTGTATGTCTACATTCTAGAGCTATCACTGAAGCATAAATAACAGAGTGATGAAGTGAAGAAATGACATCAGCTCAATATTGGAAATCTAGGAAGAGCTGCTGAAAATAATTTTGAAAGATGAATAGGAATTCTCCAAGCATGAGAGTTATGAAGGTGTATTGTAGGTAGAATAAGACAGAACTTTTATTGTGAAATTTGGAGAGTTTGGGCTGTTTGAGGAATGGAATTTGCATTGACCAGAGTGTGTGAAATGAAATGGAGTACAATAAGAGCCTGAGACCAGACATGATGGGTGGACCAGTCTACAGGATATGAAGGTTGGAAATAAAGGCTATTATCTACAATTACCATTATTCTTGACCCTCTTTCCATCATTTTATTTTTCAAATTTTTCCATAAATCTCATAACGTGATTTGTGCAGAAAGCAAAATAATGAACCTCTAAATAAATTACAGACTAGTAACTTAATTCCTCTATAGCTGTCAGATAAATCTTTAAAACTTTGAGTCTATGAGATAGTGGAACATCTTTGAGCGTGACTTTCCCTCCATAAGAGACACTATTTATCCTATTTTCTTGAACACTAATGTTATAAAGAAGAAACCACAAACCATAAGTTACCAGACAATTGTATGGATCAAATACTGAATACATGAGTGTCTTCAGTAACTTGCAAAAACACTATCTACCAATAGAATTCTTTTAAAGTAGCCCTGGACTTCAAACTTATACTTGTAAACCAGCTATAAAACTTACTTTTCCTTTTTTGCCACTTTTGCTCCTATCTTTGCTAGAAGGGAAGTTATCATGAGGTTTCTGCAAATAGGCTTAGATGACAAGTTAAAGAAATTGGGAGGAATTTGACTTAATGGAATTGTTCCTCAGATGCACACCTGAAAGGAAGTAAGTACATCCCTTCAGATTTTAATTCAATTTAGGAAATAGGTTTCTTTTCCCTGAAATGCCAATCATCAGTTGGAAACTATCCTTAGGTGAACTTGTTACTGACCAAGAGCATTTGCAAATGAGTGAGTATCAATGAAGCATCAGTACAGTATCCATAGCAGCAGAAGGTTACATAACTGCTATTTCAACATGTGGTCCAGGCAGAGTACTCCAGTGCCCAGTACACTTTCCCTTCCTCCACTTAATCCAAGATGAAGTCTGGGATGTTATCTGCCTTTGCCTGTGAAAAGAGAAGAATTTAAGAATATTTCCTACTAGAAAAGATAGAAGACCCTAACCTCTGGTAATACAGTGAGGGATATCCAGAGGGATTTTCTTTGTCAAGTTGCTCCATATGATACACTTTTACTCTCTGTTTTATTTTCCTGAGCCTCTAAATACTGGTTTTAATTGTGGAAGACTCTGAGTGTGTGACTTATACCTAATGGTGACTTAAATTTATATAGTATATTGCTACAGGAAAAATGTTTGTAAAATACTAAGTGTAGCATGACTCAAAATTCAAAATGGTATTTGTTAATATATATACAAATATACAACATATATAAAAAGTTGGAGTGTGACACTAATAAAATTAATATTAATAATACTAACTACTACTACTACTACTTATTCTTGGAGGGTAGAATTATCAGTGACTTGAAATTTCTTTTTAAAGTGCAATTTTTATTTTTTATTTTCTTTGGATATATATGCTTTTTTATTTAAAAAAGATTAAGATTAAAGAGGACATAAAAACACAGTTCAGAACAGAACAATTTAAGCAACGTAGTGTTTCACCACAAGACAATCTAACATAATAGTAGCTACCCATAAGTGTCTCTTTCCTTGAAATATTTGAGTATACTTAATATACTATAGTATCAATCATAAAAAGACACTGTAAAACCATTGAAGAGAAAGTATTACAAAGTATTCAGAACTAACAGAAAATGAACAAAGATTTCTATATTATCTCCTTGTCTATAAAAATTTTTGTTTATACTATCACATATTATAAAATCCAATAAGATACAATATGATAAAACCGATGGAGACTGAAGAACAAAATCTTGGTGGGACTTCAAAACAAGATGATATTAAATCATCACTAGCTATTATAATGTCTGGCTTTCTTCAGAATAGCTGTTCATGCTATCACAAACAACCAAGAATATCAAACAACCAATAATAAAGCCATTCCAATTAATGAATGAAAACTTATTGTGTTGCTATAAACATGGGTGCACATATATCACTGTGGTATGATGTTTTTAGTTCTTCTGGGAATAAGCCTAGAAGAGGAATAGCTGGAACAAATGGGGCTTCCAATCCCAGCTTTCTGAGAAATCTCCAGACTGACCTCCACAATGGTTGCACTAGTCTACACTTCCACCAACAGTGCAGGAGAGTTCCTTTTCCTCACAGCCTCTCCAGCATTTGTTGTTGGTGATTTTCTTGATCTTGGCCATTCTTTCAGGAGTGAGATGAAATCTCAGTGTGGTTTTGATTTGCATTTCTCTAATGACCAATGATGATGAACATTTTTTCATATATTTATTTTCCATTTGTATTTCTTCATCTGAGAATTGTTTATTCATCTCAGATGCCCATTTTTGGATTGGGTCTTTGAATTTTGGGGGTCTGATTTTTTTAATTCTTTATATATTTTATACAGAAGTCCTTTGTCTGAGAGGCAGTTCACTAAGATTTTTTCCCAGTTTGTGGGTTTTCTCCTCACCGCACTGGAGACTTCTTTTGACGTGCAGAAACTTTTTCATAAGAGGTGATCCCAGTTATTGATTCTGGGAAGTATTTCCCATGCGGTTTGAGTCCTGTTCATGAATTCTCTATCTACTCCTGTATCTTCAAGATTTTCACCCAATTTGTCTTCCAATAGATTTAGTGTTTCTGTTTTAATATTTAGATCTTTGATCCATTTAGATTTTATTTTAGTACATGGTGATAGGCATGGCTCTAGTTTTAGTTTTCGACATCTGGAGAGCCAGTTTTTCCAGCACCATTTATTAAAGAGACTGTTGTATTCCCAGAGAACATGTTTGGCCCCTTTATCGAAGATAAGATGGTTGAGTGTGTTTGTAGTTGTGGTTGTATCTTCTAATCTATTCCATTGATCTTCAGCTCTGTTTTGGTTCCAGTACCATGTTGATTTTACTACGGTTGCTTTGTAGTATAATTTCAAGTCAGGGATTGTGATGCCTCCTGCCTTGCCTTTGCTGCTTAGAACTGTCCTTGCTATTCTAGGTCTCTTTTCACTCCAGATGAATTTTAGGAGTGATTTCTCAAGTTCTATGAGGTATGTTGATGGTATTTTTATTGGGATTGCATTGAATCTGTATAAAAGTTTTGGGAGAATGGCCATTTTCACAATATTTATTCTTCTTATCCATGAGCAAGGAATGTTTTTCCATTTTCTGAGATCATCTTCATTTTCATTTTTCAGTGTAATATAATTTTCCCTGTACAGGTTTTTCACTTCTTTCGTGAGAGTAATTCCTAGATATTTCATTATTTGGTTGCTAGTGTGAAGGGTGTGGCCTCTCTTATTTCTCTTTCTGTGACTTTGTTGTTAGTGTATAGGAATGCTATTGATTTTTGAGTATTGATTTTATAGCCAGCTACATTACTAAATTTATTTATTATATCTAGCAGTCTTTCAGTGGAGTTTTGGGGATCTTCTATATAGAGTATCATGTCATCTGCAAATAATGATAGCTTAACATCTTTTCCTATCTTTACATCTTTTATTTATCTCTCTTGTCTAATTGCTCTGGCTAGTATTTCCATTACTATATTAAATAGGAGTGTTGATAAGGGACATCTTTGTCTTGTGCTTGATTTTAAAGTACAGGCTTTCAATTTTTGGCCATTTAGTATGATATTGGCTGTTGGTTTGTCATAGATGGCCTTTACTATATTGAGGTAAAGGCCATCTATTCCAGTTTTCTGCAGGGTTCTTATCATGAATGTTGGACCTTATCAAACGTTTTTCTGCATCTATAGAAATGATCATGTGGTTCTTACTTTTGACTCTATTGATATGGTGGATTACATTTATTGATTTACGTATATTGAACCATCCCTGCATGCCTGGGATGAATCCCACTTGGTCATGGTGTATAATCTTCTTGATGATTTGCTGGATCCTATTTGCCAATATTTTATTGAGGATTTTTGCATCTGTGTTGATTAGGGAGATTGGTCTGTAGTTCTCTTTTTTAGTTGGGTCTTTCTCAGGTTTTGGTACTAGAGTAATATTTGCTTCCAGGAATGACTTAAGAAGCATTGCTCCCCTTTCAATTTCATTGAAGAGTTCGAGGAGTGTTGACATTAGGTCTTCTTTGTATTTCTTGTAGAATTCTGCAGTGAATCCGTCTGGGCCTCGACTCTTCTTGGTAGGTAAGGATTTAATTATGTTTTCGATTTCATTAATAGAAATTGGGGTTATTCTGTAGTTTTACATCTTCATGACCTAGCTTTGGTGCTTCATATGCTTCTAGGAATCTGTCCATTTCCTCTGTGTTATCAAACCTTTGAGAGTAGTGTTTTTTGAAATAGGTTTTGATGATTTTCTGTATTTCTATAGGGTTTGTAGTGATTTCTCCTCTTTCATTCCTTATTGCATGAATTTGAGCTTTTTCTTCCCTTTTTAAAATAAGGTTGACTAGGGGCTTATCAATTTTATTTATTCTTTCAAAGAACCCACTCTTTGATTCATTGATTTTTTGGGATTTTTTTTTAGTCTCTATTGCATTGATTTCTGCTCTGATTTTTATAATCTCTTCTCTTCTTTTGGCTTTGGGCTTGGCTTGCTCTTCTTTTTCTAGATGTTTGAGGTGTAACATCAGGTTATTTATTTGTATTCATTCTGTTTTCCTGATGTGTGAACTCAGTGCTATAAATTTTCCTCTGAAGACAGCTTTCATTGCATCCCACAGATTCTGGTAAGTTGTATTTGTGTTTTCATTTTCTTGTAGGTAGTGTTTAATTTCTTCTTTAATTTCCTCTGTGACCCACTAATTATTCAAGAGTACATTATTCAGTTTCCATGTGTTTGTGTGAATTTTGTAGTATCTTTTATCATTTATTTCTAATTTCATAGCGCTATGGTCTGATAGCATGCGAGGGATGATTTCAACCTTTTTGTATTTATTTAGATATGTTTTGTGAATTAATATATGGTCTATTTTAGAACATGACCCATGTACTGCTGAGGAGAATGTGTATTCTGTTGTTGTTGGGTGGAATACTCTGTATATTTCTATTAAGTCCATTTGTTCACAGGTGCAATTCAATTCTTCTATTTCTTTGCTGATTTACTGTCTGTTTGATCTGTCCATTGGTGTCCATGGTGTATTAAGATCTCCTGTTAGAATTGTGTCACTGTTAACTTGGTTTTTCATTTCTGTTAGTACTTGTTTTATATAACTGGGTGCTCTGGAATTTGGTGCATATATATTTAAGATAGTTATCTCTTCCTCTTGGAGTTTTCCCCTAACCAGTATGTAGTGACCTTATTTATCCCTTCTGATCATTATTGGCTTGAAGTTCACATTGTCTGCAAGCAGAATAGCCACCCCGCTTTTTTGGGGGTTCCTGTTGCATGAAGTATTGTTTTCTATCCTTTGACTTTCAGTTTGTGGATATCCTTTTGGGTTAGATGGGTTTCTTGTAGACAACATATGGTTGGATTTTGTTTATTGATCCATTCTGCTAGTCTGTTTCTTTTAATTGGTGCATTGAGACCATTTACATTAATGGTTATAATTGTTATATATTGGTTTATTGTTGACATGTTATCTTTCTGCTGTTGCATCTTTGTCTTTCAGTTCTGTTTGTCTGCTTTATTTAGTGGTTTTTTCCTAGATGCACCTAGGGTGTCTTTCAGTATTCTTTGCAGGGTTGGCTTGGTGATCATGTAGTTTTTCAGTTGTTCTTTGTCATGGAAGTATCTTATTTCTCCATCCATTTTGAAGGACAGTTTTGCAGGATACATCAGCCTAGGTTGGAAATCATTTTCCTTTAGGATCTGAAATACTTCGCTCCATGCTCTTCTTGACTTTATTGTTTGTACTGAGAAGTCTGCTGTGATTCTCATAAGTTTTCCTTTATAGGTGATCTGTCTTTTCTCTCTTACAGCTTTTAATATTCTGTTCTTTTGTTCGATTGCTGAGATGGTCATTACTATGTGTCTGGGTGTAGTTTTATTTTGGTTATGGCTATTTGGAGTTTTGTATGCTTCACTGATCTTGATATCGGTTTCCAGTCTCATGTTTGGGAAATTTTCAGCTATTACATCTCTAAATATCCTCTTGACATCCTTTACATTGTTCCCCTCTTTTTCATTTATCCCTATTAACCTTATGTTGTTCCTTTTTGCGTCATCTTGCAGGTGTTGAATTGTTATTTCCTGATTTCTTGTTATTTTTAAAAGATCTTTCCTTTCCTGTTCACTGGCTGCAATCTTGTCTTCGAGGTCTGAGATTCTATCTTCACATTCATTGTGGCGGTTTTTACAAGTTTTGATGGAGTTTTTGATTTCCTGTATATCTCTTTGCATCTGATTTATATATTCTGTTTGTTTCTTATATTGTTCACCCAGGGATTCTATCTTTTTGTTTATCTCAAGTTTTTTAACTGTGTCTTCTTTAGATATGTTCAGCATCTCCTTCATTTCCTTTATCATTTCTTCTTTTACCTGAGAGATTATTTCTAGCTTGATTTCCTTTAAGGCTTCCCAGAGTTGCTTCTTTATTTCAGTTACTATTATTTCAGGTATTTCAGGTATGTGGCATATATTTTCTTCTATACACATGGCTCCTAGGCTTTCTTGGTATGGGCTGGATGTTTGAGACTGCATTTTGGTCTTTTGTTTTGTCATTTTCCTATATTTTTGCTCTTCAAGTTTTGTTCCAAATGAGGTAGAGAGGTCAGTTAGGCTGGGACAGAATTCCCTGCTCCCTCCTTCCTCACTGATTTAGACAGGTAGCCGGATCCTTGGCCCCAGGCAAAGAAAACAATTCGTTGGCTTAGGGCGGGGTTCCCTGCCTCTGCTGTTCTTACCAGACCAACCGGGAGCCTGAGGAGCCTGGCCCCCAGGCGAAGAGGAGAGTTGCATGCCTCTGCTGGACTTAAGGGACCCAGAGGCCTGGTGCATATATATTTAAGATAGTTATCTCTTCAGCTTGAAGTTTTCCCCAACCAGTATGTAATGACCTTCTTTATCTCTTCTGATAATTCTTGATTTGAAGTTCACGTTGTCTGCAAACAGAATAGCTACCCCTGCTTTTTTGGGGTTCCTGTTGCATGACATATTATTTTCTATCCTTTGACTTTCAATCTGTGAGTATCCTTGTGCGTTAGATGGGTTTCTTGTCAACAGCATATGGTTGGATGTTGTCTCTTGATTTATTCTGCCAGTCTGCTTCTTTTAATTGGTGCATTGAGACTGTTTACATTAATCGCTATAACTTGACATGTTATCTTTTTTGCTGTTGCATCTTTATCTTTCTGTTGTGTTTAATTGTCTGCTTTTGATAGTGATTTTTTTGTAAGTGTATCTAAACTGTCTTTTGGTATTCTTTGCAGGGTTGGCATGGTGATCATGAAGTTTTTCAGCTGTTCTTTGTCATGGAAGTATCTTATTTCTCCATCCAGTTTGAAGGACAGTTTTTCAGGGTACATCAGTCTAGGTTGGAAATCATTTTCCTTTAGGATCTGAAATACTTCATTCCATGCTCTTCTTGACTTCATTGTTTATGCTGAGAAGTCAGCTTTGATTCTGATAGATTTTCTTTCACAGGTAATCTGTCTTTTCTCTCTGACAGCTTTTAATATTCTATTCTTATGTTGGATTTCTGGTATGGTGATTATTATATGTCTGGTTGTAATTTTATTTTGGTTATGGCTATTTGGAGTTCTATATGCTTCACTGATCCTGATGGTCAGTTTTCATTCTCATGTTTGGGAAATTTTCAGTTATTACTTCAGTAAATAGCCTCTTGATATCCTTTATGTTGTCTCCTTCTTTTTCATTTGTCCCTATCCATCTTATGTTGTTTTTCTTTGCATCATCTTGCTACTATTGAATTGTTAATTCCTGATTCCTTTTAATTTTTAAAAGATCTTTACTTTCCTGTTCACTACCTGCAATTTTGTCCTCGATGTGTGAAATTCTGTCTTCACTTCCATTGAGTTGGCTTTTACAACTTTCAATGGAATTTTTGATTTCCTCTATATCTGTTTGCATCAGATTCATGTATTCTTATTGTTTCTTTATTGTTCATTCATGAATCCTATCTTTTTGTTTAGTTCCTCCAGTTTTTTTAACTGTGTCTTCTTTGGATATGTTCAGCATCTCTTTCATTTCTTTTATATTTCTTCTTTTACCTGGGAGATTATTTCTAGTTTGAGTTCTTTTAAAGCTTCCCAGATTTGCTTGTTTATTTTAGTTGCTACTATTTCTGGTATTTCAGGTGTATGGCATATGTTTTCTTCTATGTACATAGCTCCTATAGTTCTTGGGATGGGTTGGAGGCTTGAGATTTTATTTTTGCCTTTCCTTTTGTCATTTTTCTATATTTCTGTGTTTCAAGTGTTATTCCAAGGCTTCCCCTGGGCCTGTTGGAAATCCTCTTCTGTGCTCTCAGCTTCTGGTACTCTGGCCACCCAGTTCCCCAGATTGAGAGAAGGTCACTGGGAGTGGGGCAGGTAGGCCCAAGCCTTGTTGATCCAGTCCAGTGTGGCAGGAAGCTGCAAAATTTCTTGGCCAGTGGGAGCAATGATCTTAAACTCCCTCCTGGTGCTCGGGATTGTATGAGGGGGATACTCACCCCTGGCTGCCCAGTCTCCAGAATTGAGGGTGCAGGCAGGAAGGCCAAAATTCCCATAGCTGGCTGAGCATGGCAGGAAACCAGAAAGTTGGTGCATGCAGGCCCAAGCCTTGCTGAGCTGGTTTTATATATATATATATATGTTTATAATCATAAGTAAATAAAAAAGTTTCGAAAAACTATATAAAGAACTATTATATTATACCAAATGGTTTCATACATACTATATGTAATAATACCCTGTTAAAATCAGGAGTTGAAAGGAGAACAATTACTAACAAGACACACAATTTGTAGTATTATTTATAATGGTTACTCAAGGTGTCAAAAGAAAAAAAGTGCAGGAAATCTGTCCACAACACCAAAGACCTAGAAAATCCAGCTGAGGGCCTGAATCTATGGCAATAACATGTATGAGTTCAGCTGGAAACCTACAACCCATGACAAGACTCATGAAATTATGTTTCATGGGTTTGTGCTGGGAAGGCCCAAAGGTCAGCAGTGGAAGCTAGAAAGTCTGCGCCAGCAGGGTAAAGGAGCTGTGTCAACAGGCTGAGGGTTCTGTACTGCAGCCAAAACATGATGCTCAAAATAAGGGTCAGGACTCCCCTGATAAGTATCACAGCCATCCTCTGCAAAAATGATGTCCTGAGCTCCTCCAATGATGAGAATAGCCACATACATGCCTGGAAGCCAGCATGACAGACTTCTGCAAATTAAACAGCACGTATCTTCTACCCAAGAGCAAGGAAAAAACATTCAAAGCAAGGGCCAAAGCTTCCCCAAAGTGACCCAAGACCATTGTCGACAACAAAGTCCTGCCCTCCTCCAATGATAACAGCAGAGTCATATTACAGGAGCCAGCATGACAAGCTCCTTCTGGAGAATCAATGGCTCCAAATAACAACACTTAGGAGAACCCATGATGCTATTCTTCCTCTTCAGGTCTCCTCTTTATGCTGGCAGCTTTCCTCAGGTGGGCTGTCCACACTCATCACCACGCTGGCCCAGTTCAATGAGTGTTTAAATTGACCACCAGTTTTTAATCCACTGTGTGCACCTTGCCTCTTGTTATTTTGGATGATAGAAGGTCTATTAGGATTCATTTTGTAGATTTACAACCTGAAAAGGTCTACATATATGTTTATACAGCTGCTTTTCTGTTGGGATCTCTCCTAGAACTTGAGTCTGAAAAGTACAAATTGAGTGACTTTTGAATCAGATTTCTTTCCCCCAGCTATTATGATCACAGTAGTTATTCTCCTTATTGTTTCAATAGCTAATGACTATCATTGTAAACATACATTTGGTTTGTGTCACATGATGAGTAGACATTTTATTTTTCCTTAAAAAATTAAAAGGAAAAAGGACTTTGATTATAGTAGTCAGCAGAAAGTTTTTCAGGCAAGAGTATTCATTAAATTCAACTGATGCTTTTCTAAGTAAGTTATTTAAGATTTAAGCCTGAGGAAAGTATAAAGTTAAGTTTGCCAGTAACTTTCAGGTATATTTCATGTTTCATCTATTAGAATGCTTTGGATATTACATGTTTCCCATAATATAGCTATATTAAAGAATATAGCTATATTAAAAAATGTATGTATTTCTACTTTTTAAAATTTTTATATATAAATCTTTCATTGCCATAATATATTTCTTATACCTACATTATAACTATAGGCTAAAATGAGGTTTATACATACATATAATGTATATATAATCAGGTATAAAGTAGTAGGATTCCTATAATTTAAATGCTATATGTCTTATTGAGAGCATTTTTCAAATGCTATATGTCTTATTGAGAGTTCAAGGATTGGAGATAATATAACATTTTGAACAAAAAGAACTAGATATTTCTTTATTTTGAACACAATTGGTCCTGAGTAATTTTCTGTGATCACAAATTTTTAGTTTTTAAAATTATAACAGCAGGAAAAGATCATGAATTTCTCTGCATTTTGAAGTTTTTAGTGGTGAAGATAGCCAAAAATTCATTAGTAGTTTTACTTGAAATAATAGATGTGAGCAGAGTCCTCAAGTAGACATAGCATTGAAACAAATGAAATGTCATAGAAATATAGATCAGGAACTTAAAATCAGTGAGGAACCAACCTGATCTGAAAACACAAACATGGAACTGCATGCTGAGATCCTTGGTTGGAAGGATACTTGATGGGTAAGAGAAGACAGTGGATCTGGAGAGTAAGTTTAGATAAATAGACCAGGTCATGAAGGAGCTTGGAAACCAACCTGGAAAGTGAGATATAGAATGAGTTGAAAAGTACTTGAGTAGATAAGTGATGACTAGTACCATCTATACCTCTCAGTTAATCACACTGTAAGGCCAGGTAAGTTTTAGTAGCACATATTCAAAATTCAGTGACTTGGACTAGATTACTGCTGTCAAAAGAAGGGATGCCTGTGAGTTTTTAAAATCTCACTAAAGTCTGTTCCCTGACCAGATATAATTTATAAGCCTCCCTTCATAAATTACCTTATAATTCCTTATAATTTATAAACACCCCTTCATAATTTACTTTATAATTCCATTTAAACCTATTTTTAAATTTATTAAACAAAAAGTTTAGATCCAGAAGGATTGAAACTTTAATGATTGTGTATTGTAGAGATTAGGAAACTGAATCTTTAGAAAAATTAACTGATTAGTCCAGAGTGATTTATTTATATAGTAGCCAGACCTTGGGTTGGTATGTGTCCAGGAATTCTATATTCATTATTGTATTTCATCTCTAAAGAGGCATGTCGATTTTATCCATTGGAATTTTTAGAAAATGACAGTTGTGTTGGTGCTGGTAGCCATTTCATTGTTGTTCTTGGCTTCACTGAGAATGTCTTAATTGTTTCACTGTTAAGTTTGATGTTGGCTATTAGATCCTGTATCTTTTTAGACAGACTTCAATTCTAGCAAATAATATTCTGGAAAGTATAAACATGATTATATAATTTTTTGTCTTTTGATTTGCTACTTTATTAATTATGAAAAACTAAGTATGTTAATGTAATTACATTGATAGATTTACATTTATTGAACCACCCTTACTCTACTGAATTGGACTTTCAGATATTGAAGTTCCACAAAGTCATCAAAGGGACAGCATTGGCTTGTTTTGCTGCTATCCTTCCTTCCTCTTGCTTCCTCTTTGTCTCCTCAGTCTTGAGTTCTACATTGTGGGGATGAAAAGAGAATGGAAAGGATGTAATTGAGAGGTCTGGTGATACAGATGGGTCTGTTCCTTTGATTGCTGTACTATAAAAAAATGTGCACACAAATATCCTCGTCAACCAAGATGGCAGAGTGGAGAATGAAAGTGAAGTTCAGCCTCTTTGGGACATGGCATCAAGACACCTGAGAAGACAGCAACCTGGTGAAAAGCAGGAGGCAGATGCATCTCTTAAGATTTGGGACAGAGATGACAGGAAGACTAGAAACTTCAGAGAAGCTGAAGAGATGGAACAAGAGAGCACGGGGGCTAAGTCTGGCTCTTGAGCTGAGAGACCTGACTGCAGATGCAGAGTAATCTTGAAGAATGGTATCTCCAAACATGCACAGTGGACTGCGCCAGCAGCACTGGAACCAAAGGAAGCCCACAGATATTATAAATTGCAAAAAGAGCATAGCGGTATATTCATAAAGTGACTCATTCCACATGACAGGTTGGATATGGAGAAGAGACCCAGTGTGGTGCCTTCCATATTTGAGGGGGTTAATCAGGGGTTAACTAGAACACAGCCACAGAAAAAAGCCCAATAGCAGCTACACCATAAAGTTTTGGGTAACACCCTGCCATGGTGACTGGGAGAGGGTCGTGACAGTTGTGTAGAAAGCATCTGCTGGACATAGAGAATTTTAAGCTCAGGCTGAGAAAGATGGGGAGACTGTTCTCTCTGTGGTGAAAAGCCAAGTCAAGCACGTGTGGCTTCCAGAGAGAGTAGGGTCAATTATACTGTCTCTTCCTCTCCCAAATTAGTGGCTCTGGAGGCAGAGACAAAGGCACATAGTTAACCATACCCAAAGTGTATCGCTGGTGTTATGGCTTGTATGTAGAAGTGCCCCCAGAGCCTCTTTCGGTCCTAGGTGGGGCTTCTCAGTGGTGGCTGGATACAGGGCATGTGATGCTGGAATTGATTCATGGTGAGGCACTAGCATTAATGTCTGAGGGCTGTGACCAAAGGTGTGCAAGACACAGAAAGAGGCTGCTGTCACTTGCTGCTTATAGCTTGCTGCTTGCTGCCATCAGCTTTGTCCTGCCATAAACTATTTCTTTTCTGTGACGCCTTCTGCCAGGCCACGCTGGTTTGGATCAACCAACTATGAACTGAAACCTCTACAAATTGTGAGTCAAATAAATCTTTCCTTCTTTAACTTGAGGCTTTGGATATTCTTAGCAATGAAAAAAAAAACTAAGACAAATGGAAATCATACCATTATTGAAGAGATCTCCATATTAATTACAAAGTTTTTCTAATAGAGTCAATCAAAAAACAGCACACACACACACACACACACACACACACACACACACACACGAACTCTTGAAAAATAAGGCAACAAAATGCTTCCAAAAAATGTTCAATTTTTCCAAAGCTGATCTATGGAGCATCAATGAGGAGTGACATATTCAAAGGTACCTTAAAAATAATGAGTATAAAAAAATGGATTCAACATATTGCATTCCAAATGTTAAGTGAGATCATATAATATTTATCTTTCTGTGGCTGACATTTCCGTTAATATACTTTCTCCAATTCTTGTATATTGTTTAAAATAGCAGTTCCTCTTTTTTAAAAGCTAGAGTGCTCTATGATGCATGCATATTACATTCTCTCTATCCATTCCTTTGCAGATGTTTTCACTTCATCTGTTGGTATTGTGAATGATGCTGCAAAGAACATGGAACTGCATGTACCTCTCAACATACTGACTTCATTTTGTTTTATATAAAATAGTGGGCCTGCTGAATTATTTGGCAATTCTAATTTTAATTTTTGAGGGAATTTCCATACTATTTTCAACAGTGGATATGTAATTTACATTTTGTGCAATTGCTTATTCTGACCCTTTAAGCAAATTTTTATTCAGATTATCTATTTTATTAGCATTGAGTTATTTGGTAACCTTGTACATATTGGATAGTAGCACCATATCAGACATATGACTTGTAAAATCTTCTGATTTTATCTATACTGTTTCTTTTCCTGTGCAGAAGCATTTTAGTTTGATGCAAACTCTTATCTATTTTTGTTGATGCTGTTGCTACCTATGCTTTTGATGCTGTCATGTGTAAAATCACTGCCCAGACCGAATTCATGGAACTGTTCTCTAATATCTTCTTCCAGTGGTTTTCCCATTTAGGCTGTTTGTTTGAGGTGATATTTTGTACAGTATTAGACTGGGGTCTAATTCCATCTTCTGCTGCTTGTGAGCTATCTGGTTTCCCCAACATCATTTGTCAAAGAGTCTTTCTTTCCTCACTGCGTGTTCTTGGCACCTTTTTCAAAACTCAGTTGCCAGTTTGGTGCACACTTGTAATCCCAGCACTCAAGAGACCGAAGCAGGAGGATTGCTGTGAGTTCAAGTTCAGCAAGGGCTAGATAGTAAGTTCAAGGCCAGACTGACTGTGAAATCTTGTCTTTAAAAAAGGCCCAAGATAAATCAAACATGGTGACACACACCTATAATCCAGCACTGGGGAGGCTGAAGCAGGAGGATTGCTGTGGGTTTGAGGTCAGCCCGGGCTACATAGTGAGTCCAGGTCAGCCTGAATTACAGAGCAACACCCTGCCTCAAAAAATTAAATAAATAAATGAACAACTAAATACAAATTGAGATGAAAATCAGTTGACCATAATTCATAAATTTATTTCTGGACTCTGTTTTGTTTCAGCTGTTTTTATGACAGTACTGTACTGGGGACTTTTTATAGGGGAGGAGGCATGTTGAGAAAGGGTCTCCATAAGTAGTCTATGCTGGCCTTGAACTCACAACAATCATCCTTCCTCACTGTCTCTTACTGGGAGTGCATGTGTGCATCACCACACAGGATACCACGCTGTTTTTTTTAAATGGGCTAGGCATTTATTCTTCTATGTTATTTTTTTTTGAAGATAGTAAAATACAACAGAACAAGACAGAACAAAGCCAATCAAGGCAATGCAGTGAAATTGGTACGGAAATTCACAGCAGGATACCGGGATAGTAGTAATAGGTACTATAGTACATCTCGTTATCTTCACAGTAGTTGTCCATTCAATCAGGTATGGCAAAATCAAACCAAAAACAGAACATTAGAGAACTTATCAAAACAGAATATTGAATAGAGCAATACAATTAATCAGAGTAAAGCAAAACAGTGATAGCAATATTTGCCTTCAAAGAGATGGTAGAAGGAAATCCCCCATATTTGCTATATTGCATACAGTCATCTTCCCAAGAGATGATCAGACTTCTGGCTCCCATCTGGAGGGGAGGATAAGAAGTTTAATTCTCAGCTTGTGTGCTGGTAGGCTCATGGCTGCTTCCCAGGGAGGTGTGTGGGTAGCTTTCTTTCCTAGTGCCCTAAGTTCCAACACAACATGGATCTCGGGAGACACTGGCTGGCCCTCTCTCTAGGGCCCTCACCACTTGCTTGAGTCATGGCTGCTTACCAGCGAAGCGAGAGGGTTGCTTTCTTTCCCAGTCTCCATGCTGCTTTGATAATTAAAATTTTGTAGCATATTTTGAAATCAGGTATTATAAGGCCTATTTATTTTTTAGCACAAGATTTCTTTAGCTACTAGAGAACTTTCACAGTTCTACACAAATTTTAGAATTTTTTCCTTTTTCCATGAGAGATAACATTGGTATTTTGATAGGAATTGTCCCTTAATGTTTTTTTCTCTCTAATGTCTTACTGTTCCAAGTATCCAAAACTCAGCTATTGGTTCAGTGTTCTTTGTCATTGAAATTATCTAGTCTTATGATTTTGTTTACTTTTTTGAGCCAAGTGCTTGTTATGTCATTCAGACTGGCCTCAGCCTCCTGTGTTCCAGGATTACAGATGTGTGCTACTATGCCCATTCCTATGGTTTAAAATTATTACCTGTATGTTGGCAATTTATATCTCCAGTCCATACCATTTCTCAAACTCTCAATGTGTTCATTTAGGTATGCACTTGATTATGCTCTGAAACTTCTAAATTCTTCTTAAATACAACATTTTCAAAAATACATTTCATCTTCCCCATAACCTTCCTAATCAGTGTGATGATGGTTTCACACTTTCAGTTATTAGCAAATCATAATCATTCTTGCCTCTTCTCTCCAAATTTTCAACAGCCTTTGAATGCTCCTTTTCCAAAAGATAGTCCAGACTCCAGGCACGTTTCCCCACCACCCCAGCTCCCACACTGCTCTGGGGTTCAAGTTGCCCGCTGGTTTGCAGCCCACAATAACTTATCTTCTCTAATCTCACCCTGTCCCACTACAACCTACTGCTCCCCTCGACATAGCAACTAGAGGGATTTATTTACACTGTGAGCCACTCGTGCCATTGCTTTTCTCCAGGCCCTGAGCTGTCTCTGCCTTACTCAGAATAAAACCAGAAGCCTGGATGATGTAACGCCAGAGGATCTGGCCCCGTCACCTCCCCAACTCCTACTGCTCTCCTGCGTTACTTTGTGGTTGCTACAGTGAGCTCCTTGTTAGTTTTTGAATTCTCCCAGTATAACTTGGCCTTTGATCCTTTGTTCTGGTTGCATTCTTTGTGTAGAATGCTGTTCCTCACAGTATTCACAAGAATAACTCCTTCATCTTATTTGTGTTTTTGGTCAAATTCTAAGAAGTCAGTGGAAATCTATCTTGACTTCTTAGTTGAGATTATTCCTTCCTCCTGTTCTTATTCTTTAGTCTGTAATGCTGGTCTAGTTTTTCTAGTTTTAGAATACTCATCAGACTCTTGCTGTGTAATGTACTTACTTATCACACCAATTATATTGTTTTATTATCTTGCTCCAGAGCAGTTTCCATGAAATAGGGATTTTTGTTTTGTCTGCTTAAAGTATCTCAACTATTCAGAATTACGACTTTCATTTTAATACTTAATAAGCACTTGTTCAGTGAATGAACTAGTACACACAATCCCACTTAATGTTGCTAGATTTGATTCATTCTATTTATCCATTGATTCATTTTAAGATATGATTTACTAATGTTTTGCTTAGGATTTTTGAATTTATGTTGATGAGTTTGCTATCTTAATATTCTTTTTTGTGATATATTTAATCATAATTTAGTATTAAGATTATGACAGATTTTTTAAAAAAATGGTTAACAACTTTCCACCATTTCTTATATCACAAGAAAGAGCATTAGAGAAAAAAAATCATAGAAATGGAGTTTCTGCTAATAGAAAGGTGAATAAGAGTTGGCGGGAGCTAGGAGGGAAGGGACTTGAAAAAGAGTGAAGATGTGTGATGCTCTTGTAAAATCCCTCCTTGGTGATGTAGTCATTATGTACTGCAAATGTACTAATTAAAAAATCTAAAGGTAGCATAGGAATGGGTGATCTCTATTCTGAAAAATGAATTCTGCCATAACTGTGTGATTGGATTCTCTTTTGAGAACTATTCAATTTGCTTTCAACTTTTTGTCTATAAGCTCTTTTCCAATAAAATTCTGATTTTAATGTTAGTGCAGTATTTGCTGGTAGTTTAAAAACTCCTAAACATCTGATGTTGTATTTATTATCTCATTCCTTGTGTTGTGCATTTGTTTGGGGTGGGGCACTTGGAATTGAACCAAGAGTCTTTACAATCTATCTACTAGCCATTTTTAAATTTTTAAAAATTAAACAAAAACTTTAAAAACTTTGCTAAATTGGCCAGGCTGGTCTTGAATTTATTATGACCCTCCTGCATCAGGTTCCAGAGTGCTGGGATTACAGGTGTGTGCCACTGTGCCTGGCTTTGTTCTTTTAAAAAGTTGGCTCATAGTTTACCAGTTATATATTAAGATTCCAAAGTACAACGAAATTTGTAATTCCTGATTCCTTTTGAACATAATTTGTTTGAATGTCTTAATGTAACATTTTTTTCAGCTGAAAATACTGCAAAAGCCGAAAAGCAAGTTTAAGGCACAAAAGTTTTTATATATCATGAATAAAAAATAAAAAGTGAGATTTCTTGATATTTATTTACTTTAGTGCTGAGAAAAACTAAATATTACCTTATCTGATGGTTCAGGTCCAACTCGTGTGTGTGTGCATATGCCAAGGCCCTAAATAAGTGATTTTCACCAAACAACACACTTATTGCAGTTAATACAAAAAGAGGATTTTTGTTTTTAAAAGTCAAAACTACACTTTCCAATTAAGCATTCATCAAAACACTACATAGATAAAGTAACGATGATGTGCCATATAGCATTTTAACAGATGGTTGTTTTCTGACATAGTGTTTTAGAAAAGTAACATGATGACATTCTGTGTTTGCTAGAATAGACAGACATTTTGCAAGATGTTAAAGCAGTTTGTGTTAAAGGAGACTGGAGAGCTGGGTCTGGGAATTCTGACCATCAGCTGAAGTGCACCATTAAAATTTCTCAGAAACGTATTTTTAAAATCTCTGCAGACTACATTGGCAATATGTGTAGATATTTTGAGTTGTCACGTTGTAGGTGGGTGCTCCTGGCACCTAGCAGATAGAGGCCAAAGATACTTCTAAAAATTCTATAATGCCCTGAGATGTTCCTCACAATAACAAGAAGAAAATATCTGCCCCAGATATCAGTGGTGCCAGGGTGAGAGCGTCCAATCTAAGGGATGACTAGATCCTGCCTGGCTTACAATCACTCCACAATGAACACTGTGCTGCCTGGGAAGGCGCCTTTTCTAAGAATCTTTTGCAAGATTGATTTATTTCACTTATGAGTATGGTCTCAAGCTGCGCCCATTTATTGATAAATATCTCAATGTGATCCTTCTTTATAGCTGAGTAATACTCCATTGTATAGAAATACCACAACTTTTTTATCCATTCCTCAGTTGATGGACACTTGGGTTGTTTCCAAGATCTGGCGATTACAAATTGTGCTGCTATAAACATGGGTGCACATATATCACTGTGGTATGATGCTTTCAGTTCTTCTGGGAATATGCCTAGAAGTGGAATAGCTGGAATAAATGGGACTTCCAATCCCAGCTTTTTGAGAAATCTCCAGACTGACCTCCACAAAGGTTGTACCAGTCTACACTCCCACCAATAGTGCAGGAGAGTTCCTTTTCCCCACAGCCTCTCCAGCTATTGCTGTTGTTGGTTTTCTTGATCCTGGTCATTCTTTCAGGAGTGAGATGGTATCTCAGTGTGGTTTTAATTTGCATTTCTCTAATGACCAATGATGTTGAACATTTTTTCATGTATTTAATTTTCTTAGTATCTTAATTAATAGAGCAACTATATTGACAATTACCCTAGTATAGGACTTAATATAGTAGAGATATAAATGAAGCAAATTATTTAGTAAAGATGTTTCTGAAATGGTAGGCCAACTTTTAAAATTTGTTCTATTCCAACTTCATGTGAGTATGTTTATGATGCATTCATGACGTACCACTTGTACATTGAGTTTATTTAATGAGATTGTGATATATAGGATGGTTTATTTAATAATTTGAATTTCCCAGGGGACTTTTTACTTCATTGTTCAGGAGATTGGTGAATAATGTTAGGCAGACAGAACAGATATTTATCTGAAAAAGTGTATTTTGGTCGGAAAATGAAATATTTTGTTTTACTGAGAGAGAAAACATTGTTTATGATACAGTTTTAAGGTTTAGAAATTTAAATTAAAAGTTTTAACACTGGATACCTCTGAATTTGTTTTCTTGCATGGAGATTCTTGCTCAGTTTAAGAGCTCACTGTTTAACAATGATACTTAAAATCACTTTTGTTTGCTATCTTACTCATATTTCAGCCAATTAAATGTTTTGTTATTTACAGGGACAGCTAGTTTGTGTGTGTGTACATAGAGTTAAAATCTGATAGCAACTTTGCTGGATATATTCACTTAGTTATGGAACTATTTACTATGCTCACTTACTATTTACTATGCAATTATTTTAGTAACTAAAATTACTCATAAAAAAGAATCATTAAATTCAAACTGCTGTATTATAATTTCAAGAAAATTATATTGGCTTTCTTCAAAGAACTTTATGAAAAGCCTGAAGAAAACTCATCATATCCATAAGGTATTTGCTTCTTATTATATAAAAGAAGAAACAATTTAAATGATTTTCTTGAAGCCAAAGGAAATGGGTATGTAAGTCCTAGTATTAGGGAAAGGTGTCATTTCTTAGAAAATCTCCTAGGACATTTCCCAGGCCAGTGGTCCCCACCTATCCCCTCTTCCTGCAGTAAGACGTGCCTGTAGCACAGATGGCTTGTCGAAGCCTATCAGGTTGTTTTCAAAGGACCTGTTCTTTACTGATTAATCTTGAGACTTTCAGCAACCTTACTTACTAACAAATTCTAGTTATTGGCCACTCATTGTTTTGGGGGCACAGATCTTTGAAGTGTTCCTCATTTTTTGTTTGGGAAGATAGTGGATATCATTCAAGATTAACTATACTTAGAAACCAGGGATTACTATCAAAATGAAAGAATGCCCATAGCTATTAGCATCAAAAAGAAAGAAAGCCCATAGTTATCCATTGGAATTTAAATATTATAGAAGTTCACTAATTTATGCTTACCTAATGAACTAAGGTGGTAAATTAGAAGAGATACATCTTCTACTTATAAATATGAATATTAATTTATTTTTAAATGTTTGAGGAAGACAATTCTCGCTGCAACTATTTATTTTGAAATTTGTAGCTTTATATGTGTGTTCTTTGCCACCACTAAGGACCCATGCAGAAAAAAATATTTATTTTTTCTAAACATTTTAGAAATGTTGTTGTATGTAGAGAAAAATGGAGAAAAATGAACCATTTAATGCTTGCATTACATTAATAATCATTACCAGCAGAGCCTAACCCGGCAGCTCTGACAGTTAAAAGTCTTCAGTGAAAATCTATGTCTTGGATAAAATGTGCAAGTCTACCTCTCATACCCCCTAATGATTCTTGCATGACTAATATGCAGTGACATTTAAGGAGCAATCATCTAAAACCGTTCGTATTCATTTTGAAAATATTCATCTGTGGCATATTCACCAGCAAAAAATGCAGCTGAAAAATCATTAACCCCTTTTTCACTGGTGTTCATAGAATGTTATGGGGATTTGTGCTTTTTGATCACATTTTGCTCACCTGGCCAACACAAAACCAAGTAATATAGATCAGGGAGTTTAAAATATAATTAAAGACATCGTCAGAAATGCACTCTACAAAGTGATGAGGAGCTTTGAGGAAGAATATAAAATGTGGATATTAGAATTTTTTTAAACCCCAAAACCAAAACGTAAAATAGCCTGAGGAAGATCTAGAAAAATGACTAGAATAATAATATGATGACAGCACTTAGAAGAAAGTGATCTTGGGAGCCAACTGGATTGCTGCATGATGCCAGTTCACACGAAATGATGGAAATGTCCAAATTTGTGTGAGTGCAGATGTCAACTACTGATCTGGTCGTGAAAGTCTTCAAGTTATTTTAGCATAGTACATTTGGAATATTGTAAATTGAAATTATCCCAGTTGACTTCACTGATACTAGTGATTCACCTTTTCGAATTCCCACATCTGTGTACCAATTTGTCCTGTTCTTCTTTATATGAACATCATATATGTTCGTGCAATGCTCTTGTCTACCTACCTGATTCTGTTTTTGACTCTCCATCCTGATTTTTAGGGTTTTAGGGGTTGGGGGTAAATAGTCTTTGTCTGATAGAGATTTCTTCAGCATCCTTGTCAGATATTACTGATTTCCTTTTAATGAAAAGGGAGCTCACTATTTTTCAAGCAGTCTACCACATCCTTTTGGTCAATTAATTGATGCAATGTTTGTCCATTTATTTACTTTAATTATGTAATTTCTGTAGTTCCTAGCACACTTAGTTACCTATTCAAATATTCCTTCTTTCATGTAATGTTTCTATCTAATGTGCACTTCAACTTTTGAACTGAAGTACCACTATTTTAGTATATGTTTATCTCCTGTACTTGTCCTTGATTTTCTTAATCTCAGTGCTTTGCACGATGCTTGAGGCAGCTTAGGGAATCAGCATGCTTTGTTGAACAGATGAATAAATATCTTTCCTCTTATGATCATAATTATTTCTACAGTCAGCCTTTTGCCTCCAGCTGGGTCTGGACTGAAGGCAACTACTGTATGAAACTGTAACCCGACCAAACAATAATCACATCAGAAACCTACTTCTCACACCAAGTTTCCAAAGACTTGTTCTGCTCTGTCCCATTTATAATATGATGAAATCTACACAGGAAGTTTAAGTCTAGATGACCAGAGATACTACTCTCTAGTACCAGCTTCAGGCCTTGCAAGAATTTGATATTCTGCAGACACATTCATGACCCACTAAACTGTTAAGGAAGATTTATAAAATATCAAAAGATATTTCCCTTCCTTATGGCAATATATAGGATGTATATGCTATATATATATATATATATCTTTGTGTTTAAATATGTGTGCTTTCAAAATGGATATTTCAAGTATCCATTTTTCACTTTCTTTTAGAATACTTCCTAGTAACAATCACTAGGCCTATACCAAAGAATATGAAATGGTATTCTGCATGTCAATGGAAACTTTTTTCAGACATCAAAACAATAGATGACATCAGTTATTTTTGTAGAATTTTATATGTAGTGAGATCTCTGCAGAGCGATGTGGTGATCAATAGTTGCAGACCAATATTTAAGAGTCAGGAAACATTGGAAGACAGAGACTACAATGGAGATTAGCTAAGCTTCTAAAAGTCTACACATATCTCATGATTAAAAACACTAAAGGCAGGTGGATGAGAATGAGTGAAAGCCAGAGAGAATTATCACATGTACTTCATGACAAAATATAGAACACTCACTTGAAATCTTAAATAAACTTTTGAAACTGAAAAGAAAGGAAGACATGAGATCAAACCTGAAAAGCAATCTAAAGCACAATAGTTAAAACCAGGAATTTGATGCTATGAACAAAGAAAAGTGCAGCTGGGAGGGGAAACAAGTGAAGAGGAAGAAGAATTAGTCACAGATGTGAGTATTTAGGGAATTCAATACTTGTTGATTTGCTTTTTGAAATGATGGTAGATTCACAGGTTGAGCAATCAGTATTAGGGCGCAGAATCACGGAGGAGGAAAATGGAGACAGAGCTGATTGGGAAACAGTGGTTCTACATTTTGGTCACACATAAGGATCACCTATATTAGCTTTCCCAGGCCCAAGACCCAGCACCTGACACCTACAATTTAAAGAAGGAGTCTGATTTGGCTCGTGAATGTGGGCATTCATTTCATGGTAGGATGACTCCAAGGCAGAAATATCATGGTGGATGGCAGTCCATGGTGAAGAAAAATGCTTAATTCATGGTGTCTGGAAAGCAGGGCTGAGGGACAGTGCCAGAGAGCATCTGGTGAGGGACCACTGTAGTACCTGAGGTCATGCCTCCAGGGTTTAGCCGGGCACACTCAGCAGTGTGAATTTGCAATCTACTGGCCATTTTTTTTTTCATCAAGCGAAGTGGATCTATCACAGTTGATTGTCACATCTGCATAGCTCTGTAAAGTACCGACACTTGGGTTCCACTGCTGGAGACTAATTTAATTATCTTTGTATGTGGCTAGTTGCTGGGTCTCAAAAGCTCACTAGCTCATTTTTACATGCAGCCAAGTTTGACTATCACTGCCGTACAATTATAGGTCAATAATACTTTAGAAAAATTCTGAAGAATATAGTTTGAGTTCTGTACCTCATCAGGGTCCACGATGTACCACTGTGAAAAAAAGTAAGAATTTATATGGAAGGAAGTAAAAAGTTAGAAGAAGTCGCTTAGAATTGGGCCAGCAGAGGGTATACTTTTTACAGGTAAATGATGAAAAGAAAGAAAAATAAAATAGTTAAAGGAAAAAGAAAGTGAAAGATTCTGAAAGCAGAATCTTCAGGCAATCTCAGGTAATGTTCCTCTGACCATGTTTACTGAGTACCTACCCTGCCTTCCCTCCACGATGCTATTATGGATGGAGTAGCAAACAGCAAAGTCATAGTAACTGATCTCAAAAGCTTTAATTTAGTGAAATAGAAAGAGAGGGGATAGGAGAAAGAAAGAGCTATGTTTTCAAACAATTGTGGGTGTGGTAAATGTCATGTAAAACAATGTAATAAAACAGAGAAGTGGGATTTATAGATAGACTTGAACAACAAAGAAATTACAGCCTGAACTAAAAATGTTTGTGATTCTTTGGGTCCCCAAATATCTCAAAGTAGGAAGAGTTAGGGTTAGGGTGCTTAATGGCTGTAGGGGACATTTTCTGCAGTGACCATTTTACAAGTATTAGGTTGAATGATAAGAAAGAAAATTCCTCCAATAAGGAGAACCAAAGTCATGAAAACCAACAGATTAGGGAATTCATCTTTAGGAGAAGACTCCATGCCTAGTCAAACAGTATGCTCACTGGGCATTTGAACACCTTAGTGCACCTCTACTGCCAGGTACTCGGGACGCTAAGGTGGAAGAACCACAAGCAGGTGGCCATGAGTTGGGCCGCTAAGAAGATGTCACTTCAAAAAAAAAAAAAAAAAAAAAAAACACTTTCTCCATTCTAGAGTGGGAATTACTATGGAGTAGTGACTACTTTGTCTCCTGCCTCTATAAGAGTTCATTGCAGTTATCCTGACCCTATTCCATTTTCTTCAGGGTACATGTGGTAAAGATTAGCATTTTCTTAATTGTGTGTGTGTGTGTTAAGAGAAGACACATTCAGGTGAAAGTATATTACACACCAGGAGATCCTGGACTTTGAACTTGATACCATGGTCATTTCTAATGTTGGATAGCCTCCACTGGGTGAGGATAATGTTGGTCCTATGGGAAAGATGTTGAATGGGATGTTTCGTGATAAGGGAAGGCTGAGGTGCCCCCTAACACCAAATGCTAAGTATATTTAATTCTCTGTGGTCACTCTGATTTGATGATTTTTTGATGTAGCAGTGTTATCTAATCTACCTTGCCTTATTTTAGAAATTATTACAGAGAATTAGTAAGAGATATTGGTGGCCATAATGGTGAAAGAGTAGTAAAAGTAGAGGAAAATATTTAAGTCAACATGTATGTTAAGGATAAATAATAGTGGTATTGTTGAACGTGTGGATGTTTAGAGGGAAGGAAAAAAGAAGCAAGAATGATGCACAAATTTCATAGTAGAGCTGAATATTGAGATTAGAAAGAATAAAGCAAGAGTGATAATAAATGTTTAGCTTTGGATATATTGACACTGGGATGTATGCAAAATACCCAACTAATGTTGCTAATAGTTGGATATGTGGTTTGTATTCATAGTTAAAATTCTTTCAGGTAACTCTAATTTCTGGGAGACAATCATATAAGATTTATTTTCGGTCAGAATACATACCATCCTTAAAGGAAGCTGTGCCAGAGCTGAGCATTAAGAACGATAATATTTACAGGTGTTATATGGGAGAGAAAGCGCCCATAAAGGAGACTGACAAAAAAGAAGAGACACTTGGAAAAGCTTAGTGAGGAGAGGCCTGCAGCAGAGGAAGAATAGGATAGTTAATTGGATTAACATGTTGAGGAGGTTGAGGATAGTGAGGGGGAGCTGAGACCACACTCACTGAGCTGTAGAGGGAAAAGGACAGGAAAATACGTGGGCAGCACCACGAGGGCCTCTTCTAAGGAACTGGACTATGAAGGAGTGAACAGAAAATTTAGGGACTGAGATTGTTTTTTTTTGATTCATGCTACTGCAGCTGTGTAAAGACAACAGATACAGTAAAGGAGAAAATCACTGATGCAGAAGAAGATGGAGAAAATGGCAGGATTCAGAATGCGACAAGAGCAATGGTATAAGTATGTCCAAATCCAGGGAGCGTTCTGAGTGAGATTAGTGACAATATAACTTTTACCATAGTAATTTCTAAAAACTTAAGCAGTCACCATAATATTCAGTCATGCCTTTTAGTAAAGTCTTTGAGAGGGTGAGAGATGAGGTTAGGAACCTGAGCACATAAGGAAGAGTTAGATTTTGATAGAAAAAGGGAAGACAAAAGCAGCTGAAGATTCCGGTAGTTTAGGACTGAGAACATAAAACAGATCATTGACTTTGGTATTTTCAGAGCAATGATGGAGGACTTTTATTCTACAGTGAGGATAAAGTGTGTATGAAGTAGGTCTTGGTGAGCCGGAAAGTAACAGGACCTGAAGAAAACAAGTAGAGGTGCCAATCAGCAGTCAGCACGTACTGAGGTTTGAATGTGAAGTCAGTCAAGGAGGTTAAGTCATTTTTCTTTGCATATATCCAATTGCTTAAGCAAAGCATAGATATGCCATTTCATCCAAGAGCGTGGTGGATGGAGGAGAAGTAAGAGACCTGAGTTTTCATTACGGCGGGGAAGAGGTTAGAAAAGGCAGTCGAGAGACTGCGTCAGAGGAACTGAATGTTTGAAGCCGAGTTTCGGAAATATTGTAGATTCTGTTGGTGACAAGTAGAGAAAGGATTGGGTGGCTAAGGTGGGCAGCAAGGGGCTGGAGATGAGGAAGTCGAAGAGTTCTGTGAATGGTGGTTGGTGCCTCTGGAAATGAGGCTAGAGCTAGGGAAAATTATGAGCCAGTAGTTAAATATTACATCAGCAGGCATTTGACAGGTGATTCCAGCCAGAATGGAGGTGGGGCAATATACCTGATTAGTAGGAGCTCAAGGAAAAATACATTTTTGACTTAGTTTTTCAAACTTTTATTTCTATTAGCACACATATGCTATGTGTAAAGATTAAATTCACAAGGGGAGTTGATATACATGCATAACACATCTTAATTCAAGAATGAGGTAGATGCCTGGTAACAAAAACAGCAGCCCCCTATTCTGCCTCAAGCTAAGGCAGGCAGGGTGGCAATAACAAGACAAAATAATTTTTTCCTCAAAGAGATTCAGGTCAGGGGGTACGCTGGCTCCTTTTCAACACTCCAAGAAGAGGGGAGTTTGCTGATGTAGAGAGGAGGCCCCGGGTAGTGGCGGTGGTAGTGCGGGAAGAGCCGAGGAGACAGCAGTGGGGAGCGGGGTCAGTGTGGGGACTTTCTGGGGTGATGCAGTACATGGTGATGTCTGGCTGGGAGAAACCCTCATGCACAGCTGTCTGGATGGAAACTTTTTCAGAGGCTGTCGACTATATCTGCATTCTGGTGCTACATTTGCTTTTCATCCCTTTTCTGACCTTAATTTGTCATCCATTGCTCCTGTATCTTCTTTTGTTTTAGTGGAGTGTGCTCATGTGGCATTTCTTGCCCACACTAGATGTCACTGTTGCTTGCCTCCTAATTTCAATCCTACAGTTTATTCAGTATGATTGTTCATTGTGGCAGTGATCACCCCAGGCCACCCTTTGCCTTACCCACACACAGACACACACATAAGATTTAATGAGACTAGTGCTTATAAAACCAGCGAAGTGTTAAATAGCTTAGGGTTGAACAGATCTTTTTATGTATGTATTCTAGAAAGCTGATTATTTAGGTTTTTTCCCCCCTGCATTAGGAATTAAAAGACTGAGCAAGAACTCAGACTGGAATTCTTTGTAGAAAACACATCTACTTCCCCCTGTGCAAACATGGCATTATGCACTTGAATTTGAACTTGGTTAATGAACTGCCTCCTCACCCTCTGTTGTGGGGAGGAGGACGCTTGATGTGAAATCGTACTTAGTTGCCTCCAACACCTTGACTTGCAGTGAGTGAATTTCCTGGCCTGAGCCTGGGTCTGGTGTGACCAACTGAGGGTTTTTTGATGGTTTTATTTGGGGCCATAACTCCAGATGCTATCTTACCTCCTGAAGCTTGAGAGACCCTGGCAACAAAGGAGAGGCTGCACAGCTGTCTGCGAAATTGGCAAAGGTTACAAACATCCAGTCCCTTTATTCACAGAAGCAAAAGTTGTTCATAACTGTGAAGTCCCTTTTCTTTCTTCCTGGCAGAATTCTATTCAGTAAAGGAGGAGAACTTTCAGGAAAAGGGGCTTGGGTGGATAGTAAAAACCATTATCTTTTCAGATTAAAAGAAGAAAAAAGATTCATCATTCATTAGCCTGCCGTTCAGGTAACAAATATTTATTGTATGACCACCATGTGTCAAGTGGTGTTTGAGGTTCAGGGGATACACTGATAAATAAAGTTGAACCGTCTCTGCTTGCACAGAGCCCAGCTCCGCTGCATGCAGGAATGTGAGAGACAGAAATACTTATACTTTCTCAGAAGTCAGCTCTGCAGAAAATCAAGTTGGGCTGCAACATAGAGTGCTTGGGTGGTAGTGACATCTAAGCTGACACCTGGCAGGCGGGATGTGGCAAAGGGAGGGTCTGAGGGGAGAGGACAATTTGTTACAGGAAACTGGGCACAGTGACCCCGTGTCAGAAAATCCTTGGCTTGTACACAGAAGTGGAAGAGTGCTGGACAAGCAGGCCCAGGAGCAAGCGCAGAAGATCTGAAGCGAGGGTGTGGAGCAGAGAAAAAGGCACAGAGTGTGCGGGTCTGGCACCCCACATTCCCAGGATTAGATTCTATTCACAGTGCAGGGCCAGTTTTGAGGAGTGGAGGGGTGGTTTGATTTATGTTTTAATCAGATCTTTCAGGAGAAAGAAAGAGAGAGAGAGAGAGTGAGAGAGAGAGAGAGAGGCAGGAGGAAGGATGGAAGGGAAGAAAAAAGAGAAAAAAGAAGAAATAAAGAAGGAAGGAAAAAAAAAAGAAAAGAAGAGAAGAGAAAAGAAAAGAAAAGAAAGGTGGGAGCCCCAGAAGAGGACAGAGAGATCTGTTAAAAGCACTGGCACTGTGCTGGGGGATGATGCTAGGTTTGGGTCAGGTTGCTAGTGGGGAAGATACAAGATCATTTCTTTAACAATCAGCAGCCCCATTATGGCTTGTAACTTAAAGTTTCGGGATTCGCCATTGTCTAATTACTAAAGTGAGGATCTGAGGCCATAGGCTATGGAAGTGGAAAGATATGGGGACTCATCTTAAAGGGGCAGGGGGAAGATCAGTAGTATTTCTTTAATCACTAAATTCATTGTCTAAATCAAACAGCATGCTAGAGCAAACTTACTCAGGTTATTCTTAGGATGGAGGTGAGGGTTGTTTTTGTCCTTCTCTCATTAAACACAGCAGCGGCTGGGAAACAACAGTGCCAGCAGCACAGCACTGGGGTTCCCGAGGGACTGTGGCACTGGGAAAGGAAAGGCTCCTTCCATAAAATCCCTGTGGGACCAGCGGAGAGAGGATGCTAATTTGAGCTATGCTAACCTTTCCAACATAAATTCCAGCAGCTCTGTGTGGGAATCTAGGAAGAACAGGAGGGAGGTGGATGTCATGTACACACCCCACACGTGTCGCTGTGTAATGGACTGAACAGGCAGATGAGCTTCTGCTTCTATAAACTCGGTGCTGTACTCACAGATTATATCAGTACTCCAGTTATTGCTCATAAGAGCCCTGTAAGCTAAATGGTATTGTATACATTTTACAGAAGAGGAAGATAAGATATAGAATGGTTTTAAAAATCACGTTACTGGTGGTGAAAAATATGAATAGGAACTCTAATCTGTGACTTTAATGGTTATGCTATACTGTCTCCTGAAGCCTTTTGCTAATTATATTTTTTAAAGTTAATTTACACAATCCTTGGTCACTAAGTCTTTGTTGTGCTTATTACATGACACAGTACCACAACAGTAACTTTTACTAATTATATTTACTTTAGTCTGTTCTAAAACACTATTTTATCTGGTAAATGACTAAAATTATCAAGGCTTTCATAATATAATAGGCACTGAGTATTTATATATAAACCTAGAAAGGAAACATAGTAATTGAAAGAAGTTGCTTTCTTATAGCATAGGCTTCAATGACCTCAAAGTAGCTGGAGAGGGGACACTGCTCTACGTTTGTACACAGATGATCTTGCCAGTCGTTTGGTTTGTGTTGGGAATTCCAGTATGACATTTGGCTGTTAATGGAACAAAAACTGAGCTTGTGTCTTCTTTCCATTTATTTCATTTATCTGTGATAGGCTTTGTGGGAATAGTTGTCTCTAATCCAAGTCATCAGAAAGGCTTTTACATGTTCCTTCTGGCAATTTCTAATTTTCACTGTGCTTGGAGTAATCAGTTTGCATTTTTTTTGTACTGAGCTCATTCAAAAGCAACTCCTCTCTCCTAAAGAATATTACGTTTTTGGATTTTATTGTTCTACTTAGAGATTAAGCATTTGTATCACCATATTTGAATCATACTCTGCCAAATTGTTAGTACCACGATAAAACTGATGTGGCAAAGTTTTATTTCATGCAGTAATTATGGTGTTTACTCTCTAGTTTTAAAAGTAGAAATCAGAGGACTTGCAAGGGATCATATATTATCTTTAATGTAACATGTTGCTTTTTTTAAGCTGGGAATTTATGATCATATGAAGGAAGGATAGTCAAATTGGCTAGTCAAATTGGATCTATTAAAATGAATCAAACAGTGTTATTAAAAATAGAGCTAAAATAGAATTAGCAGTGTTAAATGTTATGGAAACTGTAGCTGCCAGCATAAAGCATAAAGAAAATGTTTTATATACATATGTGTATATACATATATATGTATATGTATATATATATGTATGTATATATATATATATATATATGCAACTTGAAACAATCAACCATTAATCTTATCTTAGCAAAGACTACTCAGTATAGTGTTCATGCTGTGAGGTTTCATTCACAAATCATTTATGCCTTACTCACTTCCAAATTTCATGAAATATTATCCAAGATCCCTCCATCTTCCCCCAATTCATGCATGATAACACAAAATTCAATTCAAGTTTCTAGGTATGAAACTAAAGAATTAGTCTAAAACAGATTTATTTTGAAAAAGGATCAAATAACACTAAAATTAGAAAAAAATTATAGAATTAATGTATATGTAAACATAAATAGAAGATTTAAGCAAAGTAACTTATCTGTGTATATTTTAGAAAAAACATATTCAAAAGACAATTAAATGCTAAGTATTTTACACTTTACATACAGTCATTATTGATGGTTAGCAATAGGTAAATCTTCTATTTTGACTGTTTCTTGCATGCTAAGTACTGTGAAAAGCATTTCACATTCTTTGTTCAGTTTAATCTTTTAACAGCCCTATAAAGTAAGCATCATTAGCTGTATCTTAGAGTTAGGAAAATGTGATAACAGGCCAAGATAAAAATGTGATATTACTTCAGTAAAGTTTCTTTTTCCTAATATACTTTGCCCTTGACCTAGAGACTATGAGTTTTGCTTTAGCCTTTTTTTCATATTGCTTCTATTTCACTATCAAAAAAGTAACTGTCTTTATTTTAACCTGCATATAATCTTAATTACTAGAATTGAAGAAAATGTCATACTATCATTGTGAAACTTTCTTGGTTGGTTTGCTTAAAAAAGAAACAACCAAAAAATTCAGTTCATGGAAAAGCATTATTAATTTACCTGTTATAAATATAATTAAAGAGAAAAGGATATTTTGATAGAGGTATTGTCTGTCTCTATCATAATGCTTGAGAAACAAATGTATGGGACAAATAGGTTATATTTGATGCATATAATTGTATACTTAAGCCATTACAGAATCTGGGCTGAAATTGCTACAGGGACTTTTTATTGTATTATGTTGTATTGCATACATTCTGGTATTGTTTGAGGACATTACATTACATCATATTACATTATTAAATTAAATGTTTGCAAATGTTTTGAGCAGATGAGATAATCTTGCCAAGAAAGAAAGGCTATATGAGAAAGCTCAGCACTTAGAGGAGATATCTGTATTTAAAATTGAATGTGAACAATCAAAGTCACTATTTTCCTATTTCAAATGCTTCACTAGGCCTAAAGTATCTGCATTACATATTAATAGCAACTCTTAAATTTTTATTTTTAGTTGCAGTAAAGTCTGATGAAACTTTCCTTGTTCATATTAATATTTTTGGATATATTTCTTGGTTTTAGCAGCTGATTATATATTGTATTTGTTGTGTGGAAGTACTATTTTGGGTTGTATAAATTAAGAGAAACAAATATGTATGAGAACATCATGGAAGTTTATATGAGATCATCTTGGTTTTAATTTGAAAACGTTGATAACTCACATATTATGTGTTTATAAATGCACAATATAGTACAGAGATATAATAACAAAATAACATTGTCTTTGTCTTAGAGTAAGTACCATGAAATGGAGTACTCAGATTTTATATTTAATTAGTAGTTTGTTGTTACTCAAGGTTTATTACCTTCAAAATAAAAAAATAGACTATAAATGTTTTATATGCATTTAACCCAATTTAACAATTTTACAGTTGATGCTGTCAACTGTAAAATACTATAAGAACAGAAGAATAACATATCCACCAATCTGATGCTACAAAACATTTTCTTGGATACCTGAGACATGTCTTGAAAGATGGACAGGTGATATTTTCTTGTCAACAGAGACTCATGATTACATGTCATTCATTATGATAACACTGTGAAACATTAGGCGTGGATATTTTGTTTCATTTACCTACTCTATGTTCACATTTTAAAGAAAACATTTTACCCAGGCTTAATTGCACTAGTCTCTTACTTACAGAGGCACAAACAACTAATAACTCAATTTTTTGGGGTCTAGTATACATATCCCATTTGAGAGCATAAGATATGCATTAGAGAAAAGAAAGGGTTTTTGGAATCTTTTAAAGCAGTCCTTGAAAGTGGAAAGAGTGAGGTCAGAGGAGTAAAGAATAAGTACAGGTACCCATCCAGTGATAGAAAAGAAGGATGTTTTCAAGCGCTGGGGCTTATTTCAGTAAGACAGAAGGAGAGAGGATGAACACAAAAAACAGGGCCAGAAATAGCATTTCAAAAAGGATCTTGAAAATCACAAAAATTTGGACTCTACCTTTAGGATAATAATTGTTAAAATGTGTTAAGTAGGAGTGACCTCATTAGGAGAAGTAAAGATACAGCCTCATAAATGTTTTTTAAAGAAGTTAAAAAAGTATCTGGGTCTAGATTGAGAACTCAAAAAAATAGTTTGGAAGTAGAAAATTGAAAATTATTAGCAATAAGTCTGTGTTAAATTCTCTAAGGTGAATCAAAGTGGCATGAAGGGAAGAAAGTGAATACTTTGGGAACAGCACCTATTAGGGAATGAGAGGAACGGGAGCCCATAAAAGTGGAAAGAATGGCCAGAGAGCCAGGGGGAGAGCAGGTCCATGTGGTAGCGTGGACACCAAGGACAGGGAGCGTTTCAAGACAGGTTGCAAGGAAGCAGTTCTGAGAGGTCTGGGGGCGGGGGGATGGAAAACTGTCTATTGTGTTTCAGGGTGTCCCTTTTGTTCTTACTCGGTAAATACGTTTCTAAAGTTCATTAGTAGATACTGCATTAGCTAATGTCTTTTTTGTGTTAGACATAACAATATAATAGCAAAGAGAACAGCAGCAATAGTGACTAATGTTTATGAATTGTTTTCCTGTGTGCTGGGCATTATATACATGAACTCGTATCAGCATCCTTGTGGGAAATAAATGATATAGGTAATGAAGAAGATTGCATAAGGGGGCTATTTATGACCCTGATTTGGATTAAAAGAAACCCACAATAGGTGACAAAATACTCCTGGACCAGCAGCAACACAAAGATGATACCATTTCTCACTTAGCATGGTGTAAACTGGTGGGCAATATTCTGTTTTGATAGGTTTAATAATGTTCGGTTTTTGGTTTGATAGGTTTTATAATAATGTTCTGTTTTTGGTTTGATTTCACTCTACCTGATTGAAAGGACAACTATTGTGAAGATAAGATATATTATGGTGCTTATTACTGTGATCCCGGTATCTTGCTGTGAAGTTCTGTAACAACTTCTCTGTATTATCTCGACTGGCTTTGTTCTGTTTCATTTTATTACATTCAAAATAAAAAATAGACTATAAATGTTTTATATGCATTTAACCCAATTTAACATGCAGTATTTTCAAGATTTTTTGACCAAAAATAGTTGCTTATTTTCTTCAGAGCAGCTTTTTTTTTTACTCTTGCTTGCTGAATTTAGAATTTTTTCATTTTAAAGAGACAAAAACACTAAAAATAAAAATAACAATCAAGCAGCTTCAAAACAGGCTAGTAGAATAGTAATAATACTCAATACATTGCATATTGCTATTGAGAGTAAAATATATACACAAGAAATATTGTGCAGACAATATTAAGACAAACATTTCTTTTCAATGGACTAAGAGAAACTAGCTGTGTAATTATCTCACTACCTTGTTATACACAATATTCCCTTGTCCCTTCCTTTCCCCTGCCTTGGATCACAGTTTAACTTTCGAACTTTTGAACAGTTTAAATTTTGAACAGTTTCTTCCCAGTTCATGATATCTGTTACACATTTTGGATCTCATTTACCCATTTGGCTTCTCATGCTAGTGAGACAATATTATGTTTACACGTGTGGATCTGAAATTGTCACTTGTGAGTATGCTCTTGAGTTGCATGCATTTACCTACAAAACTGTCAAATTTACCCTTTGTTATGGCTGAGTGGAACTCCATTATATAAAAAAAATCACATCTTTTTAATCCATACCTCAGTTGATGACCTTTTGAGTTATTTCTAAGATTTAGCTATTACAAATTCTGCTGCTATAAATATGGGTACACATACATCTCGGTGGTATGGTATTTTTAATTCTTCTGGGAAAATCCTCCTTCCTTAATCTTATTCCTTTTATTTGTTTCTCTTAGTTAATTGCTTTGACTGACATTTTCGAACTATATTGAATAGACTCGGTGATAGTGGACATCCTTGTCTTATTCCTGATTTTAAAGTGAAAAATCAATTTTCAACCATTTACTATGATGTTAGCTGTTGATTTATTGTAGATAGCTTTTATCAGATTGAGATAAAGTCCATTTATTACAATTTTCATATATTGAGATGAGTATGTGATTTTGGTCTGTAGTTCTGATGATGTGGTGTATTGCATGTTCTGATTTGTTGAACTATGCCTGCATTCCTGGTATGAATTCTACTTGGTCATGGAATATAATCATCTTGAAGATTCCTGCATTCTATTTGCTAGTATCTTTTTGAGGATTTTTGCAGCTATGTTCATTAAAGACATTGGCCTGTAGTTTTTTTTTTTCCTTTGAGGGGGTGTTATTTTTGGGTGTGGAGTCAGGGTAACACTTGTTTCTTGGAATGATTTTGGAAGTACCTCTTCCCTTTCAATTTCTTTAAAGAGTTTTAGTATTACTGACATTAATTCTTCTTTAAATTTCTTGTAAAATTCAACAATGAATGTATCAGCACCTGGCTTTTTGTTTGTTGGTAAATTTTTAACTGCAGTTTCAATTTTGTTGGCTGATCTCTGGTTATTTAGAATTCTTATATCTTCTTTATTAATTTTGGCAATTTGTGTTTAGGAATCTGTCCATTTCTTCTGTTTTTCATCTTATTAGAGTATAATTTCTCATAGTATGTATTGATTTTCTTCTGGTTTTCTGTAACATCTGTTGTGATTTCCCCCTTTTTATTCCTAATTGCTTGAATTTGTGTTTTTTCTTTCCTCTTTTTGGTGAGGTTAGCTAACGATTTATCAATTTCATTTCTTTTTTCAAAGAACCACTTTTCAGTTCATTGTTTATATTGTTTTCTTTGTCTCAATTGCACTACTTTCTGCTCTTTATAATTTCCTCCCTTGTATAAACTTTTGGTTTGATTTGTTCTTTTTATAGAAGTTTCAGGTTCAACATTAGGTTGTTTATTTGAGCTTTTTTTGTTTTCCTGATGTGAGAGTTCATTGCTGTAAGTTTCCCTTGTAGGACTGCTTTCAAATGCATCCTGTAAGTTTTGATATATTGTATCAGAACTATTGTTTAATTTTATATACTTTAATTCTGTCTTTAATTTCCTCTGTGAACCATTGTTTATTCACAAGGGTTTTGTTTAATTTCCATGTATTTATGTAGCTTTTGTCATTGATTTCCAGTTTTGTTGTGCTATGGTAGATAGTATGTATGGGTTGATTTCAATAGGATATTTCTCATGTTTCAGATATATAATGTTTTTTAATAGTTGTATTTGGTATTGATTTCTTGTAGTAAATTTCTTGGGGTTAGAAAATATGATAGTCATAATACCAAGGCCTTTTAGAATTTGTGAAGACTTGATCTATCAGCATATATTTGATAAATTTTGCAAAGTTCTCTGTTTTAAGTATGACAGCAAAGTCTACCATGTTGTCCGTGAGAGTCTTTGAGATGAGAGGATCTGCTACTGGTATCAAAATTTGGAGATGATCAAGTCTTTTACTAAAAATAATGTACCATTTACAGATAACCTACGTGTATTCTCTCATGTGCTTTAAATCAGCTGCAGATTACTTACACCAAATACAGTGTAAACATACTCTAAAATGTTGTCATACTGTGTGGTTTATGGAATATTGGCAAAGAAAACATCTGTGTAGTGTCAGTACCTACCTTCTCAGTTTTTGAAGTATTTTTCAATCTGCAGTTGTTTGAATTTACAGGTGCAGACTTCATCAGTTTAGACTGTATTCTGCATTGCTGGACATAGTTATTTTTATGTGTTTATGTACAAAAAACTGGTTAATGGCAACAATTAAAAGTTTTAGTGTCCTTGCTAATATCATTAGTATTTGTTGGCTTAAGTGAATTTTTTTCCTATAATGCCCTTGTTTTTTGTGTGTTTAAAAATGCAATTGGGTGAATACATGTGTAAGGTTTTTGTATATTTCTTAATTTGTATTGTTATATAGGGACATTTTTATCTGTAATAATCTCCCTTTTTTGGCCTGCAAGTCTATCATATCTGCTACAAAGAGGGTGACCTCCGTTTCTTTTGGTAAATATTTGACTGATGTTTATCTTTTCCTGTCACTTTACTTTTAATGTTTATAAGTGCCATATCTTAGATGTAAGTTTTATGAACAGGATATTTAAAAAAACTCGATAAAAATCCAAGTAATCAACAATAATCTTTGTCTTTTAAGTAGAACATTTTTCCTACTTGCAGTATATTTGAATTTATTTTTATAGTCCTACTCTTTATTTTTGATAGTGATGCTTTTTCTATGCTTTTTTCTATGTTCTGAACTTTTTTCAACTTGTTTTTCTTAGAATTTCTTGAAAGATACACTTTTATGAAGTTTTAATGGTTATCTAGAAAATTGAGCATGCATATTTTCAGTGTCTAAATTTATTCAATATTTTAAATTTCCTCCAAAATAATGTAAAGACTTTTAAATTCAATTAATTCTGTCTTAATTTTATGTATTGTTTTCAGATATTTTAGCTTAATCTGTTTTAATCTTATAATGCTATTTTAATTCAGTGTACATATTTAGATTTATCAATATCTTTGGTTTATTTTTCTTTGATTTTAATATTTTGCACAAAGTCACTTTCTTTTTTAAATTTGTCAAGGCTTCAATTTTTTATTTTAGTAAAATCAGAATCAACAGAGCATATGCAGTGCTGCTATCTAAAACTAATACAATAAGCAATTAAACTTACAGAGACTTCAGGTTCTGTATTTACATTCAGCAAGTTAATCTATTATTTATTGAAAAGATTGCTGGCTGATAACAAAACTGAATGTAAAGTCACTGATTATGGCAATAAAAATGCTTCTAAAATGGTATAAGGCATCCGTATGCTCAAAGTTTTTCTGAATTGTATTTAGTTATGTGCTAGGTTTGGTTTTCAATGATGTCCAGCATATTTGCAGTCTTCAAATGTGGTTATTTTAAAATTTTTTTTAAATTTTCCTGTAATACAATAGATATTAATAAGAAGAGTATTCTTTTTTTTGTCTTTTTCATTTTTATCAGTACCGGGGATCGAACTCATGACTGCCTGCTTGCAAGGCAGGCGCTTATGCCGCTGAGCTAAATCTCCAGCCCAGAAGATTATTCTTACATAAAAAATAAAAAAGTTCATTAAAAATTGGAGAATAATAATAGTTAACACACTGTGTATCGTCCTCTTTTTTCTTTTCTCTTTTTAATTTTTTGGAATAAGGTCTTGCTCTGTAGTGCAGGCCGACCTATCAGTCTAGAAGGTCCTCATACAGCCATCCTCCTGCCTCAGCCTCCCAAGTGCTGGGGTTACAGGTGTGCACCACCACACCCAACTCATGATCTTAAAAGAATAGCCAATGTGTTACTCAAAGGCATAAAAGACTTACAAAGAAGTAACAAAGAGTACCACAAAACTTTCTTTTCAGTGAACTAAGATAGATTACTAATATAAATGAAACAAGTTACTATACGTATTAAAATATTTTTGAAGGAGTGGTGTAAGATTAACTAAAGGTCAACTTCTAATTCCCAGTTGAGCTAAATCAACACTGCTGGGTATGGCGGGCCCACCTGGGGATTGTCGCCAACAGCATAAAGGAAGGAGAGGAAGGTGATGTGCTGTTGATTCTCCTGGAGAACCTTGTCACACTGGTTTTCCTGATAAGAACCCACTGTTCTCATCATCAGAGGAGCTTATGTCTGGCTTTTGCTGAGGATGGCTTTGGTTCTTTCTGGGGGAGCTCCTGCCCTTACCTTGAGTACCATTTTCTGTGCAATGCAGACCTTTTAGCCTGGTGCCACAGATCCTTTTCCCTGCTGGCAGAGATTTTCCACCTTCTGCCTCTGGTCTTTGGGCACTCCCAGTGCAGATCCTGTTTTTTTCCCTTTCTTTTTTGGCACCAGGAGTCGAACTCATGACCTTGCGCTTGCCAGGCACTCACTGTGCCACTGAGCTCTATCCCCGGCCCCTAAAGTACAGATGCTCCATACAGACTTATGTGAGACATTGTCATGGACTCCAGGCCTCATGACGCTATTATGGGATCCAGATCCCCACCTGGATTCTACGGGTCCTAGTGTGTGGGCAGATTTCCTGCACTCTTCTGCATCTGACTCTTTGGGTGAATATTATCAAATGTTCCTATAAATTATTTGTCCTGTATTAAATATTAAAATCCTGACTACAACAAGTGGAATAATTTGGGGAATTATCTGAACTTCTCCCTACTTCGTATCTGTCCTTTGTTTTGCCCCTCACCACACACATATTGGGTTTCCCATATAAGAGAAACTGTGATGTTCAAGCTTGTGCATCTAACTCATTTCACTTAACATTATGGTCTTATGTTGCACACTTTTGCCTACAAATGGCTCAAGTTTATCTTTCTTTCTGGCAATTTAGTGCTCCATTGTGCACAGATACCATAATTTCTTTATCAATTCACATATTGATAGACATATAAGCTGTTTGATTCATGTATATCTTTCAGAGTTCATTCTAGTGATGGTCGTCGCTTGGTAAGTAAACTGACAAGTTTTGATTGTATGGGAATGCCCTGTTTTATTATCTTCTTATAAGAATATTTTTACTTGATGGAGAATTCTACACTTATTTTTCTTTCTCAATACATTAAGCTAATTCCACTCGTTAACTGGCTTGCATTGTGCCACTGTAAAGTCTTCTATCAGTATAGAAGTCTTCTATCAGTATAGACTTCCGTCATTTCTTCAAAATTAAATCTATATTTTGCTTTTGTTTTAACATATTCTTTTTATCTTGTTTTTCTGTAGTTTTCTAGTGACTTAGGGAATGAAGTTGAATCTAAAGGTTAAATTTTAAGGAATAATTTGAGATATAGGCTTAAAGTTACATTTATGCAGAGAAGGTCTGTATTTTCTTCTGCTATTTCATTCCAGGAGCATTATAAATTCTTTTCTTTTCTTTCTTTCTTTCTTTTCTTTTTTTTTTTTTTTTTTTGTGTGTGTGTTGCTGGGTGTTAAATACAGGGCCTCCTCCTGCATGCTAAGCAAATGTTCTATGACTTTTGTTGTAAAAAAGAGAGGAAAAAAAAAGTGCTCAAAAGTATACAACTGCAAGTGTGTTTAAGGGTGTTAAATAGATGCCTATATTAATGTTTTTGGTTGGATCATTGAACACAACTGTTTGCAGTCTCACTGTTTTTGAATGTCCACTTTGTATGCTTTGATACTGTGACTTGAGCAACTGTGTTTAGGATGGTAATTGTAATCTATTAACTGGTGATTTCTTACTGTTTTTTGTAGTTCTGTATTAATTGTACCCTTACACTGATTTGTTTTGTTCTGTTTTTTTATTTTTCATTTTAAATAAAATTTAAAAAATGTTCTATGACTGAGTTATACCCCAACCAAAAATACTCCATTTCTAGGTTCACATTTTCAGATAAAATGGGTAATATGAGTTCATGTTAAAACCAGTTGAGGCTTAGGCTATGGTCACCAACTATCAATGGTCTTCCCTTTACCAGAAACATAGGATTTCTCTTTGAAGTTCCCTTTTGGGAGGTAGTTCACAGAGAAGCATTATTTCTAACTCACTCTCACCTTTCTACTGAGATACTAGCCCTTTGAGGTCCACCTTTATAGGAGTTCTTTTCATATTCCACAAGTTGAAAGACCCTAACCTTCTATTATTGCAGATTCGAGTGCCATAAAAATACAGGCACAATTGTGTCAGCATTTGGCAAAAATTCACATAGTAAAAGCTGACTTTAATGCTTCCTGTATTCTTTATATTCACTCAGTGTTTTTTATGTTCTTGTCAACCCATAGGTAAATCTAAAATTTTAAAAAGCTATTTATCTAACACTTTGTTCTTTTGTTCCCTAAGAGTCTCAGTCAGAGTACTTAGTTTGGAAAGTGAATTGGCAATATAATGACTATTGGAAATCTTAATGTAAGTATCTCGGAGGATTAGTAAGTGGTTTAAATCAGATGGTAATCGGCTAAGGAGGGAGTAGGAAGTGAGGTTGCCTAGTGGTCTGTCTCTACGCCTATTCCTGTCTCCTCCTGTCTTTATTGTGATTACATAGTTCACATCTCCACACTTCACTAAGATGGTAGCCACAGTATCAGCAATCTTAATCATTATTACAGATTTCAACACTATAGGTTTTAGAAAGTGCATTGATCCCCAATTTTATTCTGTCAAGGTGAAAAAACAAGTAGTTATTTTAATAGTTAAACAAGGTCATTGATTCCTGGAATTGTGCAATATTTTCCCCAACTTCCTATGCTTTCCTTTATGCCTTTTAAGGCACTCTGAGCTCTTAACCAGTCTTGGGTCTCTTTCAACTAAACTGGCCTTTTTGGAAGCAGTTCTTCCTCTGACAAGAGATGCCATTTCCAGATATGTGGATTCAGCATAGCTGAATGGAACAGGCAGCACAGCAGGAGCAGCAGAAAACCGTAAAATTCACAATTTGAAAGTGTCAGGATCAGTATTTCATGGGCCTATCCAGTTCCTGTAAAATCAGATCAACTGGGAACCTACTCTCCAGCCAAACGTTGACAGGTGCAGCTACTGCCCGGCTCTGTTGCTCTTTTTCTAATCTCCCCATCTGCTCCCAGGATTCCTCTGTTTCTCTTTGAAATGTTTCCTCTTTTGGTTTCTTTAGCCT
Organism: Cavia porcellus; assembly: GCF_034190915.1. Taxonomy (NCBI): domain Eukaryota; kingdom Metazoa; phylum Chordata; class Mammalia; order Rodentia; family Caviidae; genus Cavia; species Cavia porcellus. Next base: position 89,746,664 of record NW_026947490.1, read on the forward strand.
CAAATACTACACTTTGTCTTTTAAGAGAAAGTCCATATGAATAAGTCAAAGTAGACAGGAGCACAGATATTACATGTAATTGGAGTTGTAAAGGCAGCCAATCTTAGTAATTCTATCTTTGCAAATTAGTTTTCTTGTCCATATTTGTCTAATTATCCAATATTCTCTGAATTTACTGGGACTTTGCTCTGTGTTCATAAGATAGCAAATTAAGTTGTTGGTGATGGATAACAATATTTAACTGGATTCATTCATATAATAATTTTTCATAAGCATTTTCTAAGAACTATTTGTTCTGCCTGGAAATGAACAAAAAACATTTTTCTTGCTCAATGAGCTTATAACAATAATATTTATTAGTGACATTACTGTTAAATTTTGAATTATTTTGTTGAATTTTTAGTAAAGATCAGAAGAAAAATTGTCACATTGCTGGTTAGTTTTGTATCTTGTAGGTTAGACTAGAAATAATTTGCAGACTTTTACAAAAAAAGGAAGTAGGTTGGATTTGGCTAATGCCTAGAATTTTCTAATTCTGGCCTCAGAATAACAACCTCATTTTTCAGAAGACAGAGTAGGAGAATGAGTCAGAGTAGCAGAGCTTTGTATTCTTTCTTTTATTTCATAAGTCTTTGTGGTCTTCCTTTCTCTGATGTGCAGGTTTCTATGGGGGCAAAAACTGTAGTTGGGTAGAAAATTGAAGTTAAGAATTTCCAGAATTCACTGGATGTGTTTGTAGCAATTCTCTCCTCTCTGGGGCTGGACTTATGTGGCTGGTATTTTCCCACCTCACGGTCTGGTTAGCGTGATTTCACCCTGATCCCCAAAATAATAATAAAATGCGCCAGATGTGTCTCCCACTCCTTTTCCTTGTTAAATACACTCTCTTCAATTCTTAGGTTCCTCATTCTTGCTAATTATCCTGGGAAAGCCATACTCAAAGAGAAATACAATATAGTTATACTGCGTTATTAGATGATGAAGAGCACACTCTAACCTGCTCGAGGATTTACATTTTTGCTGGGGTAAGCCCAGTGCCAAGTGTTTGCTCTCTTGCTATCTCAGTCATCCTGGAGTAATGCAAGTGAACAGAGTATTTTTGAAGTTTTGATAAACAGATTGTCATCATTTCTGTCTGTTCATGAAGCTGATTTCAAGCCAATGTTTCTGAATTATAAAATGGCTCTCAGTTTACTGTTAAGTCTTTCCCGTCTTTTTGTAGTCCTTTGTTTTAATCACTAAAAGAAGCTAAAGCCTTAATAGTTGCATTTATAAATTTCTGAGTGAAATAAAGCTTGTCCCTGACTGCTATGATTTGAGTTACAATTTTAAAAATTTGCCTTGATGCAAAAACGTTTTACATTCCTTTGAACCCATATTTTAAATTTCAATCTTTTTCTAGGCTATTGATGTCTCGGGTATGATAGTCTCTCATGATGCTGGCAGTAATAGCAGCTACTCAGCTGTGATCCCAGTCAGCTATGCCATGAGGCAGATGAACCAATATTATGTTTTCCAGGGATTATCAGCTATTGTATTTTATGTCTAAAGTCACCCATCTGTACCTCTTTCAGACGTATTATATTGTTTTACAATAATTTAACTTACCATGGTTTTGTTGGAAAATAACCTTATCTTAAGTTAATAAGTGTGTGTAATAGTATGCATTTTAGTTTGCATCATATTTATCAGGTAGTTTTGTATCATAGAATTCGTGGTTATGAAGTACTTATAAATTCAATAGAACAGCACCCAGAGACAAGAATATCAATGATTAACACAGTGTCCTAGAAATATGTCCTAGACATGTAAACATTCTCTGTCAGCATCAGGAACAGGAGGAATATATAAAAGTACATTGACAAAGGATTGTGTGTGTATGAATGTGGACACTTACATGTTTTTTACATGCAGAAAAATGGCGGTGTATCAATTATATATTGGCAATTAATAAATCATGCCAATTATATGCTGATAATTCTTTGTTTTACCTGTTGGTTCTATTTTTTAGTTTTCCTGGATCACTCCTCGGGGTGTAGCAATCTTTGGCTTAGCTGGAGCTGTAGGTCCATAGTAGGATCACTTCAAGCTCCTGGGTTACTGGTTAAGAAGCCTTGCTTCTCCAGTATGACAGTTTGAGTTTCTCACAAGTTGGTGGTAGTATTCTAAAAAAACATTCTTCAATCTGTTAGAATATGTCATGTTTCTGCTTTTGTCACAGAATAGATTCATGTCATGTTTCACAACATTATATAGTTGATATAAAGAACTGAAAATCCTAAATTTCTCTAACTCTCAATTTCTTCAGCTAGCATAATTGACAGTAAGAGTTTGAAAGGCATCATGTACAGCACAAAAATAATTCTGCCATCACCAGGAATGTATTAAATCCTGAAAAATATTGTCTACTGTTATTGCTTAGTAATAGTAGAGAAAACTTTTCCTGCATATTTTTCTTAGATCCCTTAATGACTATTTATCTAAATTTCTGCTAAATCAAGTTTTCCTTGCTAATTTAAATTATTATCTTACATGTAGGCATTGCTACCACAAAAGAGAATACAGAAGGTTTACGTTTGACTCCTCCCAACAGGTGGGCTAATTTACATACATTTAATTCCCTGAAATGAATATATCCATTGCTTTCTAAAATACATTTGTGTTACATGAGACTTGTAGACATTGCTGCATTACTGTTCTTTTCCATTGTACCGTCTGTAAAGCCCAGTACAGCAGAGTTAATAGGAGCAATTGAAGTTTTGGGATCAGAGAGACGTCTATGGAAACTCTCCTTCTGTCTCTCACAATTATTATACTCTGAATTTCAATTTCACCTTTGTAAAATGGGAGCAATAATACAGCTTTAGGAGTGGTTGTAAGAATCCAAAGGGATAATGTTTATACATTGGCCAGCCCATGCATAGCCTGAGTAAACAGAATCTTTTATAATAAATTTAAAGGTAGTTCAGTAGGGTTACATGGATTCATTATCTAGTCCTAGTCTAAAAAAACCAAATTATATGACACTGTGATGTGTGAGAATATTTCTGCTGCCAAGGCTATTACTGTAAGTTCTAATCAAAGATTCCTGATAACTGTGATTACTTTGCATTTCTGTGTCAAGATTGCCTCTGGACATATCTAAAAACAAATAACTTACTGTCAGATGAAAATATGGAAGCAGACTTGGAACACTATCATGCAGCTAGCTCACCATGACTGCCTCTGAAATACTGTAAAGCTACTCAGAAAACCATAAAAGACAGAAGGAAATATCAGGGAATAGTTATAGAAAATAATCAACAAAAGATAAATTAACTTTTGAGACTTTTTATAATTATTTTCAAAGTCCATGCCCTGAACTGGGGAAAACTATGTAAAGTAAGACAAATTTTTAAGTGGTAATTGAATAAAACCCTATTCCTTTCTCTACCCTAAAGACATGACCTGATTACGTTCACCCTTTAAAAAAATGATATTAGATTTTCTTAATCTTCAAGTTAGTATTTAGTAAATGATCTCCTCATTCCAATCAATGATGCCTTAGTAAAGTGATAATATTAAAGATCTTTTGAAAAAGAAAAACAGGATTTAGGAGGGTCATTGTAGATCTAGGCATAATACCTAACCAGCCTGCTTTAATTTGAGTTTCTAAATTTCTTTTGATTAGAGGTAGCTGATCAGAACATACAGTTTGTAGGAATCAGTACATTGTAGATAGAGATTGAACAAAAACAGGGCTCAGAAAAGAACTGAGGGCACGTAGATGGGCCTCGTGTAGACACAAAAGGCCAGATTTCTAGAGGTGTCTACTTTGCTACAAGAAAATAGGCAGCTAGGCGTGATGGCACATGTCTGTAACCCTAGCATTCGGTAGGCTGAGGCAGGGGATCGCCATGATCTTGAGGCCAGCCTGAGCTACAAAGTTCAAGGGCAGCCTGAACTACATAGTAAAAGCCCTATTTTAAAAATGTTTTTTAAAAAAGAAGGAAGAAAAAAATCCTAAGAAGATAGATGATGAACAGTAAACATGCTGAATAAATTATTACATAACATATTAGAATATTTAGTGCATTAGTATATAAAAAGTAGAGAAAGGCAAGGGGGTTGGAGAGTGTCAGGAAAAAAGAGGCAGATTATATAATTAGGTAGTATAATTAGGGAATGCTTCATTGCAGAATCAAGCAGAGTCACAAGAGGTGAAGAAACCAACCATATAATATCCAGGAGCAGAGCACCCAAAAGGAAGGAGCAGTAAATGCAAAGACCAAAAGAGAGCGTGATGAGAAAGTTTAGGTACCAGCACAGAGGACAGTGCGCTGGCACAGAGTGAATTGAGATGAACGGTACAGAAAAGCTCGGAGGGCTAACTGGGAGCTGAATCACATAGGTTTATGTGGATGAATATAAACAGTTTTACTTGGTGTGAAACAGAGACTGCAAGCTTTGGAAGAAAGTGACTTTGCATGACTAAGATTTTTTAAAAAGTCCATCTAACGAATCAACTGGTAATAATCTGAGGATAAGAGAATTAAGGTAAAAGATCACAAACTAGTTAAGAAGTGACTTAGATCAAGATGCTAACAGTGGAGAGGGGCAGAGGTGTTGTGTCCTGAATATATTTTGAACTTAAAACCAGCAAGATTTCCTAGGAGAAATCAGCAAGGACTTTTGGCTTGTCAGCTTCATTTTAGTGTTGTTCATTATTGAGCCCAAGTTTCTAACAATCAGCTGAACAAACAATTATAATCCTTCCCAGCTGCTCAAGGTAGCATGCTGAGTCATTTGATAATGCATTTGACCTTCCAGGCAGGCTGGATGGAGGCAGAGCAGCAAGGAGAAGTGGGGCTGGAATACTGATGTCCTCTCGTAAGGTAACACTGATGTCCTCTTCTAAGTGCAAACTCCAAGCAATGAAGGAAGATTGTCATAGGCAAAGAGATGATGGATATGTCAGCTACTGAGGAAGACTCACAGAAGTGTGAATAGAGGCCGTGGTTCAGGGTTCTTTGTGTCCTCTGAAGCCTTTTATCTGTGCCTACTCCAGTGGCTAGGGACCTGTTCTTCCTCTATCAGGACTTCAATGATTATAGCTCAACGGATCACTTACACAGTGTCTTAGTTACTATTTACTTGTCGCTGAGACAAAATACCTGAAGCCCAAAGTTGAGAAAGGAAAGATTTATTTCTTAGTTTTTGGAGGTTTCAGTCCATAGTCAGTTGGCTCCAAAGCAGGGTGGCATGGTGGGGCCGCAGTTTATGACACCTGCAAACAGCAAGGTAGAAACCAGCAAGAGAGAGAGGCATGCCTTCTTCCTGCCATTACATTACATCCTGGCTCCACCCTGAGGCCGGTGTAGCACTCACAGCCCCAATCTAAGCACTAGACAATGAATCAATCACAAATGCATAATGCAAAGGCAAGAGGCTTGGGGGCCACTGACGTAAACCATGACATCCAGATTTTAAATTCAGTTTTTACTTACCTCAGCAATGAAGTTTTGAGAACTATACTCCTTAGCATTTTCAGAAGATCCTCTAGATATTTGTTCATTTAAGCATACAAACTTGTCATTAGTACTTTAACTCCTTTAATGCCATTGGAAGAATACTATCAACAGGTCTTGACTTTCTCACAATTTCTTTGTTGCACTGTGGCTTCCCCATCTTGACCTTAAACCTACAAACCTATCCTTACCAACTTTTGTTTTTATGTTTTTGAGTCTCAAGCAATAAAATTGTCTAAATAAAGTAAAAATAAATTTATTGGAAGATAGGTTATAGAATCAATGGAAAGACTGAAGAATTAAACCTAGAACCATGTATTAGTCATTTCCCTCTTGCTGTACAAAATGCTTGATAATTCACAAATATACAAATTAAGAGAGGAAAGGTTTATTTTGGTTCATGGTTTCAGAGGTTTCAGTCCAAGGTCATCTGGGTCCAAGGCAGAAACATCATAGTGTAAGATCAAGTAGAAGAAATCTGCTCACCTCATAGTAGTCAGAAGGCAGAGAGTCAAGGGGAAGCTGCAGTGAGATCCATCCTTCAATGGCACACCCCAGTGAACTGTGCTTGCTCCAAATAACCCCATCCCTCTATGGTGGAGGTAAGTTCCCTCAATGTCCAGTGCCTTCCAAAAGTCTAATATCTGAACATTCAATACTCTTAGTGAGCATTTTAAATTTAAATCCGAAGTTTAAATATAAATGGAAACAAGTGTGGCCAGTAGTAGTAAATCATGCCTCACAACAGCCTGTTTAAGTTCTTCTGAAACTTTCCCAATCTCTGCTCATTGGAGCTGTCAGAGTTGTAGCCTGGGCCTCTACTCAAAACTCGTATCCCGAGATGTCTCTATTACCCTGGCAAGAATTCCCATTCCTAGTGGGAACATGCAATTGGCTGATCTTCAGTTGTATCTTTGATTTGGCTCTCCTAGTTCAAAGAATAAGTCTCTGGGCACTTTAGCCTGTTTAATCAGAAGTACATGCTTCCCTTGCAAGATAGTATAGATACTCCCCACCACCACCCCAGGATAAAATATTTAGATGTTGAATAGTAAATGATAATACAGCAATGTAACTTGAAACATTAACCTTACTATTTGCATATAAGTTGCATTTGCCCTAATGGAATCACTCCATGCTCTATCTTCCAATAGTTTTTATTGGAAAATTGTTATTCGATAAGAATAGGAAATTCTAATCTGTATGTTGAAATCCTAATTTCCAGTCTAGTAGTATAGAGATGGGTTTTTTGAAAGATAATTAATTCAAGAGGGTGGAGTAGTGCTGAGTGGAATTAATATCTTCCAGAGGAACCCCAGAGAGCTCTCTAGTGCTTTTTAGACCATGTGCAGATATGAGAACTCTGGAGCCTGAGAATTGGATGAGCAGCCTTACAAGAATCTAAATATGCTACACCTGGATCTGTCTTCCAGCCTCCAGAATTGTGAGAAACTTCTGTTTCCTGTAAACTATCCAGTTTGTGTAACTCTGTTAGAGCAGCCATACTTATAAAGGCACAAATCTCATTTTTTCCTTAAAAATAATTTTTGTTGATTCTTTACCATTTATCACTAGTTTCCCCTTTTTTGTTCAACTTTTATTTCCTGTTGTGCGTAAGCACCCATTTTTTCATTTCCCTTTTTTATTGGTTATTTTCTTATTGATTTTATATTCTGCTCTCCTACTTATTTTATCAAATGTATCATGTATATATCATTTTTTCATAACCATGTATCATGTAGAACTTACTGCTGAAGATCTAAACAAAGTCAGAAGGGTTTTGTGTACTTTCAATGCCACCTCATTGCTAACCCCTGTCCCAAAATTACTTACCATGTCATCATCTCCTCTCTTTCAGCTTTTCTGTCACTTCTCAGTATCTCAGGTTCCATGTAAGTCAAAGACAGCATAAGCCTCAGAAAGGCAGCGTAGAAGACTGGCCCATGTTACGGCCTATCAAATGAAACTGGTGCTATCAATCATATAAATGATAACATTTATTTTATTGCATTGTTAAAAATTTAAATGATGAATTATTTGTGTTGTTATCAGTGTCTGTGTAGGTTAAATACAGTATAAAATATAGTCAATGCTATTATTATTTTTCTTGTCATTGTTGTTTTGATTACTATTTTCTGCATCAAAGCATATCTTCTTGTCCTACAATTTCCAGGCCATTTTGTATGATTTCTAAAAAGTTAAGATGATGAAATAAGAACAGAGTTTTCTTGATTTCAATCTAATTTCAATGCAGGCAATAGATTGCTATTTCAACACTAGTGATTTAATTTGTTTTTATTTTTATTGGTACATGTTTGCTATATAGAATGACTACACACAGCATGGATAATTGGTACATGTACGTCACATATCTTAAGTTTTTTTTACTTTACCTTCCCCTCCCACTTTTACCTTCTTCTTCTGTATCTTGGCTCTCTTCCCATTTCAAAAGATTTATCATCCTGTTTTCTACTTTTTCTGTGCTTTAATTTATTTATAATTTGGGATCATTTTTAAACAGAAAAATTGAGAAACAAACAAAAAACAATAACAAGAGCAAAATGATGATGACAACAACATTAAAAAACAGTGGTGATACAGGATTTCAAAACAGTATGATAGGAATTTGATAATGGTTGTTATATTGCATGTTGCTGTCCTCAAAGTAATTGCTCAGGCTGTCAGACACTGACATACAAGACTGATCCAACGATATAATTTCCCTTTGAGTACTTTCTTTCCCTTCTATTATACCTATTGTAACTTTTGGATCTTATTTACTCTTTCAGTTTTTTACACCAGTGAGACAATATGGAGTTTATACATGCAAGTCTGACTTATTTCATTTATGACTATGGCTTTCTAGTTGCAATCATTTATCTATAAAAGCCTTGAGATTATCATTCTTTATGTCTGAGTAGTATTCCATTAGATAAAAATACTATATTTTTAAAAACCTATTCCTGTTGATGAGCATTTGGATTGTTTCCAAGCTTTAATGATTACAAATTGTGCTGCTATAAACATGGGTGCACATATATCATTGTGGTATTGTTTTCAATTCTTCTGGAAAAAATATCCAGAAGGGATACAGCTGGATCAAATGGAGCCTGTAATCCTAGTATCCTAGTTTTTGAGCAGTCTTTGCCCTGTTTTGCACAGTGGTTATACCAGTGACACTCCGACCAACAATGGAGAAGCACTCCTTTTTCATCCCAGCCACTCCAGCATTGGTTACTGACTGAGTTCTTGATTATACCCATTCTTTCTGGAGTGAGATGGAAACTCAGTGTTATTTTAAGTTCCATTTCTTAGATGACCAATGATGTTTAACATTTTTAATATATTTATTTTCCATTTAAATTTCTTCATCTGAGAATTGTGCATTCATCTCAGATACCCATTTTTGAACTGAGTCTTTAAATTTGATGGGCTTGATTTTATTTAATTCTTTATACATGCTAGTTAAAAGTTCTTTGTCTCAGGACAATTGGAAAAAGTCTCTTCCTAATCTATGAGTTTTCTTTTCACTCTATTGGTGATTTCTTTTGATGTACAAAAACGTTTTTAATAAGATGAGATCCCAGTTGATTCTTTGATGTACTTCCCATGCAGTTTGTTTTTTGGACATGAACTTTCAGCCTATTCCTATGTCTTCAAGATTTCTACCCACTTCATTATCTAGAAGCTTTAACCTTTGTCTTAATATGTATATCTTTGATCCATTTTTACTTTAGCTCAGTGAATGGTGGTAGGCATGGGTCTAGTTTAAATTTTTGTCATGTAGAAAGCCAGTTTTTCTAATACCACCTATTAAAGAGGCTGTCTTTCTTCCAGTGAACATGTTTGAACTCTTTGTCAAAGATATTTTAGGAATGTTTTATCTAGATCTTTGAGGTATGCTAATGATATTTTGATCAGAATTGCATTAAAAATTTATATCAATTAGGAAATGTGGCCATTTTTACAATGCTACTTCTTTCTATCCCTGAGCAAGGGATATCTTTCCATATTCTGAATTCTTCCTCAATTTCTTTATTCAGACTACTGTATTTTTCAATGTATAAATCTTTTACTTCCTTTATTAGATTGATTCCTAAGTATTTCATTTCTTTAATGTTATTGTGAAGAGTGTGGTTTCCCTGATTTCTCTCTCGGTGAGTTTCTTGTTTGTGTACAGGATTGCCACTGACTTTTGAGTGTTGGCTTTGTACCAAGCTATACTGCTGAACGAGCTTATTAAATGTAGAAATCTGTGGGATTTTTTGGAGTCTTATAGAGTATCATATCATCTGCAAATAATGATAATTTAACTTTTTTCTTTCCTATTCTTATTCCCTTATTTCTCTCTCTTTTCTAATTGCTTTGGATAATATTTCCAGAACTATATTGAATAGGAGCGGTGTTAGTGGACAACTCTGTCTTGTTCCTGATTTTAGAGTGAATGGTTTGAGTCTTTGTCCATTTAGTATGATGTTGGCTGTTGATTTGTCATAGCTGGCTTTTATCTGAGTGAGGTAAAGACCATCTATTCTGATTTTTTTCCCTAGGGTTTTTATCACGAATGAGTACTAGACTTTATCAAAAGATTTTTCTGCGTCTCCTGAGATGATCATATGACTTTTGTCTTTTGCTCTGTTTATGTGGTGTATTACATTTATTGATTTGTGTATGTTGAACCATCCTTGCATTTCTGGGATGAGTCTCATTTGGTTGTTGTATATAATCTTTTTAATGATTTGCTGCATTCTGTTTGCTAGTATTTTATTGAGAATTTTTTCCGTCTGTGCTAATTAGAAAGATTGCCCTATAATTTCCCTTTTTATTTTCTTGAGTCTTTCTATGGTTTTAGTATCAGGGTAATTTCTGCCTCCCAGAATGAATTATGGAAAATTGCTTCCCTTTCATTTTCATTGAAGAGTTTGAGGATTATTGGTATTAAATCATCTCTAAATTTCTTATATAATTCAGTCATAAATTCATTAGAACTTGGGCTTTTTTGTTGGTAAGTTTTTAAATACATTTTCAATTTCATTACCTGATATTGGATTATTCAGAAGTTGTACATCTTCTTGATCCAGATTTGGTAATTCACATATTTCTAGGAATATTTCTTTTTCTTCTGTTTTTTCAATCTTATGAGAGTAAGGTTTTCAAAGTGGGAATTAATTTCAACAGGATCTATGGTGAGCTCATCCTTTTCATTCTTCATTGTATGAATTTGAATTTTTTCTTTCCTTTTTCTGCTAAAGTTGGCTAGGGGCTTATCAATTTTATTTATTCTTTCCAAGAAACAACTTGTGGCTTCATTAATTCTTTGAGTTGTTTTCTTAGTCTCAATTGTGTTAATTTCTGCTCAGATCTTTATAATTTCTTCTCTTTTTCGGGATTTGAGCTTGATTTGTTCTTGTTCTAGAAGTTTAAGATGCAGAATTAGGTTGTTTATTTGTGTTCATTCTGTCTTCCTGATATGAGAATTCACCACTATGAATACCCCTCTGAAGACTGCTTTCATTGCCTTGCACCGGTTCCAGTAGGTTGTACTTACATTTTTCTTTGATTGTTTATATTGCTAAATTTATTATTTAATTTCCTCTGGTACTCATTGGTTGTTCAAAAGGGTACTATTTAATTTATATGTGTTTATGGAGATTTTGTGGTTTCGTTTGTCATTAATTTTCAATTTCATGGCACTAAGGTCAGATAATGTACATGTGATAATTTTAATTCCTTCAAATTTACTTAAGCATCTTCTATGGGTTAGTATATGGTTTAAATTAAAATATATCTCATTTTCAGGTGAGAAGAATGTGTTTTCTGATTTTGTTGGGTGGAACACTCTATACACTTCTACTAAGTCCATTTTTTCACAGTTTGATTAAGTTCTGTTATTTATTTGCTGATTTTTTTGTCTAGTTGATTTAGCTCTTTGTGATAATGGGTGTTATGGTCACTGTTATAATTGTATTATTGATTATTTGATTTTTTATGTCAATTTGTATTTGTCTTACATATTTGGGTGCTCTCACTTTTGATGCATATATGTTTATGATTGTTATCATTTACTCTTGAAATTTTCCCCTAATAAGTATTTAGTGAGCTTCTTTATTGCTTTTGATCATTCTTGGTTTGAAGTTCACATTGTCTGCACCGGAATAGCTATCCCTGCTTTTTGGGGGGTTCCTGTTGCATAGAATATTGTTTTCTGTTCTTTGACTTTCAGTCTATGAATTTCCTTTTGAGTTAAATGTGTTTCTTTTATACAGTATATTGTTGGATTTTGTTTCTTAATCCACTCTGGCAGTCTGTTTCTTTGATTGGTTAATTGAGGGCATTTACCTCAATGGTTTTGCCTCATACATACTGGCTTCTTGTCATGTTACCTTTCTGCTGTTGATTCCCTACTTTCCCCCTCTGTTTAATTGTGTGTGCTGCTTCTTGGTTTCTTTGTGTTGTTGTTCTTGGAACTGTGATCATTTTTGTCTCTTTCTAGAATCTTTGAGTACTCTTTTTAGGGTTGGTTTGTTGATCATGAAGTTCTTCAGCTGTTCTTTGTCATGGAAGTATTTTATTTCTCCATCAATTTTGAAAGACAGTTTTGCAGGGTACTTCAATCTTGGTTGAAAGTTGTTTTCTTTCAGGACTTGTCATATTTCACTCCAAGCTTGTCTTGATGGTTTGTAATGAGAAGTCTGCTGTGTTCAGTTGGACTTTCCTTTATAGGTGATCTGTTTCTTTTCTCTAGTGGTTTTTAAAACTCTGTTCTTGTGCTACATTTATGGGATGTTGATTCTTATATGCCTAGGTGTAGATTTATTTTGATTATGATGAAAGGTAGTTCTATTTGCCTCACTAGCTGTATGTGAAGTTCTTTTCTTTCCCATGTTTGGGAAATTTCCTGCTATTACTTCTGCAAATAGTCTTTTTATGTCATTTTTGTTGTCTCCATTTTCACTGACACCTATCAGTTTATACTGTTTTTCTTTGCATCATTTTGCAGCTATTGAATTGTTATTTTCTGATTCCTCATTATTTTTAAGAGATATTTCCTTTCATAATCACTAGCTGCAATCCTATCTTCGAGGACACAGCATCTGTCTTCAATTTCATCTATGTGATTTTGCTAGCTTTCAATGGGATTTCTTATTTTCTGCATATCTCCTTGAACATGTTTCATATGTTCTAACTCTTTCCTGTATTCATTCAAGGTTTCTATCATTTTCCTATGTTCCTCTATTTTTAAAATCTATATCTTCTTTGGATATACTCATGAATTCTTTCAATATGTTTATCATTTTCAATTCCTTTATGGAATTTCTGGAGTTTTTTCTTTACTTTCTTTGCTATTATTTATGGAATTTCAGGTGTTTGCTTTCTTATTTCCTCCATGTCTATTATGTCTCCTGTACTAGATCTGGATGGGCTGGAAGTTTGAGATTGCATTATGTTATTTTGTTTGGGCATTTTACTGTGTTCCTCCAAATCAGCTGAATGTCAACTCCCAGTTGCTTTCTGTTGCTGGCATTCTGTCTAACAGTAGACCTCCCTAGAGTTGCTGAAGGCTGTAGGTCTCTGGACCTAGACTCCAAGTGTCTTAGGGTTTCAGAGACGGTTCCTGAGTCTATATGGGTCACTGCATGCAGCTTCCTATTCCTATGAGCCTCACCTGTTTCCTGGGTGTGGGTGGGTCACTGAGTGCAGCTCTCCAGTTCTATGGGCCTCATTGTGGGTTCCCAAATGACTGTGTATCACTGGATGCAGACTTCTGGTCCGCGTGGGTCTCAGAGAATATTCCCAGTTATAGGTGGTTTGCTGAGTGCAGATTTCCTGTCCCTATGGGCCTCACTGAGCATTCCCAGAGGACTGCAGGATGCTGGGAGCACAGTCCCAGTGTTTGCAGGCCTCAGAGATGGGTGTCACTTCAGGTTTTTTATATAACAGAATCCATATGATATTTAAAGTCCTATGTCTGATTTATTTCACTTAACATTATGGTTTCAGGATATATTTATTTTCCTACAAATGACTCAAATTTATCTATCTTTATAGTAGAGTAGTATGCCACTGTGACTAAATATCAAATTTTCTGTGTCTATTAATTTGCTAATGTATAGCTTGCTTTCAAAATTTAGCTATTATCAGCTGTGCTGCTATAAGCATAAATATGCATGTATCACTATAATATAATGTCAACATGAAGTTTATTAAACTTTTTAACTGAAATAGTTGTTAATATCTTTTCTTTTTAACAAGAAATTTGGCCTTGGCCTTTAAGCCCTTTGATACTCACAATAAGCGACCACCTCAAATTTAATATCAAGCCATTTTTTTAGTAGTGGGGATCAAATTCATGACCTCACACTTAACAGGCAAGTGCTTGAGCCACTGAGCTAAATCTCCGGCCCAAGCTTTTCTTTCTTAATTGGATATTTCAGGTGCTCAAGTATCTTATATACTCCCAGATTACAATGTTATTTTGAAAAATTTCAAACTGTATAGTTGAATGAATTTTAGAATAAATACACACATATTCCTACTATAAAAGCAAGAAATTTACAGTCATTTTTTCTATTATGCATAGCATGAGATTTAGTTATTATAGATGTTATGGCTTGTATCTAGGTGCCCCTCACCCATTCTTCATGTGGCTACAGGTGGGACTTTTCAGAGTTGGCTGGACTTAGGGCATGTGATGCTGGAATTAAGGAGGTGATGCTTACTGTGCTGCTAAGATTAAAACTGCCCATTTTGGGTGTAAGTGCTAAGGGGGGGTAGCCTTGATGGGATGTAAGGGACAGAAGACGGTTACTTCTTGTGCTTGTCACTTGATGCTTTTGCTGCTTCCTGCTTCTGGCTTCCCCACTACTCAATCCTCTGATGCCCCCTGCCGTGCCACCCTGCCTTGGCACCAGCCAACTCTGAACTGAAACCTCTATCAACTCTGAGCCAAAACAAATCTTTCCTCCTTTAATTTGAGTAGCAACTATTTTGTCTCAGCTATGAGAAAAGTAACTAAGATAGTAGAGAAGAAAAGAACATGGGCTTCACCTGCAGCTGGCTGAGTCTCCTGTGTTACAGTGCTCTAGAGCTGACTTCACAAGCTTCTTGAATTTAGTTTCTTTATGTGTAAGATTTGAAAATCAATATAGACATTAGACTGTTGCTATGAAGGTCAAATGACGTGGTTTAAGTGTATAGTAGATGCTCGATAAATGTTTCTTCTCATCTTTCATGTATTTTTTGCATTACATATTGTAGTCATTTTAAAAATAATTATATATGAGACCCATGGTCGTTAGTATTTTCTATTTTTCAAATTCATAAAAGAAAGAGATGCAACCTTTATAAATAAGAATGTTGACAACTAGATGTGTGGGCATTTACTGTGAGTCAATTCATATGTTCTGTTTGGGTATTTAGATATTTCCCACCACTTCAAATCAGGAATATTTTTTCAGTGCTGAGAATTGAACTCAGGGCCTTGCATCCCCACTCAACCAGAGCTTTGTCCCTGAGATATGCCTGAACCCTGTAAGTACGAATTGTATTGACTTAAGAAATATCTTTAATGACTCCCATTTTATTTGCTTAGCATAAAAGTGAAATATTTTGCTTTTGTGCTTCAATATTAGCATGAAGCATTAAAATGTTTATTTTGGATATATTCCTTTCATTTGAAATTAAAAGCCGTTTCTTTTTCTGCTCACATATTTTTAATTCTGTATGTGTGACCTAGACGTCACTCTTGGATGCTTCTTTTCCTGTATTCCCATTGCCCGTTGTTGCCTCATCCATTCTTCTAGGTAGTGTTTCTTAATCTTATTCAAAAATACTACAATCAGGAAGCAATTAAGTTATTTTTCTGCCTGACTCTTTTATTCCACTTAAAAAGATGCAGGTCTTTTTTCCATCAATCAAGCTACTGTTTGTGCATTTTTGGAGATTTTTCTTATTGGTTTTGTAGCATGTGGTGCCATTATTTTTTCTGGTTCCTTAATGTTTATAAGCTACATTATTTATAAAAAAATTAGTGAAAGTGCCTTTCTTCTTTTTAGTGTTTCATTTGTTATTCACACAGCTTTTATGTACTCTTGCGGTTACCCAGTCTTGTACTAACCTTAACTAATCTACTTTGAATTCTACTTTTCTCTACACAAAACATTTCAGAGACAACAATTGCATTCAAACAAATTATAAAGAGATTATTATTATTAGATTGCTATTTTTGATTTGACTTTTATTAAATGTCTTTAACAATGGTTGTTTGACAAATTCTAATGCATCTGATAGTTTATGTTTCTGTTTATATATCTATAAATACTTTAGTCATAACTAGTGACAGACATTTGGATTATAGTTGATAACTAAACTAATATAATTAATATTCCAAGTATTTGGCACTGTTAAGTTACAAGAAACATTGATGAGTCCAGAAATAAACTATGTAACCTTAAGTGTGAAAAACTGGAAAAAAATTTCTACAAGATGTAAAGATGAAAAGCTATTATGTCTACAAATAACTCTCACACCAGTACCTATTGCCTTCCTGGGTTTCCCCTGTGGGAACCTGGAAGTGTTTTAGGAGCAGACCTGACAGTAGTGGTGAGTGATGCTCCTGAGACTGCTCGGGGGCCTAAAAAGTTTCATTTCCATCTTAGTTCACAAGCAAATTCTAATCAAAGGAGAAGCCATAGAGTGAATAAAAATATTTTCAAGTTACATCTCTCATAAAGGGCCAGTATCTAAATTTTTAGAATTTAGTAAAGACAATAGTAAAATCTGAACAAACTGATACAAGTATTAGTGAAATAATTTGACTATACACTTTTCCAAGAGGTATGAATGATGGATAAATGTATGCAATAATTATAAGTATCATTCATTAGTGTGAATTAAATCCATAATGAGATGCCACTCTAGAAAAATATAATACAAAAAGAAAACTGGCAGTACTCAATCTACCAAGGGAGTGGAAAGCGGTGAAACTTTCTCTCATCCTCTCCCTCTCTCTCTCTCTCTCTCTCTCTCTCTCTCTCTCTCTCTCTCTCTCTTTCTCTGTTACATATATAAATTGGTATCATTAAATCTCTTTATGTTACTGCAGATTAAACTTCCCTACTACACATTCCTCACTCTTTTTTTAATAAAGCACTCATTTTCAGACAGCATCTTCAACCTAGGCTCACATTTGCAGGCCTCCTCCCTTAGCCTTTTAGAGTGCTGAGATTACAAACACCCAGCATCCTATCATGCAGAGGGGTGTGTGTGTGTGTATGATTGTATCCTGTGAATTGAACTTAACACCTTTACAGGCTAAACATGCCCACTACCAATGAGCTATACTTCTATCTGCATAACTAAGACTCTTCTACACTGCTAACTAGGGTTACTTAGGAATTACTCTTCTATACTACAAATTAGGGTTACTAAAATTACTGTGCAAAATAGTATACATTTTTTAACTTGAACATATAATTACTATAAGATTCACCATTCCCATTTAGACCATTATTTGAGAGGCATATATACCACACTGATGTTAGGACAGCCTTATTTTTAATAGTTCCACAGAAACAATTCAGTTAGTAGATGATTGTTTATACAAGCTTCAGTATATCCATAAAATAGAATATAACTTATTGTGTTGGCTTAAAATGAGTGAAATAGCTACAGATACCTGTGATGACATGAATGAATCTCAGTCATTAGTCATAATGAGTGAGGAGGCCAGTTGAAACTCCTACATACTGGATCATTTTTTTGAATAGTATTTAGAAAACACAAAATAATGGAGGCAGAATGAGTTTAGTTAATGCCAAGTAACGGGAGGGAAAGGAGTATTACCTACAAAGGGATATGAGGGGATTAAATAGGGAGACTGTCTGTTCTGTTTGTTGGGTTTAGTAAGGGTTACAGAACTCTATGCATTTATCAGAGCTCATAAAGCAATCATAGAACTGAATAGCAAAGTGTGATGTGTGGTACATATATAAATTTGCATCAGTAAATATGACTAAAAAAGAACCTATGAATCCTACAAAAGAATATCAATCTATGAAACTCAAAATCAAGAACCACCAAAAAAGGTTAGCATAAAATACACATCCTATCCTACTTCTCATCTTCTTAATTTTCTGTGTACTGTCTTTAGGGCAAAACATTTCACAAATATAATTTTCCTACTTCTAATGCCAGCAACATTTACATTTAGGGCACAATGTATATTAAAGAACTACTAACATAGCATATAAACCTTTTTATGCAGTTGTTGAGATTTTTTGTAAGTATCCTTAGTCGTTATTATCTATTTAACTCCATCATCTCTGAGGCATATAATTATAACTCTACATTATTTTCAAGGTTTATAATTTCAAATTAACTGTACAACTGGACATGCTTTATTTTGTGTGCCCATCATCTGCCATTTTGAGAATGTGCATCCATTTGTTTTGCTTCTACTATTTTATTCATGAAGCATATCTTTAGTGGTTCACTTGCAGAGCCTTTCAATAGCAATTGTTACCCAAAGATCTTGAAAAGTTCAGTAGAAACTGGTTTGCAAGTTTCAATTTGATTTTTGAATTCTCAAATTTTTGATTCAGTGATATATATATATATCATTTTCTAAGAAAAGAAAAATATGTGTGTGTCTTTGATATTAGGGATTTCTTTAAAGCATTTTGTATATTTACTTTTTCAATCACTTTAGGTTATTTTAAGCTTGCTTAAAGCCATAACTCCCAATAATACTCCAGTCTGACAGTTCACATGATCCTTAGTACTTTGACCCTTGAGCAGTTCCTCACCTCTGGATTTTTTATTACTGTTGTTGTAAAGTGGGTTAATTATCTTTAAATGTACTTTACCATTTCTCATGGCTTTCATAGGAGTGACACTGGTAACAAGCAAGAGGGTTATTTATCAATCTAATAAATATTTACAATCTTATCATATTAGTTCACAGTACCACAAAATGAGTGGTTTACATAGTAGAATTTTTCTTGCTCTTCTGGAGAACAGAAGTCTGAGTCAAGGTATTGGCAGGCCATGTGCTCTCTGAAGAGGTCAGAAAGAATCAGTACCAGGTTTCTTTCCTGGTGCCTAAGTTTGTGGCAGCAAACCCCACTGTTGACTTGCTCCAAGTGCATGTTGTGCCATAAAATTCCCTTTTGTGAGAATCCCAGTCAGAGTAGCTGCCCACCTTCCTCCACCATGGCCTTGTCTTACAAAGTTATATCTGTAGAAATTCTATTTCCAAATAACATACTGGGTTTAGAAGCAAACATAGGAATCCTGTAGTGATTAAATTAAGTCCATAATACCTGTGACTACACAAGTGAAGGAATGTCCAGTGTCACAGGCAGACACTAGCTAAGGCCTGCCAAGCCTTCTGTTCTATGATTTCTATGGAATGGCTGCAGACCACTGTACAACTAAGAAAAACAATTAGAAGACGTTAATGTTAGGGGAGATTTCAAGTTTATTTTGTGATCATAGCTACTTCTCAAATGAGACTTTCTTTCTTTCTTTCTTTATTTTTGGTCACTAATGATATTATACCCATATTTTGTTTCTCTTTGAATTAAATTATTCTTTAATAAACTACAGAAATAGAACAGATCTTTATGATAAAATGTTAGTAGCTTTTCTTGTGTTTCCATTTTTTGTTGCAATACATCCATGAGAAGAATGAATTTATACCTTTAGAAAAGTATTCTGTGTTGAAATAATTTCCTTTGTCCAAAGCTCTTGTCCTTCCATGTAATGATTATTGCTAGCTTCTGGTCATTAAATCATGTCCTCATTTACTTGCATACTGTAGACTTTGTTTTTTCACTTTAAGTTTTTGATAGGAAAGGGAGTTTAGCAAAACTCACATGCTAGATATAAAATGTCAACCAAACTTCTGCCCCTCTGTTTTGGTTGGCATTTCAGTCACCGTGCTTTATGTCACTGATATATTTTTCTTCGCTGTATTTATTTTTGGGACTAGTAGACATTTTCTGTCTTTTAAAATTCGCCTTGCACATAGTATTTAGAAATGGAATTGTTTTTCTATTCATTTTTTACACTGATAATTAATTTAAAAATTCTCCCTTTTATGTTGAAGCTATCTCTGAACATTTTTCCTTTCTTTTTCTTTCAGACTTTTTGAGCTTTGTAGGTGAAACAAAACTCTGCTTTTGGTAACTTTGTATCTCCGTGGACAGGAGTGATTATTGTGTAGGTTAGATCAAAACCAAGGTTTCAGATAAGCTCTTCTCAGAAGCTAGGCACAAACAGAATTTGTGCCGCTTTAGCTCTGGCTCTCAGGTATCCAGAAAATCACTGATGGTCATTCAACTGAAATAGAATCCTCTCTGAAGTGTCACTGCTTCTGTCATTCAATCAAGTCACTCAGGATGTCCACCTGGCAAAGGGAAGCTTTGTATTGCTTCTGTGTGATGCAGAAAAGTAAATGGAACATGGCCCACTTAAGGATTTCGATGTTTTCAAAACAAAGACCAAAATGACCAAAATTGGTCTGTAGGCTTAGAATAAGACAAGTTGATATGGTACCTAGACCATTGTACTATAAAGATTTCTTAAGGACCACATCAAAGCATCATACATTCTTCTGGATTATTGGAGTCCCAATTCTCCCAGACTTAGTGCAACTCTACTATAGGTTTCTTTATTTGAGATCCTCAATGGAATGAATATATATATATATATATATATATATATATATATACACACACATATACATATATAATTATAATGTACACACATGTATATATAATCTATACTGCTTTAAAAAACAAGAACATATCGATGAAGACTTCCCACAGTCATGAGGAAGAGAGAACATTTTCACTCTCAAGAAAATATTATTGAAGTGATAAAAGAAAATGTGGAATAGCGCAAGAGGTTTTTCACTTGGGAGATGTTTCAGTGTAACAAAATAGTAACTAATTTGCTATCTAGAAGTTAAGATTTTATTTTCCCAAGGAATTCATTCAGCATTTTATCATGTTGTATAAGAGTATATGTTTAAATATGTCACGGACCGGTTTTATACGCTAGGGGTCTGTATAAGATATGACTAGAAAAAATTAACTGCCACACCTATTTCAAACTGGGTAGGGAAGGGCAGGATGTCAGCATGTCCTGATGCCAGCGGTCCCATCACCAGCTTCAAACCAGTGCCATCAGTTTTTATTATTGAAAGGTCAGAAATGTGTGTAAGTTATTCTGGGAAATAGCAATATGGAAGAAACAATGAGAGATTAGGGTAACAATATAATGTCTATGTCATACACGTGCTTTAACATTTTGGATATTCTTTAGACTTTTTTCTTTTAATGTATGAATGTTGCTTTTATTAGTACATATTTGCATGACATAATGATTATATCCACTATTGAAAGTTGATACATGTACATCTTAATTTGTTTTACTTTCTTTTTACTCCCATTTCACATTCCTTTTCTCTTTGCTAAAGATTTGTCTGTGTTTCTTACTATCTATCTTTTTATCTATTTTCTCTTTATTTATTCTTTAGGCTTCTCATATAAGACAAAACATGACATTTAAACATATGTGTCCAATTATTTCACTTAACATCATGGCCATTTTTAAAAATTTAAATTAAATGTATTTTTTCCATATACTCCAGAACACTTCAGGAAAAGATCCAGTTTTAAAATTATTTATGTCTGAGCTACAATAGATCTTTAAAATTTATTTTTAACTGATAAATTAAAACAAACATTATATCATGTAATGTTTTGTATACATTTTATAACATTTAAATCAGTTTTATCATATCAATCTCTTCAAAAATTTGTCATTTTTATGGTGAAATAATTCAAAATTTTAGTTTTTTGAAATGTGCAGCATATTATTATTTTATTATCTACAGTCACTGTACTATGCAGTAGCATACTAGAACATCTTCCAATTAACTATCAGTCTCTGTTGATTAACCTTTTCCCCACTCCTGTAAGTCTCTGCTTTTCCCAGCCTCTCATAACCACCATGCTGCTCTCAACTTCTATGAAATCAACTTTTTATAATTCCATGGGTGCATAAGCTCAAGCAGTATTTTTCTTTCTGTGCCTAACTATTTCCCTTAATATAATGATCACCAGTTTCATCCACATTGTTCTAAATGACCAGACCTCATGATTTTAAATGGCTAAGTAGTATTCTGTTGGGTACATATTTTGTTCATCCACTCATCAGTTGTTGGGACACTTTGGTTGTTTCTAAATTTGGCTATTGTGAGGAGCTGGGGATTTAGCTCAGTGGCATAAGCCCGTGCTTTGCAAGTGCACAGTCGAGTTTGATCACTGGTACCAATAAAAAAAAAGAAGCAAATTTGACTATTGTGAACAGTGATGCAATTAACACGGGAGTGCAGATGCCAGTTCAGAATACTAGTTTTATTTCCTCTGGTTGACACTCAGCAGTGAAATTACTAGATCATATGGCAGACCCCTTTTAAATGTTTTGAAGAACCTCCTTTGTACTTTCCATATTGGCAGTACTAATCTGCAGTCTTACCAGTGTTCTCGTTTCTTCATATCCCCACAAATACCTGTATTCTTTATCTTCTCATAACAGTCATTCTTACTGAGGTTTCATACAGATTTCCCTGGTAGTAAGTGATAAGCACTCTTTCATATATCTATCATTTATACATTTTCTTTTGACAAGCGTTTAGTTAGGTCTACATTTTTAATGGGATATTTAATTGTTGCAATTTTGGAGTTCTTTACATATTCTGGATCTTAACAGTTTGCAAATATTTTCTCCTTTCTGTTGATTTTTCACTTGTTTCCTTGGCTTTTTAGTTTGTTATACTCTCATTTGTCTATTTCTTACGTGTGCTTTTTTGAGTGCTGTCCAAAACACCCTCATCTGTTGCAATATCCTGAGAAAAATAGGAATAAATTGCTAGGCTAGTTTTGAGTGCATTCTATCTTTAGAAGATGGGAAAATGGGGCAAAGAAGATAGGGAACAATGGAAGGAAGCAAAATCAGAAGCAAGTAATACAATGTGAATCAAATAATAACCAGCATTAGAGAAGAGATGTCAGTAGTTAAGGGAAAGACACTTGCAGCAGAAAATAGTTTTAATAAGAGCTGGATAAGGAACCTGGTCATCAGCTCCTTTTAGATTTAGGGTGAGTAGTTTAATTCATCAGTCCCATGTTGGACATGGACTTCCGTTATGGCTGTGTTTTAGATTTGGAGAGAACAGAACAGAAAAGGAAAATGACAGTGGTATTAGTGGAGGTGTGGAAGAAGAGCACGCAATCATTCCATCAGTGTCCCATCTAATACTTGTCTCCTCATCCTCTCACTTTCCCTTTCTTCTGCCTTCTCTTCCTTCCATTTACTCAGCACCTAGACATTTTACCTACATTCAGCATCTGATTTTTACCTACATTCAGCATCTGATTTTTTCCCTCAAAACTCAAGAAGGTAAGTATTAGCCTCATCTTAAATCAAAGAAAGTCTCAGAGAAGTCCTGGATCTTGCCAGTGATCATGCATTTAATATGTGGTAGGCTTATTATCAAACTGAGGACCACCTGTCCTTGTGCCTGTCATTAGTTTTACAGTATAAACACTGTACTGACATCTAGCACTTATTCATCTGACAGTTGGAAAAGAAATGGATGAAGTGTGGCAGAGAAACCCACGTAAGAGGAACTCATCCTTTTCCAGTGCTAGCCTCACTATAAAATAGAATGTGACCTCTTAATAAACCTTGGTTTATTAGCTCTGAAAATAATCATCACAGTGTAAAATTTTCCTTAGAGAAACCTACAGTATAACTATCTTATTTGTAAGGTCTTTCCAATAGAATGTCTTTATAAAGTCATCATTACTGATTTTACCCCAAGAAAATGGGTGACACAGCTCTAGATGTTTTATGATGTGCAATGGTCATCGTTCAGAGTACAGTATATAAATCAAGATATTTAGTTACTCATAATGTGATCATGGTAGATTGTTGTGAAGTCAATGACATAAAAACGTTCAGGCCAGAAGACAAAGTGCTAACCCTGTGCAAATAAGGAACGATTGGGCCTTTGACCAATGCCTTTTCCCGAAGGAAAAAACAAAGCATCCCTATTCATTTTCACTGCAAAAAGTTAAAACTGAGAAAAATTGAAGCTGAAAAGTCTGATCTATTCTTTAAATGTCTGCTTTAAATGGGAAATGATCCCCTCACTATTTTTTTGCATCCCCACCAAGACAAATAGCACTGTTGTTCATGAACTTTTGTTATACTGTTAAGAGAGTTTATCATGCAACATTCAGGTATAGTTTTATATGATTTTTGTATCAAGTAAAGTAGAATAATAAAATTGTTGGATAAATATCTTAATAATTTTTGAAAACTTAGAATTCGGCCAGTAAACAGATTATCTCATTTTCCCTTTCTATTTTTTTTTTAGAAAATTTCTTCAGTTTTATTTAGTTCTACATATTGGACTACTTGTGACATATTGTGTATAATTTATAGAAACTCACCCTTACTAGGAGAAATTAAATACATTTTATTATACTTATGGCACAATCATAAATGATGCCCAAAAATAATAGTTGATTTATTTAATGAGATAAATTTGAAATTAACATAGATACAGAGATATTACATGCTCAAGTAAGAAACCCACTACTCTAGAATATACCAGCTAGTCAAGAACACTATTTGCCCATTATAGAAATAAAATAATCTCCACACTTACCTTCATGTATTTCAGTCACGTGTGAAAACTGACGTGGCTGTGATGTTGAAAACTATCAGGTCTGCTAGGTCTTTATTATTATTATTTTATAAGACTAATGAATGTACACAGACAGTTTTGAAAAACAATCGGGATAGGATTTTGCTATGTTTTTCCCAACTCGTTCTCAAATTCCAAGGCTAGCGTGACCTTCTGGCCTCTACTTTTCGAGTACAGAAACTGCAGGGATGAGCCATCATTCTGTTCCAATCTTATTTTTGTGACCAGTTCCTGACATTCTCAAAGTTGGATTTTAATACCTTTTTTCTTCTATTTGATATTACTTAACTGTCTTTAGAGGACATTTCTTAGTATATGCTAAGCAGCTTCAGGGAGGCTTCTTCAGGGGAAAGGTAAATAATTACTGCATATTGCTGAAAAGGAAGGATTCAACATTACTTTAGGACTATTTATGATGGATTTTACAGGAAACACTGGAAATCAAATGAAAGCATTTTTTTTTTTAAAAACAAGCATTTGATCATATAGGATGGAAAGATGAAAAATACAATAATGGGAAGGTGAACAATGTAAAGAAAGTCTGGTAATTATGACAAATTTAATTATATATTAAAATACCAAGGAAGGAGAACATTCTGTCTGAGTAGTACACCCTGAATTCCCATGACATAGGAAACCTCTACTCAACAAAACATTGAGGTGAAAAGTTTTAGAATTTACCAAAAGATGCTTGTTTATCCTTAGTTCACAGTGTTCTAAATAACCACATGGATAACCTCAACGAACTTATGTAATCAACAAAATCTCTTTTAAAGAATTTATGTAAACATATTTATCTCTGATATCTACAATTAATTAGGATAATGTTAACACAGGCAGAGGCAGTGGATGTTCACTTGGATCCAGAAAAAAGGAGATCCAGTCCTAAAAACGTATAACCAAGCTGTAAGATGAGCACAGTGATGTTATAATTATTGGTTAGTGAGTCAATACCATTAATGTATCAAGCCATATTATATGTAGAAATAAATTTGAAAATAGATGATTTTTCTCAGCTGTCATAAATTATTTGAAGATCATTTCATTAGACACTGGGATTCAATTCATGGTACTGGGCTACTGAACTAAAATATTTATCTTGCTTTTTGTTTGGAAAACATTCAGCCCCATGTAGCTTTTAAGGGAAAAGAGATTTGAAATATAAAAGAAGAGACTCATAAATATTTAAAAACACTGAGAATTTTACTTGGAAATATTTTACTCTTGCTACATAATAAAACAGTTATTTCCATGGGACAAGAGTCAAGATTCAATTTAGTAATTAGTCATGGAAATTCTTCAGACTTCAGTTTTCCAAATCTGTTAAACAAGTTTAAAATTCTAAAATTCTATTTACTTTAAAATACAATAGAAGATTTGGTTATACTTTTATGTAGAGTAATAAGTGTTGGGCATTGATGATGCGAAAACTGTCACTATTTCACCAAAAATATAATCTAGGGGATTTATTAGACTCACTCCAGGTCTTAGAAGTGATGTGTTTTCTAAATATGTGAAGAAAGTTTTTTGTCATTGTTTTGTTTTGTTTGTACTGGGTATCAAATTCACAACTGCGCACTTGCAAAGCAGGCACTTATGCTGCTAAGCTAAATCCCCAGTCCCATGAAGAAAGTTTTAAAAATGCTGGTAGTCTAGGACTTTTGACTTCTCAGTTTGTATTTTATACTCCAAGAAGCAAAAATACTCTTCCAAGAGAAATTCCTGGAACAGCATTAATTGAAGTCAGTTTTTTTTAAAAGATAGGGTAATGTTTTCAGAGATAAACATTTTCTCAGTTCTTTATTGACATTGAATAATTCTCTGAAAATATAACATGAATATTTTATCTCAACTGCCACACGTGGCAAGTCTCATAAAACCAAGAATCAAACGCAACTTTGATTTTCTGTAGTGAATATCTACTTTCTTTCAGAAAATAGGTAATCACTATTTGCTACTGAATGAGTGATGAGCAAATAGATGTTAATGGGTACCATGAGGAAAGACCTGTGGCATACTATTATCCTTAAGCTCAACCATAAACTGTGTCTACTCATATGAACAGCAGTTTAAATCAGATGTTGAAATTTGGAAATGGTGTTGAGAAGAATTATTTCAGCTTTGAAGGGATAAATCTTAGGTAAGAAGCTCAAAGAAGTGTTCTTATTCACCTAAGTAAATATAAAAAGTCATTTTTAAAAATAAAGAGAAGCTACACTTGATTGTGTATGGAAGTAAGTGATTGAAACTTCCTTTATAAGATGGACAAAGTTAAAATTTGGTTTATATTAACTTTTTGGAAATATGGGTTTCATATTACATACTAACTCAGCATAAAAATGTTATTAATATCAATACACTTTTAGTTTACAGCACACTTTTATATTCATTATTGCACTTATTTAATTCTCACACATATCCAGAACTCCAGGCAAATTAAATATCCTTATTTTTATTTCAGCAAAATAAACCTGTAGCTCAGATAAATTTAGCACTTTTCTTAGGAGCCCATGATTAGCAAGTAGCAATTAGACCCAGAAGCAGGTTTTCTTGCTTCCATCATAGTGTCCTTTGCACTACCTCATTTGAGAGGTAGAAATGAAGTCACTTGTCAAAAAATTCTAAATTTTCAAATACCATGTAATGCATCCTTCACACACCATTCACTAGTGCTATATCTGAACTGGATTTCTGGATTGTATCTGGTTACTATAGACCAGATATCTGTAGAACACACTAAGGGCAAAAGATAAATTTAAAATCTGGACTATTCAGCTTCTTAATCTGAATTCTCTTTACTTGATTCTGAATTTTCAAGGATAAAATTATGACAACAGTCCATATTGCTATGCTGACATGTTATTTCCCTTCTTCTGCCTTTAAATTTGTCAGAGTCACTTTCTGTCACTACTGTGCCTCCTTACTTCAAAGGGAGGCAGCAGCCCATCGAGAGAAGTGGCCTGGCTGCACAGCGTGAGCTGTCCGAGCCTGTTGGAAGCTGTGGCTCAGGCACAAAGAAAAGCTGAAAATTTCAATTGTCAGCGTGAGCCCCCAAATGGAATTAACAAGGAACAGATAAAAACTATGGACTATAATTATATTCTGTCAAAACGATCTGCAGCAATAGACATTTCCTAAAGTTATCATCAAAAAGGAAAGAAAGGGCTAAAAGATAATTTTCTTCTGTATTATTTTTTGCCACTTTGGTGATTAGAAGAATTTAAGTGAGTGCACAAGAAAATTACCTACTGGGTCAATGAAAACTAACTGTATCCTCAAAGGAGAGGTAATGTAGATGAATATTCCCCATTTCTAATTATGAAATAATCCTTATGGGCAATCTTACTGAAATAGCTTACATAGTAAAAAAAAAAAGTTCAATGGATATTTGTACAATCTTTCCAACGTACAAAACATTGACAGCGTGTTTCAGTCCTGTCTCTGGAGTTTTCAGTGTAGTGAAACATGAACATAATAAACATCTGCAATGAACTGTAGACAATGAATATCATCAAAAAGAAAGGATGCTGAATCAGAAGCAAAAGAGATGTCCTCTTATCAAAGAGAAATTATTAGGGAAATTGATTTTGGTAGATTTAAAAAATTATATTGTTTTAAATACATGGAAATGGCTAAGGCATTGTTAAAATTATAGTTTGTGGGCTCAGCCCGGCCAGGGAACCTCATGGCTTCTGGGTGCACTGGAGCAGTGCAGCGGGTCCAGTCCACCAGCATTGGCCTCCCCATTCCTGGATGTGCTTGGCAGACTGTAGAGTGCTAAGCAAGCAGGTGGGTGCCATTAGTTCCAGAGGCTGGGCTTGAGTCGGCCTGCTCCACCCCCAGTGACCCTCTATCAATCCAAGGAACTTGGTGCCAGAGTCTCAAGAGCTGAGGAAATAGAAAAGGATTTCCAAGAGAGCCTGAGAAGCCTTAGAATAACACTTGAAACACTTGAAACACAGCCACATAGGAAAAAATCAAAACGAAAGACCAAATTACAATCTCAAACCTCCAGCCCATCAAAAGAAACCTTATGAGCAATGTACATAGAAGAAAATATATGCCATATCAGACATAATAGCAACTAAAATAAACAAACAACTCCAGGAAGATTTAAAGGAATACAAACTAGAAATAATCTTCCAGGTAAAAGAGGAAATGATAAAAGAAATGAAAGAGATGCTGAATATATCTAAAGAAGACCAAGTTAAAAAATTGAAGGAACTAAACAAAAAGATAGAATCCCTAGATGAGCAATATAAGAAACAAACAGAATACATAAAGCAGATGCACAGAGATATACAGGAAATCAGAAGTTCCATTTAAAGCTTTAAAATCCACCTCAATGAAAGTGAAGATAGAATTTCAGACCTTGAAGACAAGATTGCAGCTAGTGAAGAGGAAAGGAAAGATCTTTTAAAAAGAACAAAGAACCAGGAAATAACAATTTGACAACTGCAAGTTGATGCAAAGAAAAACAACATAAGATTGATAGGTTCTAATGAAAAAGAAGGGGACAACATAAAGGATGTCAAGAGGATATTTGAGAAGTAATAGCTGAAAATTTCCCAAACATGAGATCAGAAACCGACATCAGGATCAGTGAAGCATATAGAACTCCAAATAGTCATAACAAAATAAAACTACACGCAGACATATAATAATCACCAGAATCCAATATAAGAATAGAATATTAAAAGCTGTCAGAGAGAAAAGACAGATCACTTATAAAGGAAAACCTATCAGAATCACAGCAGACTTCTCAGCACAAACAATAAAGTCAGGAAGAGCATGGAGTGAAGTATTCCAGATCCTAAAGGAAAATGATTTCCAACCTAGACTGATGTACCCTGAAAAACTGTCCTTCAAAATCGATGGTGAAATAAGATATTTCCATGACAAAGAACAGCTGAAGAACTTCATGGTCACAAAGGCAACTCTGCAAAAAATATTGAAAAACAGTTTAGATACACTTAGGAAAAACCACTAAGCAAAGCAGACAATTAAACAGAACAGAAAGATAAAGGTGCAACAGCAGAAAGATAACATGTCAACAATAAAACAATATATAACAGTTATAACCATTAATGTAAATGGTCTCAATGCACCAATTAAAAGAAACAGACTAGCAGAATGGATCAAGAAACAAAATCCAACCATATGTTGTCTACAAGAAACCCATCTAACCCAAAAGGATACTCACAGACTGAAAGTCAAAGGATGGAAAACAATACTTGACACAACAGGGACCCAAAAAAAAGCAGGAATAGCCATTCAGTTTGCAGCCAATGTGGACTTCAAACCAATAATGATCAGAAGAGTTAAAGAAGGTCATTGCATACTTGTTAGGGGAAAACTTTAAGAGGAAGAGATAACTGTCTTAAATATATATGCACCAAATTCCAGAGCACCTAGTTATAAAAAACAAGTATTAACAGAAATGAAAGACCAAATTATCAGTAATGCAATTGTAACAGGAGACCTTAACACACCATTGACACCAAGGGACAAATCAACCAGACAGAAAATCAGAAAAGAAATATCATTACTGAATCACACATGTGAACAAATGTACTTGATAGACATATACAGAGTGTTCCACCCAATAACATCAGAATACACATTCTTCTCAGCAGTACATGGGTCATTCTCTAAAATAGACTACATATTAGCTTACAGAACATATTTAAATAAATGCAAAAGAGTTAAAATTATCCCATGCATGTTATCGGATCATAGCACTTTGAAATTAGAAATTAATGATAAAAGATACTGCAAAAATCCACAAAACATGGAAACTGAATAACACACTCTTGTGTAATCAGTAGGTCACAGAGGAAATTAAAGAAGAAATTAAACAATATCTACAAGCAAATGAAAATATAAATACAACTTACCGGAATCTGTGGGATGCAATGAAAGCTGTCCTCAGAGGAAAATTTATTGCACTGAGTTCCCACATCAGGAAAACAGAACGAATATAAATAAATAATCTAATGCTACACCTCAAACATCTAGAAAAAGAAGAGCAAGTCAAGCCCGAAGCCAAAAGAAGAGAGACAATTATAAAAATCAGAGAAGAAATCAATGCAATAGAGACTAAGAAAACAATTCAAAGAATCAATGAATCAAACAGTTGGTTCTTTGAAAGAATAAATAAAATTGAAAAGCCCCTAGCCAACCTTATTTAAAATGGAAAGAATAAGCTCAAATTCATGCAATAAGAAATGAAAAATGAAATCATTACAGACTCTATAGAAATACAGAAAAGAAAGACAGAAGATCATCAACACCTATTTCGAAAACCTCTACTCTCTTAGGTTTGATAAGACTGAAGAAATAGACAGATTCCTAGGAACATATGAAGTACCAAAGCTGGGTCAAGAAGATGTAAAACTGCTGAATAACCCAATGTCTATTAATGAAATTAAAAATGTAATTATATCCTTACCTACAAAGAGCCCAGGCCCAGATGGATTCACTGCAGAATTTTACAAGAAATACAAAGAATACCTAATGCTGACACTCTTCAAACTCTTCAATGAAATTGAAAGGGAAGCAATCCTTCCTGAGTCATTCCTGGAAGCAAATATTACTCTAGTACCAAAATCTGAAGAACACCCAACTAAAAAAGTGAGCTATAGACCAGTCTCCCTAATGAACACGGATGCAAAAATCCTCAATAAAATATTGGCAAACAGGATGCAGCAAATCATCAAGAAGATCATACAACATGACAAAGTGGGAGTCATTCTAGGCATACAGGGATGGTTCAACATTCGTAAATCAATAAATGTAATCCACCATATCAATAAAGCCAAAAGTAAGAATCACATGATCATTTCTATAGATGCAGAAAAAGCTTTTGATAAGGTCCAAAATTCATTGTTGATAAGAAATTTACAGAAAATTGGAATAGATTGTCTTTACCTCAACAGAATAAATGCCATCTATGACAAACCAAAAGCCAGTATCATACTAAATGGCCAAAAACTGAAGACCTTTACTTTAAAATCAAGCACAAGACATGGATGTCTGTTATCACCACTCCTATTTAATGTAGTACTGGAAATACTAGCCAGAACAATGAGACAAGAGAGAGAAATGAAAGGGATAAGAATTGGAAAAGAAGAAGTTAAATTACCCTTGTTTACAGATGACATGATACTTTACACAGAGGACCCCAAAGCTCTATTGAAAGACTCTTAGATATAATAAATAAATTCAGTAATGTAGCTGGATACAAAATCAATACTCAAAATCAATAGCATTCCTATACACTAACAACAAAATCACAGAGAGGGAAATAAGAGAAGCCACACCCTTCGCACAAGCAACCAAAATAATGAAATATTTAGGAATTACTCTCATGAAAGAAGCGAAAGACCTATATGGGGAAAATTATAATACACTGAAAAAGAGAAATTGAAGATGATCTCAGAAAATGGAAAGACATCTCTTGCTCATGGATAGGAAGAATAAATATTGTGAAAATGGCCCTTCTCCTAAAAATGTTATATAGATTCAATGCAATCCCAATAAAAAATACCATCAACATACCTCATAGATCTAGAGAAATCACTCCTAAATTTCTTCTGGAGCAAGAAGAGACCTAGAATAACAAATAGAGTTCTAAGCAACAAAGGTAAGGCAGGAGGCACCACAATCCCTGACTTGAAGTTATACTACAAAGTGATGGTAGTAAAATCAACATGGTACTGGAATCAAAACAGACCCAAAGATCAATGGAATAAATTAGAAGACACAACCACAACTACAAACACACTCAACTATCTTATCTTTGATAAAGGAGCCAAGCAGGTTCGCTGAAAGAACAACAGTCTCTTTAATAAATGGTATTGGAAAAAATATGCTAAAAACTAAAACTAGACGCATGCCTATCACCTTGTACTAAATTAAAATCTAAATGTATCAAAGATCTGAATATTAAAACAGAAACACTAAATCTATTGGAAGACAAATTGGGTAGAAACCTTGAAGACATACGGGTAGGTAGAGAATTCATGAACAGGACTCAAAACGCACGGGAAATACTTCCCAGAATCAATAAGTGGGATCACTTCTTATTAAAATGTTTCTGCACGTCAAAAAAAAATCTCCAGCACAATGAAAAGAAAACCCACAAACTGGGAAAAAATCTTAATGTACTCTCCCTCAGACAAAGGACTTCTGTCAAAACATATAAAGCATTTTAAAAAATCAGACCCCCGAAATTCAAAGACCCAATCCAAAAATGAGCATCTGAGATGAATACACACTTCTCAGATGAAGAAATACAAATGGCAAAAAAATACATGAAAAATATTCGTCATCATTCATCATTAGAAATGCAAATTAAAACCACACTGAGATTCCATCCCATTCTTGAAAGAATGGCCAGGATCAAGAAAACCATCAACAACAAATGCTGGAGAGGCTGTGGGGAAAATGGAACTCTCCTACACTGTTGGTGGGAGTGTAGACTGGTGCAATCATTGTGGAGGTCAGTCTGGAGATTTCTTAAAAAGTTGGGATTTGAAGTCCCATTTGTTCCAGCTATCCGACTTCTAGGAATATTCCCAGAAGAACTGAAAGCATCATACCACAGTGATATATGTGCACCCATTTTTATAGCATCACAATTTGTAATTGCCAGATCTTGGAAAAAACCTAAGTGTCCATCAACTGAGGAATGGATTAAAGAAGTTTCGGTATTTTTATATAATGGAGTACTACTCGGCTATAAAGAAGGACCACATTGAGATATTTATAAATAAATGGACACAGCTGGAGACCATACTCATAAGTGAAATAAATCAAACTCACATGTATGAATACCGAATAGCTTCCCTATTGTAAGAAATGATTCAAATGTATAAAAGTATGTAGTAATCATGAATCCCCATTATGTGGCTTTGAAACCTGATAAAGTTTTCACTCATAAATTGGAATGGTTTTATTCTGGGCTGTTTGATATTATTGCCTGTGATGATATTAACAGCTAGTTTGAAGAAAACAAGACATCATAATAGCTAGTGCTGATTTAATGTCATCTTGTTTTGAAGTTCCACAGAACTGTTGTTCTTCTGTCTCTATTGGTTTTATCATGTTGTATCTTACTGGATTTTATTATATGTGATAATATAAACCAAAATTGTTATAGGCAAAGAGATAATGTAGAAACCATTGTTCATTTTCTGTTAGCTGGTTCTAAATACCCTGCAATACTTTCAGCCTGAATGGTTGCACACTACTTTGATATGTTTGATGCCACAGTAGAAGAAGTTATACTCAAATATTTCAAGGAAAGAGACACTATGGTAACTACCATTAAGTCAGGTTATCTTGTCGTGAAGCACTATGTTGCTGAAATTGTTATGCTTTACCTGTATTGTTATGTTCTTATGTCCTCTTTTATCTCAATCTCCCTTTTTTAAAAAAACATTTATTTTATTATTATTATTTTTTAATTAAGGGAAAAAATCAAATAATTAGCAGGATATATTATAGTAACTTTTTATATTTCCTATTAACTTGATTTGAAGCCCTGTATTATTCCCACCATCTTGTTTTGACTGATTTTTACTCTGTTCTGTTCTGTTTGATAGTATCAAGTTTGAGGGTATAGGCAACTACTTTGAAGGTGATAAGATTCACTATGATGCCCATTCTGGTTTGACTATTATCTTCTTTTGAAATTTTGTAATGTCTCCAATGTTTAAGTTTTATTGTTCTGTACTGATTTGTTCGATTTTATTATACCTAATGATATAGGCAATTATTTTTAAGGTAGCAAGAGGCATTAAGGTAACCATTGTTGATTACCTTGTATTCTGTTTTTACATCATGTACTATGTCCATCCTTTGTTTTAACTGACTGCTTTGTTTTGTCATATTTGGCTTGATTCTCATCCAAAAAAAAGTAATAAGAACTATGGGATTAATAAACCCCAAAATGTGGAATGTTGTAACAAAGAGAGGAAAAGAAAGTGCTCTAAAGGGTACAACTGCAAGTGTGTTTAGGTGTGTTAAGATAGATTACCATATTACTGAGTTTTGGCTGGATCACTGGACACAACTGTTTGCAGTCTCACTGTTTTAATGTCCACTTTGTGTGCTTTAATACTGTACCTTGAACAACTATTTCTAAGATGACAATATGTAATCTATTAACTAGTGATTTCTTGCTTTTTGAAATTCTGTATTACTTGTACCCTTATACTGTTTTGGTTTTTTCTCCTTTAAATAAAATTTTTAAAAATAAAATAAAATTACAGTTTGTGGTAATTAAGCTGGTTTGATAATTTGATTTGCTTGTCAACACCTAGAAGATTAGTAAAGCACAATTCTGGAAGTGGCGAGGTGGGGCATGAGCTTGGGTATTGTAGCTGGTCTCTAGTCTTGGAGCAGTTTTGTTCCACCATGTCCTTCGTCCTCTACATTGTGCATGTCAGGTATTTGGTTACAGTGATGAAAAGCTGACTAATATATAGGTGGAAGAAATAGTGCAAGGAAAGACTCAAGTTTGTAAGAAATTGTAGAAGTGTCGTTCATTGAACACATTTCAGTTTGATCACAGCACAAGTGTGTGAAGATTAGTAGGAATGTAAGCTTGGAGAGTTCATCAGGAGCCCATGAGGAACTTGGATTTTATTATGTGGGCAGGGGACAGCCACATAAGATTCTTGATCTGGGAATAAAATGTTCACTGCTGTGCCGTGAATATTAATCTGGGAGTGAATCATAAGGTGCAGTAGAGAAGACACAGGCTGGGAGGAGGTTACTGCTAAGAGGCTATTGCAGTCACCTAGTAAAACTGAGAGTGCAGCTGTGATCTAGCAAAAGAAGCAGGAGTAGAAATAAATTAGTGAATGCAACATGCTGTTAATCTGCTCATCTTGTGTTAGAGACCTTGCGGTCTATGAGGCTTTGAAATAATATTGTGAGAAAAACAAAAATGGTCTTCTTCATATCACTTACAGTGAGTAAGAAAAAAAGTGTTAAGATTGTACTCACATAATCTAGAACAGAGATGAAGCCCATGGGGAGCGCACGTGAAGCTGAGCATAAACACGGCAGATCTGACCCAGGCCTAAGCAGGCAGGGAAAGCTTGCCCGAGAAATTAACAGGATGTGAAGTCAGGATAAAAAAATTAAACATAGAAAAGGAAGTGGAAGAACAGCGTTCTAGCCAGAAGGACCAGTGTGTTCAGACACCTTAAGGGGAGAGAAAACCTGCGGTCAAATTCAAGCACCTGGAAGGAAATCAGGAGAGCCAAGAGGACAAGCGAAGAAGAGCAAAGAGAAATGAGTGAGGCCGTAAGCAAAGGCTGAGACAGTTCCTGGTCCTGAGCGTCAGACGGAGTCTACTTTAGCATAAGGGCGATGGGCTCAAAGCAGGGTAGATCACTGTTGTTTAAACAGGTAAGTCTGGCAGGGGTGTGAAGAATGATTTTGAGATCAGGACAAAGGGAATAATAGTATTCAAGGTATGAGGTGATAGTAGATTGAACCAAGTTAAGGAGGAAAGAAGTAAATTGTGCAGGTTTTATTGATAGAGTACATGTGGAGTCAGAGAAATTTCTTTAGAATATCTATTGATTTATGAAACCATTCAAAAAATCAAGGATGAAACTATGGCTTTAATTTTCAGAGAACTGAATTTAAATTGCTTTTAAGACATCTAAGTGAAAAAGTCTGGTAGGCAGATGGATACACAGTTCTGGAGCAGGAGATGGTTTGCAAACCTCAGATGGATAATTCATGGATCAGACGAAATGTATCAAGCACATCTGTGTTAAGTGTAGAAAGGATGAAGACAAGAGAGACTAAGGCTGATATTCAAAGACATCAATATTTAATAGTCAACTAGGGATGACTAGGTCAGGAAAAGATAGAGAACGAAGAGCCCAGAGACTTCTGAGGAAAAACTAAATGAATGGCATTGTGGAAGGACAGATAACGTTTCAAAAAGGTAGGATCAATTCATGGTGCTAAGTACTGTTTTGGTTAGGTACAGAGTGTTCACACAGAAGGAGCACTTTGGGTTTAACTTCACAGAAAGCGTGAAGGAGATGAAATAGGGCGGTAACTACAAAAAGAAATGGAATAGAGATTTTTAAATATAGAGTCACCTTCTTCAGAAGATCACTTGAGTCACTTTGTGATAAATGTTAAATGTCGTATAGTGTCTGAACAGAAATAGAAAAGTGCAATCTTGTAAAAGCAAAGTAGGCAAATGGTCTATCCACACGGTACATGTTCCTATAACTGAAGATTAAAATTTTCAAGATTCCATGGAAGCTCAGGAAAATAGGAAAAAACTGTGGATCATGCAAGCCTCATTGTCAAAACCAACAATAAAAATTTCAAAGAGTGAATACCTAATTTCAACGAGGGATTTCTATTATACACATGATACTGTATGTAGTTCTCATGGAGCAGTCATTTCTATAAATTCTATGTTCCAAATGAGATTGCTTGATCTAGAGGGTAAATCACAGAAGTTGGCAAGGTAAGGAGTGGAAGAAGGATAAACCAAGGCGCTTTGACTCAAGGCTTCCACTCTTTAGAGCTATGTGCATTGTCTTCATTTGTTCTGCCTCTTTCCAGAGGTACCTTCTAGCACCAAACCCAAAGAAATTCTTTGTATGAAACATTGGAGAACCAATGGAGAATGCCTATGGTTTAACCAGCTGCCTTAGCCATTGGTTTTTTTCTTTTTAACATCAGTGAATGTCCTTATAGGTAGGAAACTTTTGCACTATTTTCTGACCATATGATAACAGCTATAGCACTCCTATGTCCAATGAAAGGAGTTTGTCCAGGCTCTATTTATACCTCATCTTTAAAGTCCTCACTCATTTTACTGGATTTATATCCTGTTCTATGAAATGCTTCCCCTCTCCTGAGCATCTTAGAATTATTTACTTGTTGAGGTCATCAAGACACCTCTTTCTTTCTTTCTTTTTTTCTTTCTTTCTTTCTTTCTTTCTTTCTTTCTTTCTTTCTTTCTCTTTCTTTCCTTTTCTCTTTTACTTTATAATAGTATATACTCATTCCATAAAATGTGGAGAATTAAAGAAAAAGTCAAAGATAGTTACAATTTTAACTCCTTTACAACCACTGATACCATTAAACATCTTTACTATCTTTGTTTTATAGATCTATATATGTTTAACAAATATCTTTTGATTTAACCTCTATGATTGTTTTATATTAATATTTATGCAACTTAAATAATAGTACAGATAACACATTCTAAGTTCTTTTCTTAGTGTACATATCTTAAATGATTTCTAGTATCATTAAACTTTTATCCACTAAATATTTTGAAATTGATGAGTACTACTTCATCAGAAAGGTGAATGTTTCATTCACACAATTCTGCATTGTTGGGGATCAGGTTTTCTTCTCAGTTTTCACAATTAAAGATAATGTTGCTCCAAGTAACAGTGGACATAAATTTCTATGCAGAGATATGATATTTTTGTTAGAAAACTTTCTAGAAGTTAAATTATTGTGACAATAGTAGTCTATTAACTTTGAAATAAAAAAAATTATAGTAATCATTTTACTTAGTGAAATGAGTTTATCTCCCAGGGTACTACATTTTAGATTTAATGTAATTGTGTATAGAATATAACACATTGAGTTGCACTAAGTAGTTGCTCAGTAAATGATAATGCTGTTGGTGATTATTCTAGACTAACAAATTATTAATGAGCTTAGTTATAGGGCTATTATAATCAAATTTAGGAGAAATATTTTTAAATAATATTTTTATTACCTCATTTTCTTATTTTTAAGTTTTATTTTAAAGAAAATAAAAACAAACAAAATGGAAACCAATCAAATCAAAACAACGAATATAGGACTTTAAAACAAGATTATGGGAAATCAACAGTGGTGACTATAATGCCTCATGTTCTCTTTGAAACAGCCACCCATACCATAACATATAATAAAATTAAACAATCAGAACAGAATAAAACCAATAAAAAACAATGAAAATGTTGTAGGATTTCAACACAAAAAACAATGACTACAATAACATATCTTGTGGTCTCTAAAACAGCTACCCATATCATCGGACATAATAGAATCTAAAAAAAACAAAACAAAAACAAAACAGAATAAATCCAAACCAAATAAAACAATGAAAATAATATAGGACTTCAAAACAAAGTAACGGGAAATTAACAAGGGCTGCCACATTCCTTTTTTAGAAGTTTCCTCCTTTTCACCTTCATAATATCTACTGTACGTTTTGGATACCACTGACTCTTTCAGTATTTTATACAAGGAAGACCGCACAGTATTCACCTATGTGAGCCCAAACTGTTAAGCATGATCTCAGATTGCATCTATGTACCTACAAGAGCCTTGAGATTGTCCTTCTTTATAGCTGAGTAGCTTTCCATTGTATTAAAATGCTGTATCTTTCTTATCTATTCTGTGGTTGATGTTTTTTTTTTTTCTGGGTCTCCATCACATGAAGCATTGTCTTGTCTCCTCCAACCTTCAATCTACAAATTTTCTTTCGAGTCAAATGTGTTTCTTGTATACATCTTATTGGTGGATCCTGTCCTCTGATCCATTCTGCCTATGTTTCTTTCTATTGGTAAGTTGCGGCTATCTACATTAATGGTTAGTCAACATCTACCTGCTCATCTCTACCATTCTCTCCCTCCATTGGTCCCCCGCTTTCCCCCTCCAATTGCTTGCTGTGCTCAGTGACCCCCCTCTTCCACTGTTTCCTGGAACCATGGTCATCTGTATCTCTCTCTATAATGTCCTTCAGCAGTCTTCATGTGGATGGTTTGGTGGTCATGAATTCCTTCAGTTGTTCTTTATCATGAATTACCTTATTTCTCTCTTAATTTTGAAAGGTATTTTTCAGGGTATATCAATTTGGGTTGGAAGCTTTTTTCTTTCAGGACTTGAAACACTACAATCCAAGCTTTCCTTGACTTGATGGTTTGTACTGAGATTTTGATGGATTTTCCTTTATAGATTCTTTCTTTCTTTTATCTAACGGCCTTTAATAGTCTGTTCTTGTGCGGAGTTTGTGGGATCTTGATTATTATACATCTGGAGATAGATCTTTTATGGTTATGGCTAGTTGAAGTTCTAAAGGCCTCATTTATCTAATGTCAGGTCCTTTTCCCATGACTGGGAAGTTTTCTGCTGTTATTTCTTTAAATAGTCTTTTTATGTCATTGTGTTGACTCCTGCTTTTTTGCTACCACCTATCAGCCTTAAATTATTTTTCTTTGTGTTGTCTTCAATCATTGAATTGTTATTTCCTGGTTTTCTGTTATTTTTAAGAGATGTTTGCTTTTGCTATTGCTATCTGCCATCTTGTCTTCAAGATCTGAACATCTGTCTTCAGTTTCTTTCAAACAGTTTTATCAGCTTTCAGTGGAGTTTTTAATTTCCTGGATATCTCTTTGAGTCTGTTTTGTGCATTGTAGTTCTTTCTTGTACTGTTCACTCAAGGTTTCCATCATTTTCCTATGCTCCTCTTTTTTACCTATGTCTTCTTTAGATATTCTCAACATTTCTTTCATCATGTTATTTGTTCTTTTACCTGAGATATTATTTCTAACCTGATTAGTTTTACAATCTCATGAAGTTGTTTCTTTACTTAAATTGCTATCCTTTCAGAAATTTCAGGTGTGTGGCTTCCAAGTTCTTCCATTTCTATGTCTCGTGGACTAGTTCTGTGGACTAGCGGTCTGAGATTGCCTTTTTCTTCTTCATCTTGACATTTTCCTCTGTATGAGCTGGTTGTGGGTTTCTAGGTGCTTCCCATATTGACTTTCCATTCACAGTATAGGAGAATGGGTCAGGCACTTGGTTTTTCTCTTATCCTAGGTTCCCAGGGAGTTTTTAGGGTGCAGTGCTGGCTTCTCTAGACACACACAGCTACACTGAGGCTCCCTCAATGGCACAGGTGCAGAGAGCTTGACTAGCTGGCTCTCCCCGCTGGCACTGGCTACAGGTTATTGATGGTGACTGGCAGGCCTTCAGGCATATCTATGTTTAGTGTTTTCTGCTGTTTACAGTTATGTTGCATCCCACAAGTGTGCTAGATTGGACCTGATATTGGCCTCTAGATGTGGGTGCTGGGACTAATCTTACGTCAGCGGAGTTCTCCAGAGTCCAGCTACTGCCTCCTCACTGCTGCTTCAGCTGCTTCCACATTACTGGCCTCATTGATTGATTCAACATCCAGAGGTGTGTGTGCATCAGTGCACTGGGCTGTTGTCCTGGGTCTGGGATTTTCCATCAGTCTTATATTCTTACAGCCACCCCACCCACTGGGATGCAGTGGATGAGCCCTGAATCATAAACTTTCTGACTTCAAACCAGCCTGGCCTCCTAGGATGCAATGTAGGAGCACAGAGAACAGACTCACTCTCTCCAGCTGGGTCACCCGCCAGTATGGAATGCAATTTATTTATTCTTTGTGGTACTATTATTTGATAATAAGAGCAAGAAATACATTTTAGAGTTTTTTAAATTGGAAGGTACTAAAGAAAACATTTTTGAGTGTGTAGCACATCTTATACTTCATACGAGTTGTTGTTATACCCATTTTACCAATGAAGAAATTGAAACTGAGAGCTATTACATGATGTGTTCAGTTTCACATCAATTATATGTGGCAAAGTCTAGCTTCACAGCAGACACTTTAATTCCATTGTCTGCCTGTTTTACCACTGCTGTAGGAGAGAAAGCAAACAATATGAACCTGTTCTGTTTTTGCTTTTGGTAATTAAACTTCATGTTGACTTTTTTACAAAACTAAAATTTACCTACCATATATTAAAGAATAATTATTTTGTATGTTTTGCTTAGTCTGTTCATTTTTTAACCATTCTGAATTCTTCCATTATTTCTATTAGAATGTATTATGAATGAGTCTCATAAGTTATCTATTTGAAATTCTAGGTGTTTGTAATTATATTTGGATAAAATACAGCATTTTAACATACTCATATAAGTTTTTAAATTGTACTCTAAACCTACGTAAGCTGTTGGAATAATGACATCTTGGGGTAGAGGAGCCCTTTCCAAAGGGCAGTAGGTGGGCAGCCACGCTGCCTCCTCGTCAAGCTGCCAGCCTTTAAACTCGGTCTCCTCTCTCTTTTCCTCCTTCCTGATTTCTATCCTCAGCTATTTCTTAAAAGCAATTTGGAGAAAGAATCTGTAAGAAAGTAATGAAATGAAGGCATCAGTGCTTTGGGAAGCAAGCAAAATTTTTAAAACTTGATGTTTATATTCGTTACTATCTAGTCTTTCAAGTTCTGAACTTAGCTTCAGGACTTTTGATCCTCAGGAAAAGCGCTGTGCTGTGGTGGTGTAAGTGGGGGACAATGAGGAAGACAGCAGTGGGAGGAGAAGAGTTTCACGGCTGTGAATATTAACAATCGCCGTCGCGTGCTTGTTTTTACCTTCTGCACAGACGTGGTATTTTATATGGAGAGTCCTTAATGGAATGATTTCCTTGAATCAAAGGTAAATGTTTAAGAAAATGATAGATACACAGATTTTTTCCCTCCTGCCAGCTGTGAAACTGATTGATTTTAAAGCTTTTGCCACAATTTTTATTTGGAGGAGAGAAGAATGTGTATAGAAGTGGAAATTACTCAAGGACATCATCTTTCTTGATTTTTCTCATTTTCTTCCTCAAGTGGGTGAAAAATAGCTGGAAGAGAGGCAAGTAAACACATTCAAACTTACTGGCTTTATGAGCATTATCCCTGGTAATACCAAGAAATACTCAATGACCATCTAAATCAACTTTGACTCTAGTATAGCCACCTGCTTAACCAAATGAACAACACAAGGAGCTTTACTGGACAGAGAGGCAAGTTTGCAGCATATAAACATTGACAATAAAATTTTCTGCAAAAATTTTAGGCAAGCTACCAGTTTACTGTGTTCATGGTGTGCAGTGACATAAGATGCATTAATGATTCACTATTCATGAGCTACTTTTGAGGAGCTTAGGATTTAGCCTACAGAGCCAGTTGGCCCAAGCTTGCTACTAATTTTTCAATGAAGAAAGGTCATTATTAAAGATAGGCAGAATTAAACTGTTGCTCCTGTTCATTGCCAGGTTGTCATGTTCCATTTAGAGTCTTAGTTTTGTACATTAGTCTGCAAAATGTGTTTGGAGGAGCTAATGTGAAAAACTGTTCTTTCCCTTATAATGGATGAACCAAGAGAAAGTACAATTCATTTACTTCTAATTCTATGTTTATATACTCATTGTGAGAAGTTGTGTTAACTTTTGAAAAATTTGAATCAAAATGAGGGAATGGTAGACATCTCTAAAATGTACATAAAATATGATCAAAATATAGTGTTTAATTTTTTAAATGTTATGGTAAAATATGCATTGCTGCTTATGAAACAGGACTCCTAGAATTGCTTCAGAAGGTGGCAAAAATGATTGGTTAAGAGTGTTCCAAGTGAAAAGGAGTATTTTGAAGAGAAGTGGTAGAATGTCATTTATTTTAATATTTTTCAATTTAAATATTTACTGTCTACTTTGATCAGACCTGTACAGCAAGGTTGCTCTTAGGTGATCAGATAGTTTGGGTTTCAGTTCATGTGGTTTACCTCCTTACACATTCCTTTCAGACCTGTACTTACAGCTGCCCTAAGGAAGCACTTGATTCTTAATCTCATTATCAAAGTGGACTAGGGATCGATGATCTTACAAACTTGTGATGCTGAACATAAAACCTAGAGATTGGGAAGCCTTCCAGTCTTCTGAAATGGTCTGGGAAAATTTGTGAGGAATTAGAAGTTTGAGGGAAGCTGAGCTTCTCAAACAAGGGATTTATATATAAAAAGATCATAATGCAAATGAAAAGAGAATACAGAATGGTGTAGAAACAGACCTCCCAAGTTCTACTAAGCAGTTTGATGCCCACACAGAGCCTTGACCCCTGGATGTGTCCCAGACTGGACATGAGGAAATATGTTTGTACATTCTTGCCAAGGAAAGGCAAGAGAAGCGAGCCATCTGGTGTGGGAGGTACATGCCCGTTAACTCCATCAGAAAGCAGGTGGCTGCACGGCAGGAGGCTTCCAGGCTGCAAACTGGAGAAAGTGCAGACTTCATTGATATGATGGATGCTGGGATGCTGGCAGCAGAGACAGAAGCTCACTGAACTAAGAGGAAGAGTTTCAGGAGGGGAGACTGCCCCCTTTGCTCCGCATTCATTTTTGCTAGTATTCAATTTTGTTCTGGAATTATTTGTTGAGTGCTTACCAACACTGTGTAAGACACTGTGTCCTTTGGGAAATAATTAAGAAGACATGTCATGGAAGAGAAGGAAGAAAAATACCTCAGGGAAGAAACACCTATAATGGACATGACGCCTCGTGAGTCCCTCTCTGCCTGTAGGACCGGCATCCACAGTGCAGCATCCTTCTGAAGCCGTGTCCCCTCCCTTCCAGGAAGCAGCAGTGTAACCACGCAACTGGATCCAAGCCAGAACTTAGGGACTTTTGTTTCG
This sequence comes from Cavia porcellus, assembly GCF_034190915.1. Taxonomy (NCBI): domain Eukaryota; kingdom Metazoa; phylum Chordata; class Mammalia; order Rodentia; family Caviidae; genus Cavia; species Cavia porcellus. The sequence goes on from NW_026947490.1 coordinate 89,790,499, forward strand.
TTTATGGAAAGTGTTATATTCACTGTATTTTAAACGCATATATTTTCCAAGTACGAATTATCTTGATCTCTGCTTCATCCCCTACTTCCTTGTGAAATGTAATCTACTTTATCCATTCAGACTTTTCTTACTTGTGAAAGGAACGGTTAGAAAACAAAACAAGCACAGAAAAATATAAAAGAAATGTATAACTTTGTATAAATATAGAAAATTAATTTGCATGGAAATCTCTTTGTTAGCTGAATAATTAAATCAAAATTTGGAGAAAGTAAATATCTTACCCAAGTCAAACAACTCACCAGAATTAAAACTGAGGAAAGATCATCTCACATGTCATTTAATCTGATGGCTATAGAAATGACACTGAACGACTTCTTCAATATGAAAACACAAATACTTTTTAGTTATCACAACAAATACTGACGAGGCTATAGGGAAAAGAGACCCCTTCTCCACGGATACAGGAGGTGTAAAGTGTACAAATGCTTCCTACTGAAGCGTGCTGGGGAGCTACGTTTTCTGCCTTCTTCTGTTAAATACTTCCTGGGAAACTCAGTAATGTTCACAGCTTCCTTCTTGTCTGTATTGTAAGCCTTCTATTATATCTAATTATTTTAATAAATTAATAATTGTTTTTGAAAATATGTGACCTTTAGTTATATATACATCAATGAAGATTTAGTTGTTAGATTTCATTTATTTATGATTTGTTGTTTCCCATTTAAATTTTGATTGTTTTTCAAATTAACTATTCACAGCTAAGCTTTCTGAACATCATTTGGCTAAAGATGGAACACAAATGTTATTGCATGTGAATGTAATAATAACTTTGCACAACATTCTCCTAATGTAATACTTAAGATTCAATCTTTTAATTCCTGTGTTATCCTATACAGTAAATTATATGCAAAATCACTGAGAAATGCTACTTTAAAGAAAATCATGAAGTAAAAGATTAGCCTTGGTGATATTTCTCAATAACTCTGCTAAAGTCTACAATTCTGTAGTGAAACATCTTGAAAAATTATTTTTAGTAATTTATGCACAGTGAGAAGATTAAACTAGAGGGAATATTTTGGATATAAGGGAGAGAATGTTAATATTTGGTTTCGAGACTGATTGCAAAACATTTTTTAAATATAGAGTTTTATCAGAAAAATGTGACAAAAGCTAAGGAAGTGTCAAGTAAGAATTAATTAGTTATAACTTTGGAAGGACTTGCTCGTTATCTGTATCTTGTTTATAATGTGTTCTAACAGAGACATCAGAGGAATAATCTTTCTGGCAATACACTGGATAACTGTAATGATAGGAAATAAGCATCTTCCCATTAGGCTCTGGAGATAAGGCCCTGACAGTTCATTTCTGGTGCCTAACTGTGTGTGCTTTCGCTTCCTGAATTATAACCCTACTTTGGGCCAATCAACCATAAGTTAGATTTCTGTACATATAGATAATTTTCTATGAAGTTTTACAAACAATTTGTTGAAGGTCCCTCCGCGCTCCGCTGCTGGTTGACATGTATTGAATGCTTGTTCTGCTCTAACCACTGTGCTGACCGCCTGCCTACAGCGTTACAGCACAGCGGTCCGCAGCAGCCGCTTTATTATCCTCACTTTGCAGAAGGGAAACCGCGCGCTCAGAAACTTACTCAGAAATATTACCCAGCCAGTAAGAGGAAAGCTGACCGCACCCAGATGCGCTGTTCTCCTCCGCTGTTCTCTGGTTCTGCACGACAGGCTGGGGCCTCACTAGAAACCTGGGGCCTCTGCTGGCAGTGGGGTGCAGAAGGGGCAACCTAAGGACTGGGGAGGAGGCCCAACTCCGCAGTGGCTTGGGAAGAGAAACCGCTTGTCAACTGACTAGGAAGAGGGAGGGGCCGGTTCAGCAATGCAGCATCCTCTGGGGGCTTCTTAGCAATGCGGACTTGCAGTCCTGTCCCAGAGCCCCTGTCCAGGGTCGGTATGACCCTGGGTCGTGGACCTGAGCTCCCGCTGCTGAGGGAAAGTGGTCAGGCCTGGGGGAGCCTGAAATGCTTCTCTGTCCTCCTTAAACCGGCGCAGCTCAGTTTTGTTTTTATTACTTTTACTTTGAGCTTTTGCTCTGTCTATGATGTCAGTATTTCATTTGAAAATTAAATTTCGCTGCCTAAAACATTAAAAAGCAAAGATCTATACCCTTTCATGAGTTTATATTCACAGAAAGGGAAGTTCAATTAGTGACTTGCCCAAAGAAAATTGTTGAAAGATCCTAATTTGGAACTCAGAAATCAGCTTTTCTGCTTTTCAATCAAAAGCGTTTTAGCTGTGTATTATGTAGGAAGGGGAAATGACTTCCGATCGAACACTCCACCATGGATATGTCTGGGTTCAGCTGGGGAAGTAAATTTAATTTGTCTGTGATTTAGTTTCTGTATTTTTAAAACTAAGAATGGTGATATGTACAACCTGTCAATATATTGTGTAATTTTATTCCTAAAATGTTTGTTTTTTCAAATAAGATTAAAAAGTAATATGAAAATAATTTCATAGTAGAAAAAAATAATCATAGTGGGAATATTTAAAGGAGAAAATGAAAAGGTTCTTCCTTTCTCTGACCAGAGGTTCACGCATTAATGTTTCCTGGTTTTCCCTTCCTCCATGATGATTGCTAAAAGTTACAGAATCTATTTCAATTATGTTACCAGAAAATCTTATATTTTCTTCCTACTTTAAAACTTATGTCTTGGTTTTATTTTTTCCAGTGGTTTATTTTACAACTGTGAATAACACACTGTAAGATTTATTCACTTATTCATGTTAAAATTTTTTGATGAAATGGTTATTTTTTTATATACATGATAACATTGCATCTGTTGGAAAACACTGAGTATCTACCGTGTGATTGTCTTGTATAAAAATAGAAAGAGAGAAATCCCAGTCTCAGCAAGCTCATTTCTAGAACTGAGGCACACAAACATGTGCTATTGTGACACAGATAATTTGTTGCATAAAACATGGCAGTGCCTCAGGCAGTGGTTCTGTTTTTAGTTTATTTTTACTAGTACATGTTTGCAAAATAAAAGTATCCCATTCGTGTGGCAGACTGATGCCCGTACAGAACACATCTTCATGGTTTTGTGAGCCCTGTCCCCACCACTTCATCTTCTGGTACCAATAGGCAAAAGGTCTGTATCTTTTGATGTTTTCCGTCTTACTGTAATCAACTTTTCATCAGCTACATTAATGCCATAGTTTGTAAGTTGATTTGAAAACAAAACATTTATGAGACAATTATGATGTAAATACTGTTCATACACGTAGCAGGCAGACTAAGGTGCCCCATGTTTAAATCCTAGTTTTGAGTGTGAGGAGGACCTTTGATTTGCTTCTTGTGAATAGACTACAGCAAAGGATGCGAGTATTACATGCATAAATGCATTACTGTGTGTGTGGCTGTGTGTCTGGGTGTGTGGCTCTTCCTGAAAGCCATCAAGGAAATAGAGGGACTCAGGATAGGGTTCAATGGAAGAACATGTATTTAACACTCATGGGTCCTGGGCTCAACACTCACCACCAAGAAGAAAATAGGAACCTCATTCTTATCAAGCACAATGAGAAGAATTCTATCAACAACCAGCGTAAGCTTAGAATTAGATCCTCCGCCAGTCCAGCCTGCAGGAGATGGCACTGCTCCGTTGATGCGTGAATAACTGCAGTCTTTTAGGACCCTCAGCAGAGGATCAGCAAAGTTCCTCCCAAGCTTCTGATGCACAAGAAATGAAAGAACCAAACCTGCAGTTTTTATTTGTGGCACGTGACAAATACTGTCATTGTGGGAAATTCATACAATTGTGTAACATTTTCATTCTTCTCACTGGGCTCCTTCCCTTCTTCCAAATCCATTTCTTGACCTCTTTTCCACTGGCAAAAGATCTATCACTATTATCTATCTTGTACTTTGTTCTTCAGTTTATCTGAGAAACCGTATGGTATTTAGGCTTGTATATTTCACTTATTATCATGGATTTAAGGCATATCCAGTTTTCCACAAATTACTCATATTAATTCATTTTTGTAGCTGAGTAGTATTCCATTGTCTATGAATATTATATTTTCTTTATACATCTCTTGATAGGGCACTTTCAAGATTAGCTATTGTGAGTTGTACTGCTACAAGTGCACTATACATATAGTACTGTAGTAAAATGTGTTTAATTCAGAAAGAAAACTACAAGGGAATACTTCTGTTGAATGGAATTTCAGTTTGAAATTCATGGACTCTCTATACTAATTTCCATAATAGTTGTACTAGCTTACATTCCTACCAAAAATGTAGAAGTGTTCTTTTTCCCCCACATTCTCGCCAGCTTTTGTTAATGTTTGATTTCTTGATGATAGTCATTCTCTTAGGAGTAAGATGGAATTTCTGTGTTGTTTTAATTAGTATTTCTCTACTGGCCAGAAATGTTGCATATTTTTTTCATGCGTTTGTTGCCATTTCTGTTTCTTCCAAGTAGTGTCTGTTTATATTTCATTAGCAAATTTTGCAATTGGATCTTTCAGACTCTAACTTTTTAAGTTCGTCATGTATTTTAGATGTTAATTCTCTGTCCAAGATGTAGCCAGAAAAGCTTTTTCCTTTCATGTAGGTTATTTCTTAATGATGTAACACATCTCCTTTTCTGTAAAGAAGCTTTTTAATTTCATATGACCCCATTTGTAGATTTCTGATGTCATTTCTTATGCAACTGGAGTTCTGTTATGGATGTCTTTGCCCTGACTTCAAAGGTTTTGCTTATTTTATTTGCCAGCAAATAAACTGTTTCTGTTTTAATATCTAGATTTTTGAACCACTTTATATTTTGTTGTTGTTGTTGAGAATGGGTTTTACTAAGCAGTTCAGGCTGGTCTTGAACTCACTTTGTAGCCCAGGCTGGCCTCAGGCTCCACAACAATCCTCCCTCCTGCCTCAGTGCTTAGATTATGGACATGTGCTAACATGCCCACTGAGAATTTTTAAAAAATTTTTCCTTCAATTCATGTGCACAGTACTACTATAAATCAGGAGTAGTGATGCAACACTTTCTTGTTTTGTTTGTGGTTTAATGGGAATGTATTTGTTTCTTGTTGAAGTACAATTTTTAGTGTAGCCTTAAAAATAAATCTTTATTCAGTTACAAATGGCATATCATTTTTAATATATATATATATATATAATCTGATCAATTTTGATTTGTATATATCCATTTGTAGAACCATCATTTGCAATCAATAATAATAAACAGCCTTTGTTAATTTTCCAAAGCTTTCTTATTTTCCATTCATTTTTTTTCTCTTGTACATCCTTGGTTTTTCTCCCCATTTTCCCTCCTACCCATCAGGTCCAGCCAACCAATGATCATATTTCTCTCATATTACCTTAATATTTATTATAATTTTATATAAATTAAAATTTATATACCATGTATTTAATATTTTTATTTTATCATATTTATTTTGATTCACCCACTTTTTGCACCTATCCATCATTTATTTATTTGTTATTAATCAGCATCTCTTGTGGGGCTTTACTACAACTTGTTTATCTCATTACCTTGACAGACATTAGGATTGTTTTCATGTTTTAATTATTACCAGCATAATCGTTAAGAACAGTAGTGTACAACTCTTTTCAAGGACCTATGCTTTTATTTTTCTTGGGTAAATACTTAAGAATAAAATAAATAGGTCACATGGTTGGTACAGTTTTAATCTTTTAAGAAGCTGTCAAGCTACTTTTTAAAAAAGACTTTATATTTCTATGAGCAGTTAATTCAAATTTTGTGACTATTTGGTATCAGTTTTTTTAAGAGAATAAAACAAAATAAAGTAGAATAGAACAAAGTAGATCAAAACAAAACAATGCAAACAACACAGGATTTCAAAACAACAGGAACTTAATAGTGGCCACCATAACGTCTCATGTTTGCTTCAAAATAGTTGTTCATAACTTCACACACGGTGAATTCAAACAAAACAAAATAGTATAAAACTGATCAAAACAAAAGAACAAAAGCACTGCAGGCCTTCAAATCCAGACAACAGGAAAATCAATGGCTACTCTAATGTCTCTCATTCTCTTCAAGCTGTCTATACCTTCACACATATTGAAATCAAATAATAGAAAAAAGATGAAAACAAATCAAAACAAAGAATAAAAGCATTACTCGACTTCAAAACAAGATGGCAGGAAATTGGTAATGGCTACCATCATGTCTTGTTTTCTTCTAAGTAGCTGTTGATACCATCACACATAATTGGTATTACCAGTTTTTAAATTTCATTATTTAGTCATTCCATAGATATGTAGTGGAATCTCACTGATTTGAATCGTTGTTTCTCTAATGTTTAAAGAAATCAATTGATTTAATATACAGAAGGTTTAGTTTGTCACCTATATCTGTTCTTTGGCCAAATGTCTGTTCAAATATTTTACACATTTTTTGTTCAGTGATTGAGTAGTTTTGTGAGCTTTAAATACTGTATTCTGATATGTATGCTTCATTGTGTATTTGATTTTATAAAGTTTTCTCCAAAGCTATGTCTTGCCTTTCATCTTTTTAAAAGCATCTTTCAAATAACAGAGGTTATTAATTTTTATGAAGTCCAGTTTATCAAATTTTTTAAATTTGTTTTTCATATGTCTAAGAAATTTTTGCCTTTTTCACTATGATGATTATTTTCTCCTTGCTTTATTTTAAAAGTTTTATAGTTTTAGATTTTGCATTTGGGTTTGTGTTCCATCAAAGGTAAATTTTTATTTACATTGGAAAACATGAATAGGCATTTATCATTTGCAAGAGACTCTCCAATAGTTCCAATACCCTTTGCTGAAAGATTTTCAAATTATTTATTAAATTATTTTGCATTTTTAAAAATTGACTATTATAATATGTAGATTATTTGGGGGCAGTGTATTGAGTGTGAGTTAACTATTTATTGTTTCATCAATTCTTGTATTTGAATTAATGTGCCTTTGTATTGTCTGAAACTCTGGTAGTGAATGTCTTTTGAATTTGTTTCCTTCACAAAGTTAATTTGAATATTCCATGTCCTTTACATTTTAGGTAAATTATAGAATGACCACGCTAAATTCTGGCATAAAGTATTCCAGGGTTTTGATGGGACTGCCTATAAATGGGTCAGTTTGGGAAAAGTGGCCTCATTATTATGATTAACAAGACTGAGAGCTCTGATCCACAATTACAATGCATCATTCATTCATGTAGGTCCTCTTTGTTTATTTCTGGAATGTTTTACATTTTTCATTATAAGGATCTTACATGCCTTTTGTCCAACTTTCCCCTAAATATTTTATTTTCTTCTGCATATTTAAAAATACTTTTTAGTATTACATTTCAATATGTTCATTTCTAGGGTACAAAATAGGACTGAATTATGTGTGTTGATGTTGTACCCTATAAATTGCTAAACTTTCTGTTTTAGTCTAGTCTCTTTCCTAAACGTTAACTTCTCGGGTTTTATGGATTCTGTAAGATTTTCTTCATAGACGATGATGTATCTAAATAAAGAAAACTTTGCTTCTTTTGCCACGTGGCTAGCACACTTTCTGTTAATTGCACTCTCTAGACCCACCAGTAGAATGCTGACTAAAAGTGGTGAGAGAGTGGATGTCCTTGACTGTTTCCAATGTCAGGTTGCACACAGTGGGGCAACAATATCTAGCTCAATTCTCATCTGTGTGTAATAGCCAAGATGCCCACAATGAGGCATTTCTAAAACAAATTTACCTATTTTCTTGCTACCGCATGGTTGATCAAATTTTAGGGTTAGCAGAAATGAAATTATTATATAACCTGTGTTACCAAATCCAAATGTAAATTTTTGTTTTTTATTGGGAATTGAAATACATTTTTCCATGAAACCCAGTAAAGCGTTATGTTTCTTGTTTTTTATTCAATGTTTTTTTTCCCCAGTGCCTACATGCATATAACCTAATATAGGATATTTGCAAAGGTTAAGATTTTAAGCACTGTCTTCTTATCACAATCTCAGCTTTGGAAAGATCTTGTGATTATCATGCTAGGTAGAGCAGATTCTATAACGTGCACTAGAGCGACAGAAGTACCTTATTTTCTTGAAGGAGCTCTGGCTTCATTCTACCCTGGCACTAGCTGACTGTACCTCTAATTATAGATTTTCAAGAATCAGAGAAGGAACACTCATTCCACACTGGAGTGTCCAGGAGTGAAGGGAGATGAGTAGTGGTGGCAGAAAGTGGGAGTGTGCAGACCTTTTGTCTGTTTGGTCTCGCTATACAGCCTGATAACAGCAAAAAAGTGGAGGTTTGGACAGAAGATATATTAGAAGTTTATGCCTTTAGGAGAATGTGTGTGTGTGTGTGTGTGTGTGTGTGTGTGTGTGTGTGTGTGTGTGTTGAGGACTGAACCCAGGATTTCATGAAACTAAACACATGCTTTACTGTTGAGCTACATCCCTAGCAGGAAACTTATTTTTAAAAATTTACTGTATGTTCCCCAAATTTTTAATTACAAAAGCAAATGTTTAAAGAGACATAAACATTAACTTCTTGGGTTTTATCATTATACATTTTATACATTTATCAAATTATCATAATATGTTCCATAAAATTGTTTAATTAAGATATTAATAAAAAATAATGAATCCAAAAGAATCAGAAAACAGAACTTTAGAATACATGTTTTTTACATGAGATTATTTCATTTTTAACAATAAAATGCATTGCATGCTTAAAAACAATTGCTTTAATAACATGTTTGAGTAATTATTACTGGCGAACACCTACACCATTAGGGGAAAGTTAATGAAGAAATTTTGTAGAAGAAAAATTGTAGTCATACTCAACTGAGTACTAGGAGCAAAGAGGTCATGTCCATGCCATTAAGAACTACATACACTTCAATATGTGGAGTGACATGGGGTGATTCAACATGTAATTTAATGCATTTGGTAAGTTATAATAAGTGCTATGTGTTCAACTGTGATGTAAACATGGAGAGGGCAACTAATCATTCCAAAGTGGACAGATGACTTGAAGAGACTGTGTGATGCTCCGGATAAAGCATCACATCAAGAAAGAAGCAGGGAGCCTGCCTGTAGGCTGCAAGGATAGTCCTGACTGCACATGTTCATGACAGCCTGTACTCTGCTTCTATGGCACTAAGAAATTGCAATTTATTGTTAGTAAAAATTTTGCTTAATGATGCTGTCCCTCTCATGGGACTTATTCCTGTCTTTGTATATCAAGACTCCTATGACCTTTTCTCCATCATAGACTTCCACAGTTTCAAAGTATTTTATTATGTAAAATTTCAAAGAAACAGAAGTGTGAAACGTTTAACAATTACTGTATACACCATGCACTTAGCAGCAGCCTCAATAATTACCATAATTTTGCCTATCTTATTTCGATTCTCTTATATCCCTTATTTTTCTCTTAAGTATTTTAAAGACAGCCTCACATTATTTCACTTAGTAGCTTCTAACTGAAAAAGTATTTTTATATAGCACCTAATTAACAATTATTCCGTAATATCATTTATTATCCAGTTGACATTCAAATATCACTGTCTCAAAATTATATTCTTAGAATTGTTTCATTGCAATTGGGAACAAAAGAAGAACTACTCAGGTTGTTATTTCTATTCAGTAACTTTTATTCTATGTTTATTTTCCTAATCTTTTCTTTTCCACCCACTAATTTGCTCCTAAGAAGCCTCCACATTCTGGATTCATAAATTATTCTTTCTCGTATGTTGTTTTCCTGATTTTTCTATCCTCCGCATCTCCTGTAAACCTTCTGTCAGATCGAAGTGTTCAGTTAAGTGGGAGTTGTAGTCTACTCGTCCTCCCATTCATAGGTGCAGGGAGTGTTTCCCACGGTGTCACATTCACATCATAACGTACATACTGTTGTGTTGTTCCACCATAGCACAGCAAAACTTCACTGAAGAGGAAATATTAGAAGAGTCTTGAAAGATCCTTGCCAAGTGGTCCTGGAGAGGTGTGTATTTTAGTCACAGGACAAGAACACAAAAGTGCAGATACCGCACACTAGAGCTGGCATGAAAACCAGCAAGTTATTTCTTCTTGTCATCAGATTTAGAACTGATGACACACTTTAATTTGACATTTGAGTTTTAAGCTCAGTTTCATTCACCATTACTTTTACAGCAATTACCTTGAGACTAGCACTTTTTATTCTCTGGCTAAACTTGGGTTTCACTATTTAAATTATTCATATAAATTAAGTTTTTTTTCTGCCCAGCTATTGATGATACACTATTTTTATCTTGAGAGATATTCGGTGGCCTGTGTTCTGGAGGTTAAATCTGAAAAGAGGTCTTTCAACTCAATATATTTGATCATGTATTGGCAAATAAATAAGTGGAATTTGCTTAATTTTGCTCAAGTAAATATTTGGCTTTGCTTCATGAAATGATTAATTGTTGAGTTCAGTAATATTTTAATGCATGTCGAACAATTCTGAATTCATTCAATTCACACTGGGATAGTATTATAGCTGATTTCATTAACTTGTTTAAATTGACATTTAGTTAACAGACAATAGGATCTCATAACAAATCTAGTGATAGCAATAATAGGAGAAGATATCATTCAGTTAATAATTTTCACAATTAGAGACACCTTCCACAATGGAGCACGGAGTGTGGGAGGCAGAATAATCAGGTAGAGAAGAGTAGATTCCAAGAGGGGCTTTTTCCTGGAATATGTACCCATAAATTTATTGCTAACAGTTGAGAATTCAAGATTAACAATTATCCATTACTACAATAAGTATATTAGTCCTGATTTATAATAAGCTTTGCATCATTAAAAGTTAGTTTTGGTGAGATAGTCCATATGTGAGAGGATACATAGGCTAAGCCGGGGCCAGTAGAGCGGTGAGACTGGGATATGTAATGAAGCCAAAGGAGCCTGTAAGGTGGGTGAGACTCAGGAGTGGAAATCTGCCCAGAGGAGTTACGCTGTGAGGTTACTTCTTAGGTTGAGGCCTTCTAGCTCATTCACAACAGCAAGTTAGGATGGGCGAGGTCAGTAAAATATTACTGAACTCAACAATTAATCATTCCACGAAGCAAATCGGCTTTCAGTAAGGAGAGCCACGGTGGGTTGTGTTTAATACATATATGTGTGATATTTTGTTAAAGACATTGGTTAAAATACATGATTGAAAGGATGGCTCTCACATATCTATTCACTTGAAAATCTGTCAAACCAAGAACACTGTAGTAAAACACGATCCTTTAATATATATAATAATGCAGGGCATATATAGAGCATTCACTTTTAGATCAAGTGAATTCTTTCTTTAAAATAGATGAACCCACTCCTTTGGTTGCATATGGACTCCAGGGTTCTAGTGATAGGCAGAAATAAGAGGACTTTGTTTATGAGAATATTTTGCCAAAATGAAAAGATGGAACTATAAACAGGAAAATAAGTGTGCTCAGACCCAGGAGTCACAGAACTATGTATAAGATCAAGGTGTCAACCGGCAAAGGAGGACTTGGGTCTTGGTGATTCTGTGTGTGATAACTAGCATGTCATCCTGGGACAGGGTCGTTCTTTAAGGAGTCTTTTTGGGCAGTATCCAAGGATGTGAGCAATGTATTTATTTATTTATCTACTTTTATGATGGCTTCCAGGCAGATTCAATGCTAGAGTGGTACACAATAAACTCAATGTGAATGTTACCTACAGGAAACAAATCTACAAGGTTATTTAAACACTCACTTAAATTGGCTCTGCTTTAAGTAATGACTCACTCTGTGTTCTGTTCTGAATTGGTATTTGGGGACAGAAAAATTCCTCAAAGAAATACCCACTGAAATATTTTTCTAGCAGATGAGGAAAATTTATCTCTACAGATTGGGATCCAAGCCAGTATTTTCTTAATTATAAACATGAAATACATCTAGGATATATTCCCAAGCTAGCTATTCAACAATCAAACCGGTGCAATGGATTTGTGAACTGTAAGAGTAGATAAAGGAAATGTGATTCTGCATACACATGTCCCCAGCATATGGGTCAAATTGAGCTGCTCGTGGTGAGCACACAGGGGAAAACAGTGAAGCATGGGTGTGCCAATAAAGTACGGCGTGGTAGGGAAGCATGGGTGAGTTGCACACATACATGTAAGGCATACCCTGTAGTGTCATTTCTAAGATAACAGGAAAAATTTTTATTTCAATAGTGATTAAAACATAAAAAGCATAAAGCACCTCTCTCCTTTTTTTCATGAGAAGGCTTCAGTTAGAAATTCTATAAAATTTGAACTGTAGAAACAGGAAATAAAACAGAAGGGCTCTCTCAGGCTGCTGTGTTTCTCTGTTGCTCTGTGTGTGGTGATAACTGGCAGAATATGTCTGACACGTGCTAACTTCCCTGTATTTCTGTACTGGGCTAACTTGTGGTCTCTTCGTCCCAAAGAGCTTCATGATGATTTATTCGTTCAGTAAACATATATTGCACACCTTTTATATGCCGCATGCGGTGCTGAGTTGAAGATGGACACATAATGAAGATACAGACCTGTTCTCCAGGAGTTCATGTCCAGGAAGCTGTTCTATAGTAGTCTTTAGAAAGGCGACCGCTTGCTGTTACCCATTTCAGTTAAAAATAGAACATATGCTATTTCTTCTCCCTCTTTTCTCTCTCCTGTCTCCCTATGATGTCAAACTTCCCATCAGCAATAGTTACACATTCCCAAGCTCCTACAACAGACTATATCTATTTTTATGCTGGTCAAGGCGATCTCCCTTCTCACTTCTACTTTTTACTTCCCTTTACCTCCTGATTACTATCTCCTAAAACTAAAATTATTTTCTCTACTGAAGCAAATAGACCACTGATGTCAAAGTTACTTTTTTCTTCCTGTCCTTCAAATGCTTTTTAAAATAAGGAAAATCTTTCACAACTCAAGACTTTGTAAATATTTTATTTACTAAATGTGTAGGGCTGGGTACCTGATCTGAGTGGATGTGTGAGTTTGTGTACTTAATTTGATTAAAGCAAAGGAGTCCTAGTCCCTGAAACTGCTTATACTTTGAACATATTTGAAAGTTTTATTATGACTACCCTCACATGAAAAAGCCTCAATTAGCAGAGAGAAAACTCATCTTCTTGGGAATTTGGTGATTTTCTCAAAGGCCACTTTGTCAAAACTCAAAAGAGAGTGCATTCTGTAAACCACCCATCTGTCCACCAAAGAAAACAAGGCAGATGTGTAGCTACTTCCCTGCAGCAATAAATATCTCTTCACTCAGTCTCAGCCACATAATTTGCAACTGGCAAGACATCACCCACTCTGTGAAGCAATTTCAATTGATAGTCTCTGAATCGTATGTTTTCTTTTGTGGTTAGAACCTGCTTCATGTAATAGCCTCTTTTAGTTTTCTGATATCTCTTAGGGAAAACAATTTCTGAAATTCCAACTGAGAATTTATTTAAAAAACAGAGGTGTGCAATATTGTCTTTGTTTTAGGACTCCGCACAGTTATGAAGTCTTCATTTACTCTGCTCAGTTGCAATGGCCTGTGTCCCGCTCCTGTTCTTTAATCACCCAACCCTCAACAAGGGACTCAGTGTCTACAAGCAAACTTTTTAGAACTCAGTTTCTCTGCACCCAAAGGATATCCTATTAATGAAAATATGAGTCATTTCTAGTGTCTCACTGTGATTATGCTTAATGATTAAATGTGCCTGAAAGTTTCAATTGAACCAACTGAAAAAAAACTTCTAAAATTTTCTTGAAAATTATGAGCTTTTAATCTGGCACTCTTTTAGTCTTTCTTGCTAACCCATTACTTTTCTTCTTTTGATGGTGTGACCCTCCTTTATCCAGTAATCTAGAGGTGATAGAAAGTATTTCAACAATTAATACTAACTTTTCTATTTTATTTTCCAGAAATGATTGTTGTAAGTGTTCATTTTAGATACAATTGGAATTGGAAAAATAAGCATTCTGATTTTACATGTGCTCATATTCTGTAATTTTAAGCACGACCTACCCTTTTTAAAAACTTGACTTATGGAGAGAAATTTTTTTTTATTTAAAGAGAAAAAAACAAAACAGAAAAAAGAGTGGAAGTAATACAGAATTTCAAAAAAAAACAAATAGTAAGAAATCACTGATTGATAGATTACATATTGTCATCTTAGAAGTCACTGTTCAAGTTACAAAATTAAAGCGTACAAAACAGACATTCAAACAATGAGACTGCAATCAGTTCTGTTCAATGATCCAACAAAAACTTAGTAATATGGTTATCTGTCTTACACAATTAAACATACATGCAATTATATCCTGTAGAGCACTTTCTTTTCCTCTCTTTTTTATAATAACAAGTACACATTTTAGGTTTAATTACTCCTACAGTTCTTATTACTTTATTTGAAGAGAATAAAACCAAATGTCACAAAACAAATGGAGTTAGTTAAAACAAGAATAGACACAGTATATGTTGTAAAAACAAAATACAAGGTGATCAACAATGACTACTATAATGCCTCTTGCTATCTTCAAAAGAATTGCCCATATCTTGAAGAGGGTAAGATTAAACATAACAAAACAAATCTTAAGGAAACAATTTTAAGAACCATGGCCTTCAAAGTAAGTCCCCTGGAGATCTTCACTGTCTATTGTATTGTCTCTTGTTTTCTTCCAAATAGCTGTCCCCATCTTCACACGCATTGAATACATACTGAACATTATAGTACTAATCTAATCATAACAGGATGATGAAGACTTTTTAGGCCTTCAATACCTGACATTAGGGAAGTCAATAGTGACTGCCATAATGTCCCTCATTCTCTTCATAGTAGCTGTCCTTATCTTTACATATGCTGAAATTGAACATAATAGACTAGACTAATATCACTCTGAACAGTGAATAATAGTTTTGCTAGATTTTATATCGTAATGTAAGAGTTAGCACTGGGTTTCTTAGTGTCTCTTCTTCTTCAGAGTATTGGTTTGTTACATCGTATATTATATACTCTGTTCCTGTATAGAAATTCTCCCCATGTGCGAATTTCTACATGTTATCTACCCTTTCTGTATTATAGGGAAAAACAGATCATAATAAGACAAAAAAACAAATTTTTAGAAAAACATGGAATGAAAAGGACATATAAAGCCACAATGTTAGGTAATCTATGGTAGTTACTATGCTTTCTCTTGTTATTTTCAACAGAATTGTCCACATCATCAGATATATAATAATTGAACATAGCATTACATAGCTATTTTAATAAAAACACAACTTTGGAGACATTGTAGGACTTCAAAAGCAGTTAATAATCAAACCGGAATGGGTATGTTATTACAACTTGTCATCTTCAGAGTGGTTGCCTCTACTCTTAGGCTCATCACCATCAAACATACCAAATTCGAATAAAATCAGTCAAGGCAAAACAGCAGTTTAACAAACCAGCTTCAAATAAAAGCAGTCATGGTATGACAATGCAAGTAATACAGGCCTTCAGTTTAAGTTAATAGGAAATTAAGGATAGTTACCATGGTATAGCCGGCTACTTTGGGGATAGCTATCTTACCCTCAAATCTAGTTATGAGTAGACTGACCGGAACAAAATAAAATCTAACTAAGCAGAGCGATAAGGCTACTGTGGATTTTAAATCCTGATGCACTATTAACAATGTTCTCTGCCCTCCTTTCTCAGGCAATTCCTCACCTCACTTTCTCAGAATGCTTTGTATATTTTGGGTCCCACTAACTCCTTTACTTTTTAGATTAGGGGGTCAACCCAGTATCTCTCTGAGTGGTGCTGAACCATTTTACCCCTGAGCTTGATCTTGAGCTATGTTCTTTTACTTACTAAAGCTTCAAGGTTTTCCTTCCTTCTAGCTTTATAGTTCTCCACTGCACAAAAGTGTCATAACTTTCCAACCTATGGGCAGCTGCTGGACGAGTTGTCCCTATTTCTCTCTGGTTCCCTGTCTTTTAAAGCTTTGTTTTCTCATCTTTGACTTTCAGTTTATTAACCTTCTTTCAGGTTAAGTATATTTACTATTCAGAGCATCTCAATGGATCCTGCCTCTTAATCTACTCTGCCTGTTAGTGTATCTCGGCTATGTCAAAAATTATAGCCCACCTTCTCTGCCTCAATTCTGCTATTCTATTTTTCTGTTATTTGTCCATTTTCTCTTTCATTCCACTGTGCTCCATGTTCATTGAGGCCTCTCTGCCACTGTTGCTGGAGTCCTGGTATTTCTCTCTCTCTCTCTCTCTCTCTCTCTCTCTCTCTCTCTCTCATATCCTTCAGTATTTTCTGTAAGGTTGGGTTGGTGGCCATGAACTCCCACAGTTCCTCTTTGTCTTGGAAACATCTTGTTTCCATTAATTTTGAGAGATAGGTTTTCAGGGTACATCAGTCTTGGTTGGAGGTTATTTTCTTTCAGGGCTTGGACTATTTCCCCCCAAGCTCTTCTCAATTTAATAATCTGAGTTGATAAGTCTATTGTTCTTTTGATGATTTGTCCTTTGTAGGTGAACTGCTTCTTTTCTCTGGCTGATTTTTTTTAACTTTTTATTGGTACTGGGAACTCACAATCACCTGCTTGCAAGGCAGGTGCTTATGCTGCTCAGCTAAATCCCTAGCCCCTCTCTGGCTGCTTTTAATATTCTATTCTTGTGGTGGTTTTCTGGAATCTTGATTATTATATATCTGGGTGTAGATCTGTTTTGGTTGTAGTTGGCTGGAGTTCTGTATGCCTCATTTATCTGGCTATCATTTCTTTTTTGGAATTGGAGTTGCTCTTCCTTATGGTAGCTATCTCTAGACATGAAGTAAAAAGCAAGTCCCGGTGAATTCCTTAGGTTTCAAACACATTCCCCTCTGTGTCACTGTGTTGTAAACTGAGTTTACTGTTGTAAATAGGGTTCTGTAACTTTTTATTTCTAATTGCTTGTCGATGGACATGAGGCAATCAAGTGAGTAGATGTTTGTTACAGCCTCTGTTATAGTTTTGGTCTAGATTTCCCTCACGAGTCTCATGTCTTCAGAAGTGGAGCTGTGGGCAGGCGATTGGATTTTGGGGATGCTGTAGCAGACTTGCAGTTGGAAGTGGGGTTTAGTTAGAGGTGGGTCACTGAGAAGGGGGTGTGACTTGGAAGACCATATCTCCATTCCAAGGTCTTCTTTTCTTTCTGCATTTTCTGGTTGCCAAAAAGTAGTCAAGTTTCCACCACCAGGCCCTTTCACCAAACCATCTTTTCACTGAAGTTATTTGAACGTACTAAGGATCTAAGCCAATATATATCTTTTTCCTTTAAATTATGGATAATGAGTGTTTTGGCCCAGTGAAGAGAAAGTGACAAAGACAAACTTTTCATACCAGGAGTGGCATAATTTCTGTGATTGCTACCTGCCCAAGGGGTTTCCATCTTTGGCACTGACTTGCAAGAGGAGTTTTTAAAGGTTTAGAGAAGCTGTCTTGAAAAGACCTAGAAGGATGTAAGTCAAGCTTCATCAGTGATATTCACTTTTATCAATAAGGGGATATATTATAGTGTTATCCAATATAATTTTTAAAAATGAATCTTACAGTATGATCTGAAGTGGTTTTGTGATGTTAGCAGTTCAGATGGGTCCAGAAGTGACTGGAGGATCACATGCCTCTTGGTTCCAGTTAAGAACTGTGTAGAAATTGGGGATATTGCAGTTTTAGCTGTACTGTGTAGTAGCTGCACTGGAATACTAGCCACAGCCTGTTCGCTTTGAGGTGGTAATGAGACACTGATGGACCTTGTCATTTTAGATGTTTATGATAAAAGCTAGATCTCTACCTTTTAGCATGTGGAAGAGGGTATAGAAGAAAGGTTAAACACAGCTGGAGGGCAATCTAAATTGGTTTTAGTACAAATTCTACAAATATTTCATTAATCACAATCCTATGTAACTGTGTGAAGTGTGTAGAAATCAGATACAGAGCCTTGGTTGTAGATTCCTCTGCAGAAGCCATATATACTTTTAAGATTGACCGTGAGTTACAGAGCCAAGTTACTCCACTTCCTCCTTGGGATCATCCCCTGTGAATGGTGATATAACTTAGTGATACAGTGGGAACCATACAAATTTAGTCCAAAGTCTGCTACCAGTTATTCATAGTTTTAGCTTTGGGTCACTATAACAAAATTTTTGACATACGCTCTTGAAGTAAAGGTTTATTTTTGCTCAGGTTCTGGAGATCCAAGTCCAAGGTTGGGCAGCCATAATGGCTTAAGTCTCTGGGAGGACAGCACATCATGGCTGTAGTCATTTCTTAGTAAGTGCTCACAGGAACCTGAGAGGGATGATAAAACAGGGCTCCATAATCCCCTTGGTAGGCATATGTGCCCGTGATCTAGGGACCCCCCACACCACAGTTCTGTCACAGTGGGAACAAGCATTCACATACGGGTCTTTGGGCGATGCTTACTCACATCATTGCATTTGTAACCGCATGCATCTCTGTTCTAGAAACAGTGTGCTTACCTGTGATGAAGGATTGCTGTCGTATCTTTTCCATTCCAAATCTGAGGAGTTATCACAGAAGCAATATTTTATTAGCAGAGTATGCTCTTTTTAGTCTCATTATTACCTTGAAATTGTTGCCTACATTCTAAAGGAACTGATACAAGCTGAAGAAGCAAATTTTTTTTGGAATGCATATGGGATTCATAAGGAGAAACATGGGAACATGTTAATGACAGACAAGGAAAAAGTTTTTAAAAATGGATCTTCTAGAATTAATATTAAACATTATGCTACATGATGAGTGTAAATATAGCCACATAAAAGAATATTTTAACAAAGAAGAATCCAGGCTCAAAACTCTCTCTCAATTCTCTTTAACTGTGTGAAGGGCTGAATTCCGGAACCACTTTCTCACAACTTTCAGTTATGGGACTGTCTGCAGCGGCTCGTTTTCCACTGTTGGGCAGCTGAGTACTTTGGCCTGGAATCACTGCAGCCTTTCAATTCCACCTCGTAATGAAGGAAGTTGCCACTTCAATGCCCAGATTCTGTTCTTTGAAACAGCCATTGAGGGGACAGCACGGGTTTGGTTCACTGCTCATTATATAGTTACATAGAGTAGAATCTTCAAATTACTTTTTGGCATCTCATTATCATTTAATAATTCCTACTTCCAAGTTAAGTCAGGTTAGAAAAATGAACAAAATTTTTGCAAGGACCTCCAGTTTCATTCTTTTCTTAGGACTCTTTGGATTAATCTTCCAAAATAGACACATTAGAATAATAATAAAATAATTAACCTAAAGTTGTTATATTTTTTCATATTTAGGCTTCTAGATTTCTTATTTTTCAGTAAAATAGATCCTTTAATGTTGAATTATGTTATTACTTCTTCTAAATTTTAAAAGTTTAAGAACTATTTTGTATTCATTATCACAAACCTTAACAATTGTTTTTACATAGTTTTTCGATCCTGCACTGAATTTTAAAGACAGACTTATAAAGTTTGTTCTTGTTCTTTCACTGAAGCTTATTTTAATTGATGTGTACAGGTTCCTCTGGATAATATCTGTCTATTTTTCTGAAATTTCTCAGTACCTAAAAGGGCTTCAAGTCTTTATCACACAAATTCTATGTATTCTATCGTACAAATTCACCAAGGTGTGCAGACTGGATTCCTCTTTTAGTTCCCCTTAGAACTACAAGGAAGGACTTGTTCTAATTGTTGAAGAGACGTCAGCTCCTGGAAAGTTCAACTTTTAAAGTTTAGAATATTTTCTTTTGAATATACTTACACTCAATCTATTCTTTAAAGTCCCCTCACTTCATCTTCTTTGAGATTTTATAAATTTGTTTGAAATTCATTTCCAGCATTCCAGAATTGGCACACTGCCTACTACTAGCTGCTATTCATTAAGCACTTATTATATGCTAGAAGCTGCTCAAAGTGTTTCACATGTGTCAATTAATTTAATCTCCTTAACCACAGTCCTGGTGGTATTATCAGTATCTCTGCTTTGTGGAGGAGGGAAGCAGGCTTAGATATATTAGGAAACTTGCTCTGGGTCACAGGGTCATAGAATGATGTTGGAAATCAAAGTCAGAAAGTCTAAGTCTAAGCACACATTCTTAACCATTTCAGAGTCTGTCTCCTCTTACGTGGAATCGAATTATATTTAAACAAAAGGTGTGTGTGTGTGTGTGTGTGTGTGTGTGTGTGTGTGTGTGTGTGTGTGTTTAACACAGATGGCGAGAGTTGTATCCTATTTTGGTTTATCAATGATTTTGATTTACTTCATTAAAATGCAAAATAACAGCTAATTAAATCAGCCACAGATGTAGAGCTCTTTAACTACATTTTATCTACTGTATTTAGAGCAGATGAATGTGAGGAAAAATGTTTAAAATTTAACTTTTATCTATTAATACATACACTGTTGTCATTTGTTTGTGTTTTACAGAACTAGATGCGCAAAAATTTCATTAATCTCTGATTGGCTTCATAAAAATCTATATAAGGAAATCAGTCTTCTTAAAACAAATAAAAAGAAGACAATAAAGAGTTTTAAGTAACATACTTTAAAATATTAGGTTAAAATCCTGAAATGACTTTATTGTTTTTAAAAAGTTTCAATGCTTTGTTTTCATGGTTAAGTGAATGACTACACTTTGAAGATTTATTTTCATCTGAAATTCTGTTTCCAGTATTTTTAAAGGAATGTTTTCAGTAGAAGACTCCTGATAGCTTTGTCCCTATGTGTCTTTTAAAATTAGTTTCAAATAGCAGATGGTTAGATTCAGACGACATGGGGCTTAGTTCATTCTTTGTCATTACTCATAGCTTGAAATTTAGAAAACCTGAATTCAGGAGAAGAAGAAAGACAATCAGTTTATAGTAAGTTTTATTTCACATTCCCTCCTCCATGTCAGCGGGAGTATCCAGGCCTTTACATGGTGCAATTCATTTTATATTCATTGCAAGCATATGTAATATTTTCGATATGATTGTTGGTCTTCCAGAAAGTCTTGAGTACTTTCCAAGCTGCTTTACCTTCAGGAGAATTTGTTTGAAAAAATTAAAATGAAACAAGGGAGTAAAATATTTGAAGTTTATTCTGTTTCTCAATTATCTTTTTTTTCTAAAACTATGTAAAGGAATTTTATTTGGTTAGGATTTTGAAGAGAAAAATGGGTAGAGCTACCTTTTTTTCAAATTATTATGATTTACAACATGCTGTAGGATCTACTTTCATGGACCCTTATAGGGATGGACAGAAAAAAACAAATATCACTATTTAATGACATCTGTAAAATCTTGCTTTCTGGAACCTTTTTCATATTAAAAAACTGAGATGACTCATTGGTTCTTGACTCATTGCTTCTCACTTATGGAAACAGAAGAAAGTAGAACAAACAAAAATGTAAGAAGAAATTCCATGATATGGCCAGTATTTTTTTTTTACAGTTTTTGAATTTGGTCTAGCATTGCCCTTTGGATTGTTATACAATTATTGGAGCTGCCTTTATACTTTTTTTGATTTTTTAAGCATATTACAACCTCTAAAATGAGGATCTCTCTGGTTTTCTTTTCTGGTTTTAATGCATTTTCATTATTATAAATATATTTTTAAATGTTGATAAATTTGAGACATAATGCTTTTTAAATTCATAAGTACAATTAAAGTTTGGCTCAAGTCATTCTCATCAATTTTAAACATTGTTTGTGGAGACTTTTCCTATCTCTCTTTCCCAGAATCTTATTAAATTTATATAAAATGGACATCAAGAAAATAATAAAGTTACAACTGAACTGTGAGAAAAGTAAGAGCAACACCAATAGTTCAGAAATATCAAGGACCTTGTGGAGGACACAGAACAAACAGGTTTGCATTCATGGATTATCATTAGAGAAACGGTCAGTGGAAACAAAGCTGTAAGTGGTTTATCTTGAGTCCCAGGACATTCCAATATAAGATTTATAATCACAAAATGAGAAATGGAGCCACAGGTGACTAGAGTAATTAAGAATTTCTTCTTGTGTAGCAGTATTTCCTATTTATTGTATTTCATTTAATAAGAATCTCTTGATGACCTACTATGTGCTAAATACTTAGATTTAGTTTTCGGATATGTTAAATTTGAAGTATTTTCAGAATGTCTAGTATTATTCTCTAGATAGTCTCTTCAAATACTGTACTTACTGTTTTTTACATCTCGTTATGTAGCTCAGTCATCCCCTCTAGATCCCATAGTCATCCTTGCTGTTTCTTTCATGGTCTGTATCCAAGTTCACTCTTCAAAATATATGCAGGTTTAATCATTGACCATGTCTGCCTTCATCACCTGACTGAATCCTTGGAATGGCCCTCTAATTTGTATTTCTGTTTTAACATCTATTTTACAGATGACAGTCAGAGAAATCTTTTTAAAATATACATCAGATCCTTTTACTCAGCAACTCAATTGGTGATCCACAACAATAACCAGAACTACCAGGTCACACAGGAAAGAGCAAAAAGAACAAAATCCATAAAAGGCCAGAAATTCAGAAAAAGAGAACTTAAAAGAATTGCATAGATGTTTTTCTTTTAAAAGGATACATTAATTAATAATTAGTTAACTTGGGGTCCATTGGCACTATTTACCATTATTATACATATTGAGAATAACAGATAATGACTCATCATGATGAATTAAGAACTTGAGACTTCACTATATTATTTAAAGTTATAAAGAAAGCTATTAGAAGAATTACACATAATACAGTATAATCAAAGAAAATGATAAAGTGGCTGGAGAGATAAAATACAGCATATGAATATTCCTCTGTCACAGGAGTCATTGAAAGTCATTATCAAAATTGGTAAACTGTGAAAAAAGTACAATTATGTTATTTGCAGTGTAATAGCAGTGCCTAAAGATAAAAAAGTCAGCCGGGCATGGTGGCACATGCCTGTAATCCCAGATTTCAGGAAGCTGAGGCAAAAGGTTCATTGCAAATTAGAGACCGGTCTGAGCTGCAAAGTGAGCTCAAGGCTGGCCTGAACTGTGTAGCAGGACCCTGTCTCAAAAAGGTGGCAAAGAAAAAAAGAAAGAAAGATAAAAAGTCACATATTTTTAACCAGAACTAGAGCTCAGAAAGAGAATAAAATAAGTATTACTTACATATTTTATATGGTTATCTCTTTCTGTCATATATAAAATTATTTTTATAGGGTGAAAGCTGATCTTAAGTTACTTAAGTGAAAATCCATTTGTTCATTGTAGCATATTTGCATAGTAAATGATTGTGCAGTGGCAGAAGCGGCAGCTGCAGTGCTCTCTTGATTCCATGGGATCTCTGAGGGTAAGAATGCACTTTCAGAGCCGCACAGACTTGAGGTAAGGGTCCTGGGTATATGCACCCTGCCATGGCAGCCCTGTGTGTACACTATCCTTGAGGAGGACTTATACTCTGTTTAGAGTGCAGTTGCTGTTTGGGGACCCAGTTGTAAACACCATTGATGGACTTTTTGAACACCTGGCAGAATGAGTTCCTCAGTCCTAATGGGGGAACCTGAATGAGTTACCACAGCTTCAGTGCAGTAACCTCTGAATGGGGTTTCCTAACAGCTCTCTCCTTCTGGTGGCGGCCTAAATTTTCACGGAGGATAAAATCCTACCCAATTGGCTCTCAAAGCAGGGTGTGTAGCTTGTGAAAGAACAATATACAGGCCTGCACGGTAAGCAACAGTCATTCATGGTAAGAGCATACAATTTTTATGCTTAAAAACTCTGACAAGTTAATTCTTGATGTGAATAGTGATCATCTGATTTTCCTTCAACCACCAGTTTGACTACACAAAAATACAATTTATAAATATGCAAACTAAGTATTCTTTCTGGTCAGGCAATGCTTAAGTTACTGATACAGTGTTGAAAAGGTATTATACCCAGTCTTTGTTTTGATTGATAGATATATCTACAGTGGTAAACCTTATGAAGCTATGAACATAGTACAAGTATTAGATATTTTCTTATCACTGGGACAAAATACCAGATACTTTCAGTTTATTTTAATTTATAGTTTTCAGAAGATTCAGTCCATAGCTGCTTCATTTTAAGATGTAAATATCATTGTAGAAAGGCCTACAAGGGGGAAGCTGCTCAACCCAGGGAAGCTGAGAAGCAAGACATGCACCAAAGGAGTTGGGAACAAAATTACAATCTGCCAAGTCACATCCTCAGTGTCCCATGTCGAATCAGGCCCCATCTTCTAATAGCACATTCAGCTGTGAATGTATCAGTAGATTAAGTCAGTGATGACTATAGCGCCCTATGATACAGTTGCCTCCTTAGAGCCCCACCTCTGGACACAGGACTCCAAGGTATAGTTTAGATTTAAATGATAGCAGCACAAGCACTTTATTATAAGAAAAAACTTTTCTCCCTGGAAATATCCTCAGAAAAGGTATATATATTTGATTTATATTTGACCCTCTTTCAAATCTCATATATGAGAGATTGTTCTTCCAATTATTATTTGTACTAAGAAATAATATTTGAAGATGACAGCCTGTAACAGTTTCAGTCAATGCCATTTATGCTTGCTTGTCAATATAATCTGGCATATTTAATGAAAATATTTTACAAAAGTTGAAGGAGGTGTGGTTATTTCTGTGCTTATGCTTTCATTAATAGAAGTATAGAAGTGTTTATGTGTTTTATTTTTAAAATATCCACTTAAAAATCAATGAGATAAGTAATTATGTTATAAAAAATAAAAGTAAGTAGCATAGCAGTCTCTGAATTTTATTATGCATTAAGAGTATCCAGAGAGTTTATTAAAATTCACCTTACTTTGCCTATTCTTAAAATTTCTGATTCACAGTTCACATGCAAGACCTGGAATTTTTTTTATTTTAAAGAGGGTAAAACTAAATATAACAAAATAGGACAAAGCAGATCAGAAGAAAACCATGTAAGCAACACAGATATCAAAGCAAGACAATAAGAGGTCTACAGTGGCTACCATAATGTCTCTTGTTCTCTTCAAAATAGCTGTCCATACCTTCATGTATGTTGAAATTGAACAATACAAAACAGACTAAAACCACTCTGAACAAACAATAAGAGCATTACTGGATTTCACAGCATGATGATATGGAATCAGCAATACACATCATAGTGTCTCTTTTTTTTCAAAATAGCTGTTCACTTCATCATGCATAATATGATCAATTCTTATAAACTATTTAGGAGTTCTATGTATGTATAAGTCTCTACATGTACACCAATCCTTTCTGTATTAGAGGGAAAAACAAAACAAAACAACTTACTAAAAAATGAAAAAATGACAATAGCAGAAAGCCCAAAACAATGATGATATAGGCCTTTAAAACAAGATAGTAGGAACATAACTAGGGTTGTTATTTTACATAATGATCTGCAAGAGTTCCTTAGATTCCAGACACAAACACGCAAAATTGTTCCAATCCTATGAATGTTAACTGTTTTTTTTCAAGAACTTATAGAATTTATAGCATAATAATCTTAGATATCCTAAGTGTGTTTACACAATTTTAGAAATTTTTTCTTTTCTCTTCCTTTTTCTTTTTCCTCCTTTTCCCTGAGATATTATTTTTCCCCCTGTGAGCAAAGTATTATCCTTTTGCTGTATTTATTGAGGATTTTGTATCTTATGTACTCTTACCATTTTTTACACTATGGAAACCATAAGGTATTTACACATGTGAGTTTGATTTATGTCACTTATGAGCATGGTCTCAAGTTGCACCAATTTAATTGTAATATCTCAATGTGATCATTCTTTATAGTTGAGTATAACTGCATTGTATAAAAAAACCACATCTGGCAAGAACTAACAGTCTGGGACTGCTGCTGTTAGGCCTGCCCCTCGGCCATGAACACCTGAAATGCCCCAGCAAGACTAGCCTCCTGGGACTGCCACCACTGGGCCTCCCCCCACTCCTGGGGGGGAACATATAACAGTGCAGAAGGGTTTATTTTTCCCCCATAGCTGCTCCAGCATTTGTTGTTGGTAGTTTTCTTTATCCTGGCCATTGTTTCTGGAGCGAGATGCAATCTCAGTGTGGTTTTAATTTGCATTTCTCTAATAACCAATGATGTTGAACATTCTTTCATGTATTCATTTGCCATTTGTATTTCTTTATCTGAGAACTGTATATTCATCTCCAATGCCCATTTTTGGATTGGGTCTTTGAATTTAGTGTGTCTGATTTTTTAATTCTTTATATCCTTACATTTTCTAATATCCTCTTCAATCTCCTTTTTAGTGTAGCATAATTTTCAACATATAGGTCTTTAACATTCTTAGTTTGGTTGATTCCTAAGTATTTCATTTTTTTAAGATGCTATTGTGAAGGGTGATATTTCCGTAATTTCTCTCTCAGTTAGTTTTTTGTTTGTGTACAGGAATGCTATTGATTTTTGAGCCTTGATGTTGTTTACAGCTACACTGCTGAATTTGTTTATTACTTATAGTAGTCTTTTAATGAAGGTTTTTAGGTCTTTTATATAGGGTATCATGTCATCTGCAGATAGTTATAATTTAACTTCTTCCTTTCCTATCTTTATTCCTTTTATTTCTCTCTCTTATATGATTGCTCTGGCTAGTGTTTCCAGAACTATATTGAATAGGAGTGGTGATAGTGGACATCCTTGTTTGTTACTGATTTTAAAGTGAAAACTTTCAGTTTTTGTCCATTTAGTATAATGTTGGCTGTGGTTTGTCATAGATGGCCTTTATAAGATTTAGGTAGACACTGTGTATCCCACTGTGTTTCTGGAGAGTTTTTATCATGAGCATGTGTTCCACTTTATTGAAAGCTTTTTCTGCATCTATTGAGATGACCATGTGGTTTTTGTTTCTGGCTCTGTTGATGTGGTGTATTGCATTTTATTGATTTGCATATATTAAACCATCCCTGCATTCCTGGGATAAATCCCACTTGGTCATGATGTATAATCTTCTTGATGATTTGCTGCACTATATTTGCCGATATTTTATTGAGAATCTTCGCATCAATGTTCATTAGTGGGATTGGCCTATACTTCTTTTTGGGTTGTTCTCTAGTTTTGGTATCAGGATAATACTTGCCTCTAGGAATGATTTGGGGAAAATTGCTTACTTTTCAACTTCTTTGAAGAGTTTAAGAAGTATTGAAATCAAATCTTCTCTAAATTTCTTATAGAATTCAGCTATGAATCCATCATGTCCTGGGTTTTTCTTTCTTAGTAAGTTTTTAATTACATTTTCAATTTCAACAGCTGATATTGGATTATTCAAAATTGCTATATCTTCTTGGTTGAGCTTTGGTAGTTCATATATCTCTAGAAATCTGCCCATTTTCTTTGTGTTTTCCACTCTATGTGAGTAGAGATTTTCAAAGTAGGTATTCACGACCTTTTGAATTTCCATGGGATCTGTCATAATTTCGCCCTTTGCAGTCCTTATTGTGTGAATGTGAGTTTTGTCTTTCTTTTTCTTTATAAGGTTAGCTAGAAGTTTGTCAATTTTGTTTAATCTCTCAAAAACCCAGCTTTTTGATTCATTAATTCTTTGTATTTTTTTAAGTTTCAATTGCATCGATTTCTGCTCTAATATTCACAATTTCCTCTCTTCTATGAGCTTTGGGTTTGACTCGCTCTTCTTTTTCTAGAAGCTTGAGATGAAACATTAGGTTGTTTATTTTTGCTCATTGTTTTCTTGATATGACAATTTATTGCTATATATTACCCTCTTAAGAACACTTCCATTGCATCCTACAGATTAAAGTATGTTATTTTTGCATTTTCATTGAATTTTAGGTATTGCTTGTCTAAAATTCACAAGTATGATTCAGTACTACTATTTCTTTGCTGACTTTTTGTCTAGTTGATCTATCTCTTTGTGACAATTGGCTGTTGTGGTCCCCTGTTATAATTGTGTTCTTGTGTATTTGGTTTTTCATGTCCATTAGTATCTGTCTTGTATAGTTGGGTGCTCCTGTATTTGGTGCATATATATTTATAATTGTTAGTTCTTCCTCTTGAATTTTCCACTAATGAGTATGTAGTGACCTTCTTTATCACCTTTAATCATTTTAGGTTTGAAATTCATGTTGTTTGCAAATATAATAGTTACCCCTGCTTTTTCTGGGTTCCTATTGCATGGAATACTGTTTTCCGTCCTTTGACTTTTAATCTATGAGTTTCCTTTTGAGTTAGATGTGTTTCTTTTATACAGCATATTTGTGGGATCATGTTTCTTGATCCATTCTGTCAACCTATCTCTTTTGATAGGTGAATTGAGGCCATTTACATTTATGGATATCACTGATACATCCTGGCTTGATTTGCCATGTTGTGTTCCTATTGCTGGTTTCTGGCTTTTCTCCCTTGTTTATTTTCTTGTCCAACCCGATGGTTTTTTTCTGTTGTTGTTCTGGAGATTGTGGTCATTTTTATCTCTATCTAGTATGCCTTTCAGTCCTCTTTCTAGGGTTTGTTTGTTGGATATAAGTTCCTTTAGTTGTTCTTTGTCATAGAAGTATCTTGTTTCTCCATTGAATTTGAAAGACAGTTTTTCTCAGTACATCAGGCTACGTTGAAAATTGTTTTCTTTTAGGACTTGAAATACCTCACTCCAAGCTTGCCTTAACTTGAAAGTTTGTGGTAAAAGTCTGTTGTGATTTTAATAGGCTTTCCTTGATAGGTGAGCTGTGTCTTTTCTCTAACAGCTTTTTATATTCTGTATCTATGCTGTATGTCTGAGATCTTAATTATTATATATCTGGGTGTAGATTTATGTTGATTGTGACTGTTTGGTGTTCTGTATGCCTCACTTCTTTGTGTATCAGACTTTGTCCCTATATGTGGGAAATTTTCTGCTATTACTTCAGTGAATAGTTTAGTTATCTCATTTGCATTGACTTCTGCATCTTCACTGATGCCTATTAGTCTTATATTGTTTCTCGTGGCATCATCTTGAAGCTGCTGGATTGTCACTTCATGCTGCTTTGTTGTTTTGTAATTTCTACCCTTTCATGATCACTATCTACAATGCTATCTTCAAGGTCTGAAATTCTATCCTCAGCTTCATTTAAATGATTTTGGTAGCTTTCAATAGAGTTTTTGTTTCTTGGATATCTCTTTGAATTTGTTTCATGGATTCTGCTTGTTTTCTGCATTGTTCCTTCAGAGTTTCAATCAATTTCCCATGCTCCTGTATTTTTTTTATCTATTTTTTCTCTAGCTATGTTGAGCTACTTATTTACGAAGATAGTTACTTCTGTCTTTACATAAGACATTATTTCCAATTTGATTTCCTCTATAGCTTCATGGATTTGTTTCTTTATTTCATTTGCTATCTTTTCAGAGATTCTTGGTGTATGACTTTCATAGTCCTCTATTTCAGTGTCACCTGTACTTGTTCCTAATGGACTAGATGTTTGAGATGTCATTTTTCCTTTTTGTGTTGTCATTTTCACCCTTTGCGTAAATATTTGGTCTTTATATATATATTTTCCCACTGCAGACTTCTATTTTAGGGGCAAACTCACCATACTGACTGGAGGCTTCTGAGGTCTTCTCTTTGGGTGAGGGGTTTCTGAGTCTCCCATCCATACAGCATAGTAATTCACTGTAGTTCAAGGTTCTGGGAGAGGGGGTTGGATCCAAAGATCCTCTGTAGAACTAGGTCCAGGAGGTGGGTGGGTTGCCCAAGGGATGGACCCTTGGTGGCAGTCCAAGGCAACCTAGGTCTGCTGAGGTGGCCCACATGTTCCTGCAGAGGGGCAGGCCCAGCGGCAGCAGTCCAAGGGGCCTAGGTCATGCTGGGGCATCCCAGGTGTTCATGGCCAAGGGGCGGGCCCAGTGGCAGCAGGCCCAGGTGACCCAGGCCTGCCTGGGTGGGCCAGATGTTCCCATGGGGGGGGGAGGCAACAGTCCCAGGCAGCTAGGTCTTGCCAGGGTTTCTCAGGTGTTCATGGCTGAGAGGTGGGCCCACAAGTGGCAGTTCGAGGTGACCCAGACCTACTGGGCTGGCACAGTGGTGGCAGTCCCAGGAGGCTAGTCTTGCTGGGGTATTTCAGGTGTTCATGGCCGAGGGGCAGGCCTAACAGCAGCAGTCCCAGACTGTTAGTTCTTGCCAGATGTGGTTTTTTTATACAATGCAGTTATACTCAACTATAAAGAATGATCACATTGAGATATTACAATTAAATTGGTGCAACTTGAGACCATGCTCATAAGTGACATAAATCAAACTCACATGTGTAAATACCTTATGGTTTCCATAGTGTAAAAAATGGTAAGAGTACATAAGATACAAAATCCTCAATAAATACAGCAAAAGGATAATACTTTGCTCACAGGGCGAAAAATAATATCTCAGGGAAAAGGAGGAAAAAGAAAAAGGAAGGGAAAAGAAAAAATTTCTAAAATTGTGTAAACACACTGGTTCAACCACTGTGGAGATGAGTCTGAAGGTTTCTCAAAAAGCTTGGATGGGAAGTTCCATTAGACCCAGCTATTCTACTTCTGGGTATATTGCCAGAAGAATTGAAAACATCATATCATAGTAATATATGTGCACTCATGTTTATAGTAGCACAATTTGTAATAGCCAGATCTTTGAAACTAGCTAAATACCCATCAACTGAGGAATGGATAAAAAATAGTGGTGTTTTTTTTTTCATTTTTCTTATTTAAAGAAAAAAAAAAGCAGAAAGAGGATATAAATAACACATAATTTAAAAAAAATTAAACAGTAACAAATCACTAGTTGATAATTACATGTTGCCTTCTTAGAAACAGTTGTTCAAGTTATAAAAATAAAACATACAAAATGGACACTCAAACAGCAAGACTGTGGATAGTTCTGTTGAACTTTCCAACAAAAACTTGGTAATATGGTTATCAATACTACACACTTAAACATATATGCAGTTATATCCTTTAGAGCACTTTCTTTTCCTCTCTTTTTTCACAATAGCAATTACACATATTGGGTTTTATTACTCCTACATTACTTATTCCTTTTTACACTAGAAACAAAATATGATATTTATAAATATGATTCTTATTTAACAAATGAGGATAGCCTCAAGTCGTCTCCATTTGCCTATGAAGGTCTCAAGATCATACTTTTTATAGATGAGTAATAGTCATTGTATAAAAATACCACATCTTTTTCATCCACTCTGCAGTTGATGGACATCTTGGCTATTTCCAAGATTTAGATATTACAAATTGTGCTGCTATGAACACGGGTGCACATATATCATTGTGATATGACCTTTTCAGTTTTTCTGGGAAAATACCCAGGAGGGGAATAGCTGGGTTGAATGGAACTTTCAATCCTAGTTTTCTGAGAATTCTCCATACTGATTTCCATAGTGGTTGCAACAGTTTACAATTCCACCAACAGTGGAGCCTTGCTGCTTTTTCCCTGCAGCCTCACTAACATTTGTTATCAGTTGATTTCTTGATGGCAGTTATTCTTTCTGGAGTGAGATGAAACCTCAGTGCTGTTTTAATTTGCATTTCTTGAATATCAAGTCATGGTGAACATTTCTTCATGTATTTATTTGCCATTTGTATATCTTCATCTGAGAACTGTGTGTTCATCTCAGATGGCCATTTTTGAAGAAGATCTTTGAATGGGGGGGTGATGTTTTTCAATTCTTTATATGTTCTGGATATAAGTCCTTTGTCTGAGGGGTTGCTGGCTAAAATTCTTTCCCATTCTAAAATTCTTTAACTCTGTTGGTGATTTCTTTTGAAGTGCAGAAACTTTTTAATAATATGAGATCCCAGTTGTTGATTCTTTGAAGTGTTTCCTGTGCAATTTGTGTTTTGTTCATGAATTCTCTGCCTACCTCTGTCTCCAAGACTTCTATCTACCTTGTCGTCCAGTAGATTTAGTGTTTATGTTTTAATATTTAGGCCTTTGATTTATTTAGACTTTAGTTTTGTGCATGGTGATGGGCATGGATCTTTGGCATGTGGAGAACCAATTTTTCCAACACCATTTATTAAAGCAGCTATCCT
Source organism: Cavia porcellus (assembly GCF_034190915.1). Lineage (NCBI taxonomy): Eukaryota > Metazoa > Chordata > Mammalia > Rodentia > Caviidae > Cavia > Cavia porcellus. The sequence goes on from NW_026947490.1 coordinate 89,822,580, forward strand.
GCTTCCAGTGAACATGTTTAGCCCCTTTGTCAAGTATCAGATGGCTGAGTGCCTTTGTAGTTGTGTTTGTATCTTCTAATCTGTTCCATTGATCTTCACGTCTATTTCTTTGCCAGTACCATGTTGATTTTATCACTGTGGATTTTATCACTGTGACATAGTAGTATAGTTTCAAGTCAGGAATTGAGATGCCTCCTGCCCTGCCTTTTCTGCCCAGAATTGTCTTTGCTATTATAGGTTTCTTCTGTTTCCAAATGAATTTTAGAGTGTGTTTGTAGTTGTAGCTGTATCTTCCAATCTATTCCATTCAGGTCTGTTTTTATTTCAGTACCATGCTGATTTTATTACAGTAGCTTTGTAGTGTAACTTCAAGTCAGAGGATTGTGATTCTTCCTACCTTGCCTTTGTTGCCTAGAAATGCCATTGGTATGAGGTATGCTAGTGGTATTTGATGGGGACTGCATTAAATTTGTATAACAATTTTGGGAGAATGGCTATTTTCACAATACTGTTCTTCCTATCCTTGAACAAGGAATGGCTTTCCATTTTCTGAGATCTTCTTTAACTTCTTTTTTCATGGTAGTATAATTTTGTATGAATAGATCTTTTACTTCTTTTTGTTAGATTAATTCCTAAATACTTCATTTTGGGGATGCCATTGTGAAGATTATGGTTTCTCTTATCTCTTTCTCAGTGTTTCTTGTAGTTAGGGGTTGTACACAGAGAACAATTAGGATCAGGACATGGAGTTTATAACATTATTTTTTTTAATGGTCACTGGGAGTCAACACAAGAACATGCAAGAAATCTATCCATAACACCAAAGACAGAATATTTAGTCAAGAGCCTAAATTCCACAGCAATGTTCCACATGCACCCAGATAAAAACCCAGAGCTCAGGACAATGCCTCCCACGAGTTCAACTGGAGGTCCAGAGCCCAGAAGAAGGATTCACACCAGTCTCTTTTATGGATCCATTCCAGGAAGACCCAAGGGTCAGCAGTGGAAGCCAGAAAGTCTATGCCAGCAGGATGAAGGAATGCTGGTGTGATGAGGGTTCTATGCTGGAGCCAAGAAGCCACACTCACAACAAAGACCAGGGCTATCCTGAAAGGCACCACAGCTGTCCTCAGCGACACGGAGGCCCCGAACTACTCTGACGACAAGCACAGTCGGGTACATGCCAGGAAGCAGCGTGACGAGTTCATCCTGGAGACCAAGCAGCACATGTCATCCCCTCCAGAGCCAGGAAGCAATGCTCGATGTGAGGACCAAAGCTTCTCCAGGAGACCCAACAGCTTAAAACACCACCTCGTAGGAGAACCCACAATGCCTCTGCGCAACAACGCATTAAAGCCTCGACCCTCAACACCTCTCTTCTTCTCCACTTATTTATCCTGGCAAATTTTCTCAAGTGGAGCATCTTCATTCAATGCCATTCTGATGTAATCCAGCTGGCGTTGTTGACCACCAGTTCTTAATCCATAACAGTGATTTTGTTGTGAGTGTATAGAAATGCTATTGATTTTTGAGTGTTGAGTTTGTATTGAGCTACATTACTGAATTTTTATTTGTTATGCCTAGGAATCTTTCAACGGAGTTTTGGGGGTCTTCTATGTAGAGTATCATGTCATTTGCAAATAATGATAACTTCTTTTCCTATCCTTACTCTTTTTATTTCTCTCTTGTCTAATTGCTCTGGCTAGTATTTCCAGCACTATGTTGAATAGAAGTGGTGATAATGGACATCCTTGCCTTGTTCCTGATTTTATAATAAAGTATTTCAGTTTTTAGCCATTTAATATGATGCTGGCTGTTAGTTTGTTATAGATGGCCTTTATTATATTGAGGTAGAGACTATCTATTCCAATTTTCTATAAGGTTTTTACCATGAATGAGTGTTGGACATTATCAAATGCTTTTTCTGCATTTATAGAAACGATCATATGATTCTTATTTTTTAATCAGATGGGGTGAATCTGCATGCCATCTGAGCCCTGGAAGACTTTAAAATCATTGCTCCCAGAGCTCAAGGACCCACCCAGCTCCCAGGCACACTAGGCTGTGCTCCAAAAGTTTCACCTTCTCTCCAACTGGGAAGCTCAGCTGGTGACTGGGGTGAGCCTGCATGCCATCTGGGCCCTAGAAGATTTTAAAATCATCACTCCCAGAGTTCAAGGACCTGGATAGCTGTCAAGAACACTAGACTAGCCTGGGGAGGTTTTGTGGACCCACTATATTACAACCAGTGATCTTCTTCAATCATGGGAGTTGAGATCAGGTGAAGTGAGTTTCAGGGCATTGGTCTTTGCCTGGGGAAAGCTTTAGCCCATCATTCACAGTAGTTAGGTACCTGCACAGCTACCTGGAACACTGAAGTTGGCACAGGAGGGCCTGAGGGCCTGACTGGACCACGCTCAACAACCTCCATTCAGTCTCAGGAGCCCAGGGCATAGGAAATGATTTCCAACACATCCAGGAAAAGTCTTGGAACAACACCTGAAACACAGAAATACAGGAAAATGACAAAACAAAAGACCAAAATGCAATCTCAAACTTCCAGCCCATCCCAAGAAAGACTAGGAGCCATGTACATAGAGGAAAATATATACCATACACCTGAAATACCTGTAATAATAGCAACTGAAATAAAGAAGTAACTCCAGGAAGTTTCAAAGGAATTCAAACTAGAAATAATCTTCCAGGTAAAGGAAGAAATGATAAAAATAATGAAAGAGATGCTAAACACATCTAAAGAAGACACAGTTAAAAAATCAGAGGAACAAAACAAAAAGTTAGAATCCCTTGATGAAGAATTTAAGAAACAAACAGAATACATGAAGTAGATTCAAAGACATAAACAGGAAATCAAAAATTCCATCAAAAGTTGTCAAAACTGACTCAGTGAAAGAGAAGATAGAATTTCAGACCTTGAAGACAAGATTGCAGCTAGTGAACAGGAAAGGAAACATCTTTTAAAAGTAACAAGGAATCAGGAAATAACAACTGAACACTTTCAAGATGATGCAAAGAAAAATAACATAAGATTGATAGGGACAAATGAAAAAGAAGGGAACAACACAAATGATATCAAGAGGCTATTTAGAGAAATAATAGCTGAAAATTTCCCAAACATAAGAATGGAAATTGACATTAGGATTAGTGAAACATATAGAACTCCAAATAGCCATAACAAAAATAAAACTACACCCAGGCATATAATAATCATCATCCCAGAAATATAAGAATAGAATACTAAAAGCTGTCAAAGAGAAAAGACAGATCACCTATAAAGAAAAGCCTATCAGAATCACAGTACACTTCTCAACACAAACAATGAAGCCAAGAAGAGCATGGAGTGAAGTATTTCAGATCCTAAAGGAAAATGATTTTCAACCTAGACTGATGTACCCTGAAAAACTGTCCATCAAAATGGATGGAGAAATAAGATACTTCCATGACAAAGAACAGCTGAAGAACTTCATGAGCACCAAGCCAACCCTGCAAAGAATACTAAAAGAGTCTAGATACACATAGCAAACAACCACTAAGCAAGGCAGACAACTAAACAGAATGGAAAGATAAAGATACAACAGCAGAAAGATAACATTTCAACAAAGCCGCTATATAACAGTTATAACCATTAATGTAAATGGTCTCAATTCACCAATTAAAAGAAACAGACTGGTAGAATGGATCAAGAAACAACATCCAACCATATGCTATCTGCAAGAAACCCATCTAACCCAAAAGGAAGCTCACAGACTAAAAGCCAAAGGATGCAAAAATACTTCATGAAATAGGAACCAAAAAAAAGTTGGGGTAACTATTCTGTTTGCAGACAATGTGAACTGCAAATCAAGAATGATCCTAAGAGATAAAGAAGGTCACTACATACTGGTTAGGGGAAAACTTAAAGAGGAAGAGATAGTTATCTTAAATATATACGCAGCAAATTCCAGAGCACCCAGTTATACAAAGCAAGTATTAATAGAAATGAAAAATCAAATTAGCAATAACGCAATTATAAAAGGAGACCTTAACACACCACTGACATTGATCAACCAGACAGAAAATCAGCAAAGAAATAACAACACTGAATCACATCTGTGAACAAATGGACTTGATAGACATATACAGAGTGTTCCATCCAACATCAGAATATATATTTTTCTCAGCAACACATGAGACATTCTCTAAAACAGATCATATGGTAGCTCACAGAAAATATTTAAATAAGTACAAAAGAAATGAAATTATCCCATGCATGTTATCATATCATAGTGCCATGTAATAGAAATTAATGACAAAAGAAACTGTAAAAACCACACAAATACATGGAAATTAAATAATACACTCTTGAACAATCAGTCAGTCACAGAGGAAATTAAGGAAGAAATTAAACAATACCTAAAAACAATGACAATAAAAATACAACTTATCAGAATGTGTGGGATGCGATGAAAGCAGTGCTCAGTGAAAAATTTATTGCACTGAGTTTCCACATCAGGAAAATAGAAAGAGTGCAAATAAACAATCTGATGCTATAGCTCAAACATCTAGAAAAAGAAGAGCAAGTGAAGCCTAAAGCCAAAAGAAGCGAGGAAATTATAAAAATCAGAGCAGAAATTAATGCAATAGAGACTAAAGAAACAATCCAAAAATCATTGAAACAAAGAGTAGGTTCTTTGAAAGAATAAATAAAATTTATAAGCCCCTAGCCAAGTTTATTTAAAAAAGGAAAAAAACAGCTCAAATTCATGCAATAAGAAATGAAAAAGGTGAAATCACTACAGACTCTGGAGATACAAAAGATCATCAACACCTATCTGAAAAATTTCTACTCTCATAAGTTCAATAACACAGAAGAAATGGACAGAATCCTAGAAACATGTGAAGTACCAAATCTGGGTCAAGAAGATGTAAAACTGCTGAATAACTGAATTTCTATTAATGAAATTGAAAATGTAATTAAGTCCGTACCTACACAGAAGAGCCCAGGTCCAGACGGATTCACTGCAGAATTCTACAAGAAATACAGAGAAGACTTAATGCTAACACTGCTGAAACTCTTTAATGAAATCAAAAGGGAAGCAATTCTTTGCAATTCATTCCTGGAAGCAAATATAACTCTAGTACCAAAACCTGAGAAAGACCCAACTAAAAAAGAGAACTACAGGCCAATCTCCCTAATGAACATAGATGGAAAAATTCTCAATAAAATATTGGCAAACAGGATGCAGTAAATCATCAAGAAGATTATATACCATGACCAAGTGGGATTCATCCCAGGCATGCAGGGATGGTTCAACATATGTAAATCAATAAATGTAATCCACCATATCAATAAAGCCAAAAGTAAGAATCACATGATCATTTCTATAGATGCAGAAAAGCTTTTGATAAGGTCTAACATTCATGCTAAGAACCTCACAGAAAATTGGAATAGATGATCTTTACTTCAATATGATAAAGGCCATCTATGACAAACCAACAGCCAGCATCATACTAAATGGCCAAAAACTGAAAGCCTTTCCCTTAAATCAGGCACAAGACAAGGATATCCCTTACCACAGCTCCTGTTCAACATAGTACTGGAAATACTAGCCAGAGCAATTAGACAAGAGAGAAAAATAAATGGGGTAAAGATAGGAAAAGAGGAAGTAAAATTATCATTATTTGAAGATGACATGTTACTGTACATAGAAGACCTCCAAAACTCCATTGAAAAACTCCTAGATTTTATAAATAAATTCAGCAATATCGCTGGATACAAAAATCAATACTCAAAAATCAATAGCACTTCTATGCATTAACAATAAAATCACTGAGAGAAAAATAAAAAAGACACACCCTGCACACTAATATCCAAAAAAGTGAAATGCTTAGGAATTAATCTCACAAAAGATGTAAAAGGGAAAATTATACAGTGTCGATGTCGCTCCCGGCCGGCAGGAAAGACACACGACAAAGTCTGGCGGTGTGCAACCTTGCCTTTATTTGTCTCCGCGTGGGCCCCGCGAGGCCTCCTCTCTGCCACCAGCCCTTTCTCGCCGGTGGACTTTCTCTATCTCTCTCTGTGCTTCCTCTCTGTGCTTCCTCTCGTGGCGGGAGAGGCATTCACTTTTATAGGGCAACAGTAGCCAATCAGTTCAAAGCGCGTGATGCGGGCTGACTGGCTAACATCAGCTGTTGCTAGGCAGACTATCTTACAGAGCGGGTTGTTTAAGTCGCCAGCGCAATCAGGGGGCAGGAAGCAGGCGCCAACTTGACTCACTCGATGGGAGGGGCAATCTAGCTCAGGCTCCGCTCCCACCCACAGGCCCTACGTCCGCCAAGTAAGGCGACCGGTGTCGGCGGCTCCCAACATCTCCCCCTATTTTATTTACTTTGAATGAATGTATGCATCGCAGCCCGCCCTGGATCGAGTGCAGAGGCTTATGCCCTGTGTTGAGGCCCACCGTAGGCCCTTGGCTTGGACCCTGGTCGGCCGCCCCCGGGTCTGCCAAGGCCTTGAGACCCTCGTCCTTTTTCCAGGGCCAGGAGTGAACTGGATGGAACCTGGATGCACATAGGCATGCACTCATGCCCCTCCGTGTGATCCCCTCGGAGAGGCATCTAGATCTGGGCAGATTCTAGTAATCCAGCGGCTTTCGTGCGCCATGGGGTAGGGCCTGGCTTAGGTCGAGTCGTGCTGGGGAGGCACGCTCTTACCCGTCATTGACTCACCTACCCTGCTGTGTGGTGTCATTAGGGAAGGAATGCGGAAGACCTGCCACACCTAGACCCGGTCGTAGGCCAGTCGAGCGAGCCATGCGTAAGCCTGGGGGTCATTGTGCCCATCACGGGCTGCTGCCAGGGCCGCATGGGCAACCAGGCGTACTTGACGCCAGGCCGCCGCAAGGCGCCCATTAATAAATGATGTAACCCATCGGAGCAAGAATGGTCCTACAAGTAAGAGCAGAAGCAAGGAGCACAGGGAACCTAACAATGGTAAAACATAGGGGAGCAAGCCATTCCAGGCTCCCCAAAAAGGGATTGTCCTGCAGTTCTTTTAGGGCTCATCTTGTTGTTGGGTCTGCGGTTGGCCTCTGGTGGAACAGGCCTGATCTTCAGTCGAGGGACTTGTCGCAACCTCTCTGGGACCCACAGTGGTTCTCGTCCCGATTCCTGCAGAAAAACACAAACCGCGCCTCGGTTCCAGCTAACCACCGGATCCGGGCCCATCCATTGTCATGCCATAGATAACCGCGCCTTTGGAGGCAGGCCTTGGCTTACTCCCCCTTTTTATTTTTTATTTTTTATTTTTTTTTTTTTATTTTTGGTCTTTTTCGTTTTTTTTTTTTTTTTTTTTTTTTTTTTAATCGGTACCAGGGATCGAACTCGCGATTGCCTGCTTACAAGGCAGGTGCTTATGCCGCTAAGCTAAATCCCCAGCCCCCGTTTCCTCAACCGGCGTTTTTCTCAGCCTGCTCGGCAGAGTAGCCGCCCATGAAAATACCGTCCGCCCCGCGGCGCAACGTCATAGGACGGCGGTCGCGACAGAGTGGAACGGGGCGTCACTTCCTGTGCCGGCTGAGAGAAGGGAGGGTTCCCTGTAGCGGCCTCTTGGCGGGGAGCCGCTTCTGGAGAAGAGCTCCAGGGCGGAGCGGATGGCTCTCTATCTCCTCCCCGCCAGAGAGCGCTCGGGGGCCCTTTTTCCTCTCTCTGCTTTTTTCGAGTGGCGCACGCACACAATTCACGGCGCAACTCGGCATAGGAGTCAAGGCACGCATGTATCATTTCCCACAGGGGGCGAATAGCCGGCGAAATATCCCCTTCCAATTCCGCCGAAGCGAGGTCCCCGCCTAACTTCTCCCATGACGGCAGGTTTAAATGCCCCGTGGGTAAAAACCAGGGAGCCACCCTATCTATCTCTGCTATGAATAGTTCTAGTGTTTTTTGACCTACCCTGAGGTCTCTAGCTTTTAAAAGCTTTCTAAGGGCCTTTACCAAGGGCCGCGCCTCCGCGCTCGGTAAATTACCCATTCTCAACCTCTAAGGGCTGTAACTCACCGCGTGTGACTTAAAGAACCCGTCACCTACTCGTGAGCCTGAGGGGAGTCTAAAAGCCCTGTAGGTGCGCGCCACCCAGAGCCCAGGCTTATCCCCAACTCACCTGTCCGGCAGCACCACGCTGGAGCGTTGCACACCACCGCCGTGTCTCGGGGTTGATCAGTCCCCGTGCGGGTCACCAAATGTCGAGGTCGCTCCCGGCCGGCAGGAAAGACACACGACAAAGTCTGGCGGTGTGCAACCTTGCCTTTATTTGTCTCCGCGTGGGCCCCGCGAGGCCTCCTCTCTGCCACCAGCCCTTTCTCGCCGGTGGACTTTCTCTATCTCTCTCTGTGCTTCCTCTCTGTGCTTCCTCTCGTGGCGGGAGAGGCATTCACTTTTATAGGGCAACAGTAGCCAATCAGTTCAAAGCGCGTGATGCGGGCTGACCGGCTAACATCAGCTGTTGCTAGGCAGACTATCTTACAGAGCGGGTTGTTTAAGTCGCCAGCGCAATCAGGGGGCAGGAAGCAGGCGCCAACTTGATTCACTCGATGGGAGGGGCAATCTAGCTCAGGCTCCGCTCCCACCCACAGGCCCTACGTCCGCCAAGTAAGGCGACCGGTGTCGGCGGCTCCCAACAATACAGGGAAATATACAGGGAAAATTATAATACCCTGAAAAAGAAATTGAAGAGGATCTCAGAAAATGTAAAGACACCCCTTGCTCATGGATAGGAAGAATTAATATCATAAAAAATGGCCATTCTCTCAAAACTGTTATACAGATTCAATGAAATCCCAATGAAAATAGCATCAACACACCTCATAGATCTAAAGAAATCACTCCTAAAATTCATCTCGAATCAGAAGAGACCTAGAAGAGCAAAGACAATTCTAAGCAGCAAAGGCAAGGCAGGAGGCATCACAATCGCTGACTTGAAGTTATACAACAAAGTAACTGTAACAATATCAACATGGTACTGGAATAAAAACATATATGAAGATCAATGAAATAGATTAGAAAATACAACAAATGTTAGAGATGATTATTGAGCCACTGTGGTATGCAGGCCAGGTTGTTGAGTATTCAAAAACTGAGAAAATGTAATGGTTATTGTTTTTGTGTGATATGCCTTAAGGATGCTGTGAGGAAGGTTATGTTATGTACATATTTGCTGTCAATGTCAGGTCTGTAGTTCTCCTCAAGTCTTTTAACAATTACAAAATCAGGAATCTTAACTGGTCATTTCAGGTTTGTGTATGTATGGATGGAGTGGATACCATGACTGAGATGACATTCTGATTTCATTACTCAGGTTAAAGAGATTGCTTCTTATATGAGTGTACAAACTATTTCAATCATAAGGAAATACTGGCTAGCAAAAAATTCTAGCCTAAACTTTGTATTTTTTTGTTTTAAAGAGAATAAAACAGAAGAGAAAGGAACAAAGCAAATTATAACAAAACAATGCAAGCAACATAGTACTTCACGACGAAACAACCAGATATCAACAGTACACTACCATAATGTCTCTTTCCTTTGAAATAGTTGAGCATACCTTCACGCACAGTAGTATCAAAGTAACAAAACAGTATAAAAACATTTCAAGAGAATGAAAGTATTACAGGACATTCAAAACGGAATAACTGATAATGAACAATAGCTACTTTAATATCTCATTTTCCTTAAAAAATTTGTTTATACTTGTCACACATATTAAATTCCACTAAGACGGGGCTGGGGATTTAGCTCAGCAGCATAAGTGCCTGCCTTGCAAGCAGGCAGTCGTGAGTTTGAGCCCCGGTACCGATAAAAAGGAAAAAGACAAAAAAAAAAAAAAAAAAAAATCCAATAAGACACATGATAGAACCAATGGAAACAGAACAAAAGCATGGTAGGACTTCAAAGCAAGAAGTTATTAAGTTAGCAATGGCCACCATAATGTCTTGTTTTCTTCAAAGTAGCTGTTGAACTTAGTATTTTTAAAGATGTGATTAGAATTGTAAAGCATGTTAAGGTGCATGATTTTAATTCACATGTTTATGGAGCCCTGTGAGGAGATTGATATAGAGCATATCATCTTTCCTAACCAGAAGAGAGATGATTTTTAAAGATATATTATTGGCCAGAAGTTTTGAATTATGAGATCCATTCCAGATATTTTTTAAGAAAAAGAGTTGCTACCGGAAGTGCATTTCAGTGACACAGAATGAGTTGCAAAACTTTCTTATTCGTGTGATATACTCTATCAAGCTAATAAGTAAACTCAATTTTCCACTTCAAAGGAGAATAATAACTGTGCTCAGATTGGCATATAGAGTGGCTGCATTCAAGGTCAAAATGTAAGTATCACTGATGAGTGAACACTAGGATATCTGACATGTCTTAAACATTAGCAGAGATTTTGAAAGAGATGGCCAGGGACTTCTCACTCCTGGCTAGTAGATGATCACTTACTTCAGCATTCAACAAGTTTGAACATTATTTCCCAAACACAAAATTGGGAAGGAAAGAATTCACAGTCTGTTTGTAGATAAGCCAGATGAATTCACTTTTGTGCTAGAAGAGGATCAACTGCCTGAGGTTAAAAAAAAAAAAAGTGGTAACCGTAAAATATGTTGGAGAAAACTTCTACTCCCCATATGTTCTGGTTTAAAGGCAGAATGTCCTGCAATTGCTACAACAGCCCTGAAGGGTCTGCTTCCATTTTGTCTTAGTTACATTTTACTCGTCGCTGAGACAAAATACCTGAAGCCCAAGCTGGGAAAGGAAAGGTTTATTTCTTACAGTTTTTGGAGGTTTCAGTCCACACTCAGTTGGCTCCAAGGCAGGCGGGCATGGCTGGGCCGCAGTTCATGGCAGCTGCAAACAGCCAACAGGAACCAGCAAAGAGCAAGACACACCTTCTTCCTGCCATTACATCACATCCTGGCTCCACCCCTATGTGGGTGGAGCACTGACACCACCAATCCAAGCATTAACCAAGGAACCAATCACAGATGCACAATGCAAACTCATGAGGCCTGGGGCCCTCAGACATACACCATGACACATTTCCAACATGCTGTCTTTGCAAAGCAGGGTTTTCTGCAGGGACCCCAACCAAAATGGGATTACGGAGTAGACTGCACACAAGCAGCACATTTCAGTGCCTCTCATCACCACATCGTTGGGCTGCCTAGTTAAAGCAAAACAAGATAAAATTTTTTACTGCTTTTCCTTTATGGTACATAATTATTTCATTACATGTTACAGTGAGGGGAAGGGAATACAAAATTGAGACTTGCTGTGTACTCCTTATGAGGAATGTAATCATTATGAACTGTAAACACATACTAATAAAGATAAAAATGAGAAAAATAATGATATATGACTGCAAAGTAGGAAAATGAACTACATAATAAGTATAATGATTCTAAAACCACCACCACCACCCCCCACATTACAACAATGGAAATTTTTTTTCCACAAAACCAGTTCCTATTGTCAGAAAGATTGGAGATTTCTTACTTATGTCACCTGGCTTTTTGTAGGTACACTCCTGTTTGCACATTGAGGATGTCATGTAAAGTACATTTCTCAGATTGTGACCCAATCAATATGTCATGTACGGCAGTGTTTTTATCCGTATGGACTACATAGAAATATACTGGTTTAAAACATAGCTAAAGTTCTGGGAAAATTCACTGAAATTTTCTACAGGGAAGATTTTATACATGATTTTGCATGCTGTGCCTCTTTTGATTTAGTATGTTATGACAAATCATATTACTTTTGAAATTAAGCAGTTTTTGAAGTAACAGATTTATTCTACAGAAGTTAAAGCAACCAACTTCTAAAAGTAAGCTTATTAAAAACTAGGAATTCTTCTCAACTTTTAAATGTGTAAAAATTAATAGAAAAGTGTGTAGTGGTTCGGTGTATGGGGGGGGGGGTTTGTTAAAGAATTTTCCCCCGAATGTAGAACTATGTCATTTAACAAAGGGGAAAAGCACACCTCAGTACCTACCACCTGGTTACCATACGTCATGCCTGAGACTGAAGAAACCCAGATAAATTCACTTCTGGGTAAAGAAGAAATGGACGTCTTCCTCAGCTGCTTTGTGATAGATGCTGCCCAAACCTTGAAAACAGGCATAGAAAGAAGGATTAGATTTGAGAAATGAGTTTCTTTTTTTCTAAAAGTATTAAATTTAGTTTTAACTGGTATATTAAAACCTAAAACTATACATATTGAAATAGGAAAATCAGAAGTTTTAAATCCTGTGCTTGAAAATTCCCTGTAATGGTATGCAACATTTTATTCATTTTTGCATATGGAAATTTGTGACAGAGATTTAATTACATGTTGAAAAGGTTGATTTTGCAGTAAAAGTTAGAAATTCCTTTACTAATTTACCTCAAGACTCTGTCCAGAAACAATCCATTCCATTCTAATTCTCTTAAAATATATTTCTAGTAATAAACCTTCATCACTGTTTTTAGATAATTTTCTGTATTTTTGTTGTTTCTAATTTGGACAAAAGTCAGTTCAAATTTTTTGGTTTAATTTGTATAGCTTTCTTGGTCTGCCTTCTTTCTACTCTTTATTCCTTTATTCTCAATTTTATAATTTACAGTCATAGTTTTAGTATGCATTTGCTAACATGTATAAGTTCCAAATTGTTTTTGGAAGTAGCTGAGACATATACAATAAAACATTCTAAATGTTTCTCTGTTTCTGACTGAATCTGCAGCACTGGAACCAAACACAGCATTGCTATCACTTTTTTGCTTGTTCATTTAAATGTGTATTTAGAACTGCATTTTGTAAAAAAAAAAAAAAAAATGTCCATCTCCTTTTACTTCTGGCTAACTAATTGGGTTTTCACAGATTTCTGGAGCAGTTCAACCCCGGTGCTGGAGTGCTTAGAATCATGTCTGGTACTTGGTTGAACGAGGGAATCACAGGAAAGGAAACCTAGAAACTGAACTTGGGGCTTGTCCTGTGCCTTCAGTATCGCATACAGAAACCCTGATTTGACTTTTCACCTCCAAGTATCGTAGCAACTGAATCGGGCACTGTCAAAATAAGTTGCTTACATGTATTCCAGATAATATCATTTACTTTCAACCGCTTATGTAAATAACGAAAGGTTTTAAATCCCAAGTGTGAAAAAGTATTTCCCAGTAGAGGAGAGGCAGCCATCCATCCTTGAAATTGTGGTGTTATTTTGGGTAAGAATGCACAGGCGCTCTTTGCCCGAGTCCCATCTGACTGTGGCAGCTGCGAGCAGAGGGAGGCAGAGACGACGTGAACAAACACAGAAGACCGAGATTGCCAGTCCCTGGCAGCAGCAAGCAGACCAGAGACCGCTGAACCTCGCGGTGGCTCAGTGAGGGAGTCCTCTGCCGGGATTTGGCCTGGTGTGTTGAGAGGAGCTCCCTGCTGTTGGGACCCTGCTTCCTGAGATGCAGTGCAAAAGGGGCAGCATTTCTTTGGAGTTTTTCTGTTTCTTTTGCAGTTCTGAAACCTGGATGCGTGCGATTTCATGCCTCTACCATAGCAGACCCACCTCTGGCCATAGTTGTCCAGTCTCACAGAGAGTCGGTTTTGTTCTGCAACACGCAGAGCGTTGTTCTTAGTCCTTTTGCAAGACTTGTCTGTTTTCAGTCATTTCTTCAAGGGAAGCTGTACTTTTTAGTTTGAGCAAAGCTTTCAAGTGTGCTGGCCTGCTTCTGTGACGTCCTTGTGGCCAGGCCTGCAGGTGCCTGTGAGACGCCCGATGGAGGTTTAGCTGGAAGGGGGAAGGTTGCTAAGTCTGTCTAGCGGGGCTGCCCCTTGCCCAGCCGGCCTCTGTGGTACCCAGCCAGGTGTCTTCACTGTCCTGGATGGCGGGGAGCATGATTCTGCAGCTGTGGCTCCCTGTGCACTGGCTGGCTCTGCCGCAGCCTTCTTGTCCCATGAGTCTGTTGCCCAAGCCCGCACCTGTGTGGTGGTGTGCCAGGGCAGGTGCCCCTCCAACAGTCATCATGGGCCCCTCCAGGCAGCTCTGATGCATCCTTGCCACCTCCTCACAGTGGTCATGCATTCAGCTTAAGTATTTATCATTTCTACACCGAAAGATTTTAACGAAGGAGCAAAGCCTTTGTTGGTGCTAACCTGCATGTGTGTGGAGCAGCGCACTTGTACATGACTCTCAGCACAGAACTAGCTGATGTAAACACAACTAACAGGTACTCGGTTTTTCATTTTACACTGTTTCATTTTACACCCGAATATGGTGGTTCCTTTTTCAAAAATGTTTCTTTCTTGGTAGTTATCTTTTAAAAGAAAGATATCAGTTATCAGTTAAAAGAAAAAAACATACACACAAAAAACCCTTTTCCAACCTTTTCATGCTCCAGAACCCCTGCTCCTCGTGTCCTGTGCTGCTGCTGCTAGTGACAACACTGCTACTCAAGAGAGTAGATTAATGTGTTTCTGGTTTTTAAATGCCTGATTTTAAAAAGAAAAAGAACAATGGATAAATGCTGATTGTGGTAGGAATGGATGAGGATCAGAACTTTGATAAATGCTTTAAATTTTTACTAAATAACTTTTCTATTTAATTAAGTAGAAGATGGAGACATCAATAAATATTAACATTTCTCTTGCAACTAATAAGAAACAATTTACTGCATAGAATATGCATCTGGTTGCACTGACCATAATTAAAGACCAATAAATCTGAGAGAGTTGTGGAGATCTCTTCAGGTGCACACCTCTACTCTTAATCTGTGAGTGCAGAGAGTGACGTGACTCATCTCTGGTCACAAAGTAGCTACTGTTTAAAACAGGATTGAAGTTTCTGAAGCTGCCGTTAAGGAAGGTACAAATTTGCATTCAAGTCTCAAAAACTCTTTTGTATTTCTTTGTAATTTAGAGCAAATCTTTTGTCTTCAGAACCTCAGTTGCTTATAAAATTAAATTTATTTATGAATTTGATAACCATTAATGATCTAATTATAAATTTGGTTGGACTAAGTTCTTTACTTCATGGATGACATGATCCCGTATTGTGGCAAATCTAAGATTCTGGCTTTTCCACATTTTGCATCTCTAAAACTAAGAAGTAGCTTACAGCGATGTATGCCATATGTTAATGATACAGAAATTTTGAATTTTAATGGTATATAAAATAATATATCCTAAAATTGACTGTTAAGTTGAATCAAATAGAACCTGCCATTCAGCATAGCACATTATTAGTAAAGTATTATCTACTCTGCGGAAATGTCTGCAGTCTTACTCCCTTGTCATACCACCTTGAATTATTTCATTTCTTTAGACCCTAATTTCTTAAACAGTAAGGTGTTTGAAAAAATGATTTCAAACATTCTCTCTAGTGTTAGCATCGTATCAATGTAGGGGATAATGATGACGATTGCCATGGCTGATTGTTTACATTCTTATGTCCCCACAAAGCCTCATGAGTGGGGATCTGGGCAGGCGATTGCATCATGGGGCATGATCCACGTCCCTGGATTGGTACACTCATGAGTTTATAACTAAATGCAGTGTTGGAGATTAAGCCTGGTTGGAGGAACTGAGTCCCTGGGGGTGTGGCCTGGAAATGTCTGTCTTCATCCCCACGTAATGTCTCTCCTGTCCCACTGCCGTCCCATCAGGTGCTTCTTTTCTGTCATGTCCACCTGCTCGGCCTCCTTGCCTTTTAGATATCTTTTAGATAGTCTGAGTCCTCCGCAATCTGTGAGCTAAAATGAACCTTTCCTGCTGTGATTGTTGGTGTCAGTTGTTTTATCTCAACAAGAGAAGAAACTAAGATGCTGACTAAAGAAAGAGAAGACACACTAGCGAACTGGTGAATAGAAAGCAACACATCACAATTCTCCCTTAGTCGATCTTATTTACCTAAATTCAGATTTACAGGAGATACTTTATAGATTTTGTAGGTTACTGGCATGATACTGCTAAAAAATTATTTCAAATATTCTATGCTACAAAAGAAGAATGATTTCTACCTACAAAGCAACTCAAACATGGCACCAGAAAAGTATGATTACCTCAGTGTAGTAAAAACAAAATATTACTGCAGACTAATTTACATTTAATGTGCTAGGTGCATGTGTGACCATTTGAGTTGGGATGCCTCCACTAAAATTCATGTTGACACTTAATCCTTGTGACCATTAATCCTGATATATCAATTTCATTAGATTAAGAAACAACCTGTCAGATCAGAGTTTAACACAAATGCCCTCATATACAACAGTCAATAAAATTCTTGTCCTAAAATAAACCCATTTTAGGATAGCTTTACTGTCTACATTTCTATCAGCAACATCATCTTCCAGTCTCCTATCTAGCTATGTTTACAGCTTTCTAAGGCTTCTCTGGCTCTTGTCTCAAGATGTGTCTAAATCTCACCCCAGAACTGTTCTAAAGGCTTTAAAACTGCATGGCCAAGTTCAGCCAATGACCTCACCAATTTTGTGTTAGTGAGCCTTTCCTTTATGGTCACAATACTCAACACTCACAATTTGAAGGAGAAAAGTTGTAATTTAGCTCACTATGGGGAATTCAATCTCTAGACAATCATTTCCAAAGTAGAAACATCATGATAAGTTCATGGAAGGCAGGGAAGAAGTGTGTTATACTCTCAGAGAAAATTTATCTGTATTTTGCTCATGTCCTAAAATTTTGCAAGAGTTTGCAATTAAATGAGGTGGATTAACTAATCTAGCAGAAGAAAATTTCAAGACAGCACAACATTAAAGCTGAGGCATGGTTACTGGTGGCTGCACTTAGCCTGATTTATAGTGAAAATGAACAGCAAATGACAGGGCATAAAATGTGGAGTGTTTAAATTTTGCCCTAGAAAGAATCATGTCTAAAATTGGAGCCAAAGTAGATATGGCTGCTAAAAAGATTAGGCACCATTAAAAAGAAACCAAATACTTTACACAACAAGGGCAAGAGGAAAAACAACCTGAAGGCATTTCAGAAATGACCAACGTCCTACCTATGGCAAGTTCAACAACACAACTGTGGCAAACTTTTTGAGAAAGAGTTCCTAGACCCATTGCTTGAGAAGGACAATGATCCAAGCACTCAGGAAACAGAGCCCCTTATATCCTGGCTGCCCCTCCCACTGGCAGCAGTCACTGGCATTTTCTACAAGAAAATGGTCTTTATTGGCATGCAGCATACGAGATTTGTGGGGACAAAGAGGTTTCTACCCTGATTGCAAAAGAAGGCTCTCCAAAGGTTTTAGAAAGAAAATGGCAGGTCCTAAGTAAATTCAGCCTGTGAGAAGCCTTGTGAGCTGCAACTAGCAAGAACCTACAGATGGGGCCACTCACCTCACTTTGAATTTACATTTTATCCCACATTCTGGACACAAAGGTACAGGATTTATTGTTTGTCCTGATGGTTTTTGGTCTGGTTTTTATTTTTTCTTCTCCCTATTCCTGGGAATACTTACATTGTGGCATTTCACTTTGGATTATGTAACTTGTTTGCAATTTTTACAGAGGTTCACACCTAAGAGTTTGCCTTGAGTATCTGGAGAGATCTCAACATGGACTTTTGAAAAACACTAACACTGTTGAGCCTTTGAGAGGGAATTTTTCTGCTTCTGGTTGTATGCAGGATAGCTGTATTATGTTAGGTGAAATTATAAATTTGCTGTTGTCTTTATTTGGAGATTAACTATGATTTAAGGAGTTATGTCAGAGCGAGAAACTGACAAGGGCTAGACTGTGACAGATACATCAACTTTATTAGATTAAGAAATGTTGTGCTGATTAGAGCAGCATAAACCTAGTTGTATCTGGGTGGATCACAGAGGTGTGACCTCGGTCCCTTGCGTATTACTCTCCCGTGCTATTTCCCTCCTGCTTCCCAGCTATCATGAACTGAGCAGCTTAGCTATGTTTCTGCCTTAGAGCAGGTGACTAAGGACTGAATTCCCCCCATGCCATGAGCTAAATTAAACCTTTCCTCCTTACATTCCAAGTATTGATTATTGTGTCCAAATAGAGGCAAGCTGACCAGTATGATCCTGATATTAAGCGGTGTGGCCTTTGGCAGGTGATTAAATCACAGCTGTTCCATCCTTATGAATGGGATTAGCACTCTTATAAAAGGACTCAGGATTGAAGAGAAGGCTTTTTTCCCCTTACATCTCTTCTACTGTGTAAAGACACAGTTTTAATCCCTTCTAGGGTACACAACAGGAGGGAAACATCTTGGAAGCACAGAATGATCCTCACCAGACATGTGACTGACAGGTGCCTCCACAACTGTGAGAAATAAATTTCCATTCCAATATGAATTAGCCAGTTTAAGGTGTTTTACTACAGCGGTATGAGTGGATCAAGGCAGCATATATGCTCAATCATGTATTAAGTATTATGAAAAACTAATTTAAACAGCAGACCTCTCTTCTTCAATATATTAGTTTTCATTATTTCACGTTTCAGCTCCTGTGAGTTAATATGATATTGGTAAGATCTCTAATTACTCTTTGGAACTATATCTGGCTTTAAGATATAAAGACAATAACTTTAATATTCCCAAAGAAATTGCTGAAATGTGCTGTGTACACAGGATCAGGGCTATCTTTTTACTTCATCTACAACTTGTCATCAATCTTTTGCCAGCGGTAGGTGAAAATTGAAGCTGTCGTCCAGACCTCAGCTTCTGCTCTGGAGCCTTCGGGCGGCACACTTCTGCTCACTTCTCTTCAGCTCTAAGCTTCGTCCTGTCCTTTCTTGATTACCAGGACTTGAGTTCATCTGCACCTGTCACTCAGGCCAGGACACAGCTTTGCTCATTATTCTTGTCTTCCATTTCATTTAAAAGCCTTAAATATGATTATGGACGGCTTTCAAAAATGCTTCCTTCTGGTCACTGCTGTATGGCTTCCCATGCATAAAATTTTATAGGTATGAAGGCCCTATGGCAACAGAAAGAGCCTGCATAAGATACTGAGGATGCAGTGTGGTGTTAATTCACCAGTGTAAGGTAACAGAGGAAAGCCAAAGTCTAAAGAAACCTCCTTATCCTCGTACCTTGAAACAGAACAGTCCATTAAGTAACGCATGTGAAACTATAATTTGTACAGAAAGATTATGAAAAATATGCCCTCTAAGTGTTTTGTTCTAATGATGAATGTAATCCAGTCAAACCATTAACGTGACTTAAATACAGCTGAATGTCGTTTGTTGCTTGCCATAATATTTTAAGAAAAAAAAATCATTCTGAACTCTTGAAAAGGTCTTAATTGCTTTATAACCTATGACAGTGCTGGATGACTGGTAATAGCCATTTGGTTTTTGTGGAAGTTATGAACAATGAAGGTCGAATGTCATGTCTTTTTGAGGCATAAAAATGTTTCTTCCACTGTTTTGTTACACTTATAATTATCTAGAAGAATTAAAAGAAGTTAGAACATTTAATAGTCTAATGGCTTTTATTAGTCACTGTGGTCTCTTGTGCTATCTCAGTGATGATGGGCCAAAAAGTACTCTTGACTCTGTTATTTTCTGGGTCATAATAGCTTTTAATGAAAATGCACCAAGCTGCACAATTGTATTTGTACCTTTAAAATATATATTTAAATTTCAGACTATGGTATTTCATAATTTAGAGAAAGCTACTGTGAAAATCATAAAATATTATATGGAATACATAAATCAACTTTTAACATCATATCATAAAATCAACTTTGTAGTTTAGAGAATATAAAAGTAGGTTGATTTTTTATCATTCACTTTTCACTGATTGAATATATATTTTATGAATTTCTTTCTCTTTTTTTTTTGTCTTTTTAAGATAGCATTTCACTATGCCAGTCAGGCTGGCCTTGAACTTATTTTGTAACCTAGACTAACCTCAAACCGTCAGCAATCCTCCTACCTCAGCCTCCCAAGTGCTGGGATTTTAGGTGTTTATCATCACTCCTGGCCTGAATTTCTATTTTGTTCAGGATGTTCGAATGTATTTTTCATAGGGTATTTGCGGTAATAATTTCTGTTTTTCTAAGAAACACGGTTATCACTCATAAAACTATATTTGGCCTGTTTTATTTTCTCAAGAAAGTTCCATTCAGGTGGGGGACAATAAGTTAGATCAAGATATTTCTAGTTCTGATTATTTTAGTGAGCACTGAGCAGCAAGAGCTGATGGAGGAAGAGGCCTGTCTTCAGCATCATTCAGTGTGACCAGGGCCAGGGGACAAATGTGATATTTAACTGAGATAAGGCAAGATGATATGACAGCAGTTTTTCGAATACAGCTGGATTAGAAGAATAATTGACCCATCAGCCTAGGAGCCCTGACATGTTTCATGTCACTAGTAAGTTTTTATTTTATTTAGGTCTTACACAATATTAGTCAACTTTGTCAAGCAAATAAAATTTTAGTTGTCATTATAGTTAATTTTTTTTCTATTATACAACTGGCTCCACATTGCAAGCAGCTCCCAACTAAGAAGACCAGGAGCGTTGGGGTTTTGAGGCAGAGCATGTGTGCTCCAGGTCTGCTACTAGAGGAAAGAATGGACACTAAAGTGGTTCTTTAAACTGTGAAATGTAATTCATCATGTAATATACAACTTGGTAAAAAGTAAGCTTCTCTGTCAAGATAGAAAATGAAAACAAAGAACAGTTTTTGGCATCCCAAATGGGAGGTTTCTATCAGGCAGTTCAATAGTGGCTTATTTGCTCATGATGAATGTAACACTTGCCGTTAGTAGGCATTTCTTGGTATACAATTACTTAATTTTTTTGAGTCATATAATATTTTGGCCAAGGACTATTATAGTCTACATCTTTGAAGGCATTATTTCAGTTATTTAAAGTTGACCCTATGGTAGTGCGTAGCCTGGAATATTATCTGGCATGTATATTATGAGCATTTCAATGTTTGTTTATTCACTGAGTAATGGTACCACATTTTTCTTTCTGGTAAACGCTCAGGAACTGTGATGCCTGTCCTAAAGTCTTAAACTTTTCTTTTTCTATCTTAATTTGCTCCACTTTCCTACTTGTGAATTTCCTAGAGAAGTGACAAAGTGACACATTGTCCCACGATGGACAGGATTGCTTTAGGCCTACGATAGTCATTCATATATGACACCCTGACCTTTATTTTATTTGTCTTAGGATTCTACTATTTTTCATTTCTTTAAAAAAAGTGAATAATTGTTTAAATAATTAATTTCAACTTACCTATGCCTTAGTTAATTTTCTCATTGCCAAGACAAAATGCCTGACACCCAAAGTTAAAGGAGGAAAGTTTATTTCAGCTCACAGTTTGTAGTGGCTTCCCTCCATCGCTGGGTGGTTTCAAAGCAGGATGCATGGCAGAGGGACATTGCAGAGGAGAAACAGTACGGCATCGTGGGCAGGAAGGCCGCGAGCAGCCAAGGGAACAGCCAGGGAACAGCAGCAAACCCACCTCCCCTCTCTCCCCTCATACTGCACGCAGGGTACAAGCCTTTCGATTGGTGGCACCCACACCAGGGGGGGTTTCCATCCTTAATCCCAATGTCACACCTTAACCTAGCTACCTTTGAACTCATTTATGACCAAGTGATGGTTTAGGGGGACATCTAGATACAAGCCCTAGCAATCTGGTTTTCAGAAAATTTAGTAGATTTTCTGAATTTTTGAAGTACAGGCAAATTAAATATTAACTGAGTTTATTTTGATATCTTGGGTTGAATGCAAAATTTATCAAATTCAATTATCGTTATTGAAATGGAATTTTTCATTATTTGAAATTTTAAGACTTTTTAAAAATTTAGATTTCAAAAGTAATTATTTAAATGTATTTATTTTTTACCATATATATTGTCTGAACTATACTATTTGTATTTTCTAAAGTGACATTAATAGGAGTTGTTTTCTTCCTAGGTGCATATATCACTGCTGTATTAATAATTTATATGTTATACCAGAAGAAAGTACCATCAATAAGAAGTTGTCCGTAGAGTCAATATGCTTAACATAAAATTCACTGTAATATTACCATAACTTTCTCTGACCTCTTCCTAATTCATGAATGGGAGATGCTTGAATGTCAAAGACCATTATTTTTGTTAGCTTATTTGGAAAAAGTAATGTTATTGGACATTGTATCAAATAATTCAAAAATACATGACAATTAATTTTAAAATACAGACTATTATACTTCTTTATTATTTAAAAATCTGAAAAATATTATGTATGAAGAAAACAAGAATGAAGAAAGAAGGAAGCTCAGGTATTTCTTCCTATTTTTTTTTTCATCTTGTATCTATCAATAGATAAGAGTGTGTCAAGAAAGAGAAAGCCCACATCCCTGGAATATGACTTTCACAGCAGCCTATATTTTCATTAATGAGAGATTCGTTTGTTTAATGAATACAATACCTCTTGGAGATTAACACCTGGAAGACATACTCTTCCCAGTTAATTAGCTAAAGGCGACTGCTTAAAAATTTCATAGTATGAAATGACATAGCATATAATTAAACTTTTAAGTTAAAGCAGCAACTGGGGAGGAATTCCTAAGCTTAACACTATCAAGAATTTCTTTAAATTTTTTTACATTCTTGTTTGCATGTCTAACTCAAGAGATAGAATCTAATTAGGTGAGCCCTCAAGTGTTAGTGTATTCTTTAAGTAACATAGATGTTCACTTAACACCCTTAAATTATAAACTATTAAATCACTGGATGTGATGTCTAACGTGTGTGTCACTCTTGTTATGTTACAGATCTGTCTGAATTTATAGGTTCTATGTAAGATTCAAGCTGCTTGTGGCAGTAGTGGGTGGTAAATACCTAGAATGTTTCAATACGGTGATATGTGACATAGTTACTCTTTCTGCCTCAGAGTTTACATTTTAGCAGGGATATTATGCATTAAATGTATCACCATCTAAATATTTAACTATTACTACTAAGTAAACAGTCGTGATATTTATATGGACACATTGACCAGCTATTTTATCTAAATCGTTTAAAGTTACTGCCCCTGCTTAACTCAAAGTAATGAGATGGATTTACATCAAGGTTTCTGTATATGCATAAGAAATTTCAATGTTTTACTCACCTTTTGTAGTATTTCTGCATTCATGATACAATAATTCAGTGCTGTGACATCAGTTAAACTCTTGTTTAGAAAAACTTAAGAACGGTTGACTTTTTAAAATAGGATGTATTCATCCACCTTTGGCTACTCCATCCCTAGATAGAAACAGTACAGTAGGGAGCTTTTGTGTGGCTTGAGTTTTACTGCTCTCCTCTCCAGTGGATTTTGTATTGACTTGCCCTGTTAAAATGATATTAATTTATGGGGAAGAATGTAGGCTGATGGAATTAATTTTTTTGCACATAGTAGAGTCATTATCTATTATTATATTTATATTTGTTCTCTAAAAGAATCTATGAAGAAATTTCCTTCAAGCGTCAATATACAAGTAATTCATACTTTTCCTTAGTGACTAGTTTGTTTTTATGAGTCAGGTAACTAACACCACTTTCTGTCTTCCCATTGGACACTAGAAATTTAATATTTATAGCCCATCTCCATGAAGTATATAGTACTTCAAAGTATACATTAAAGAATTGACCTCAGCAGGCAGGTTGGGCCCCCGGCTGTCCCTCTGATCTGCCTCATGGAGGTGAGCTTGCAGGTGCTTTGTGGCATGCCTGGCATAAGTTAAGTTTTCCATGCCTGGAAAACAAAAGTGGCTAATATTATAATAATATTATTAGAATATTCTGATTATAAAAATAAAACTTGTTTTTTTTTTTTGCAGAGAAAAAAAGAATTGATCTCTCTTATTTTTAACTTATTTCTTCTCCAATTTCTCCAATCTTAAATTTGTTTTATTTTGCTATTTGGTACATATCGGGACATCTGAGAACATTTCTGTAACAAAGACAGAAATGCAAAATATCTAAAGAGCTAAACAATGATCTCACAGCACTTCCTGTAAAGTAATTCATTTTGTACTAATTCAAGATATCTATATTATAATATATTTAATTCACCATGTACACCAAGTTTTTATTTTCCCAGCTCATTTTGTGTGTTCACTTGTGATATCACAGTGACTCTGAAACTCCTTGTGGTTAGGACTACATTCCTGCCCCTTCAGTCCCCTTTATTAGTGCACATTCCCGCCTCCCCCCAGGCCCTCCTCAAGGTTTGAGGAAAGACAGTCTGTTTTTCTCAAGCAAAAATCTTCAGCACCAATATTCCAGGTACTTCGGAATTGATTGTTACAGTGTTCACTTCTAGCCCTGTTCCTCATAATAGGTCTTATGTAAGTTGTCATGTAAGTTGTCAGTTCAAGTTGTCACCAACTGACTCTGGTATTATCTTATGTAGAAAATCTTTGAATGATATATGTCACAATATTATTCTCATGTGATTTTTAATCTTAATTTTGTTTATCTATTTTTATGTTTTGAAATACTCCATAACAAAAGGATTTAAAATGTGTTTAGAGTAAGTTTTACTTGAATTGACTCAAATATATAAGCAGTATATCTGATCACTTACCATACATAGTACTGCATGATCATGAAGATGCTAGTTTTGCTATTCTTTCCTCAACTTTTCTTCTCTTGAGGATTATCTACTCTGCACTTTGTTCCTCTAATGGTGGAAAATGACCTTTTCCTTGAAATGATCTAGGATAGCTTCCAATTGAAAGTGCAGTGTGCCAAGTGAGTTTTATATTACCAATAAGGCTGATTGTGGAACAACACAGAGAGGACTGAAGCAAGGCTGATCTTGACATTGCCATCGACTGAGGTCTTCTCAGAAGAGGAATCATCTTCAGATATCGGCCTCAGTCTTAATCCTAGACCTCGTGAGGAAACCAGGGTAGCCTATGTTGGAATTCAGCATGTGGTGTACTTAGACCTGTCAGCAGAGTACAATGTTTGGTCAAAGTTGCATTTACTTATTTATATCTACTTAATATTTCATATGCATTTCATTTGACTTTGTTTTATCTTGTGTGTACTAATTGAAGTTTTACCAACTGAAGGTTTTTGGCAACTCTGAGCAAGTCTTTCAGTGCCATTTTTCTTGTGACGTGTGTTCATTTAGTATCTGTGTCACATATTGGCATCTGGGCAATATTTAAAATTTTGATAATCTTACGTGTTGTTATTGTAATCCAAATTCCATTTGGTGATCTTTCATTTTGTTATTGTAATCATTTTGAAGCACAAGAAATAGTACCAACATATGATGGTGAACTTAATAAATGTGCATATATCCTGCTTCTTTGACCGGCCATTCTTTCATAACCTTCCTTCTCTTTGGGCTTCTTTATTCCGTGGAACACAATAATATTGAAATTAATAGCCCATCAGTGAACCCTACCTGCTCAAGTAAAAGGAAAATATCTCTCACTGCAAATTAAAAACTAGAAATAATTAAACTTGGTGAATAAAACATGTTGAAACTACAGATAGGGAGAAAGCCAGGTCACTTTTGCCTAACAGCCAAATTATAAATGCAAAGGATAGGTTCTTGAAGGAAATTAAATGTGCTACTCCACTGAACCAACAGATGATAAGAAAGTGAAATGACCTTATTTCTGTATGAAGAAAGCTTTAGTAACCTAAATAGATCAACAAAGCAGCCACAATTTTCCCTTAAGCACAGTCAAATCTAAAAAAGGCCCTAGTTCTTTGCAATTCTAAGAAGGCTAAGCGGATTGAAGAAGCTGTGGAAGAAAGTTTGAAACTATCAGAGATTGAAGATTTTTAAAAGAACCAGTTTTATGACATAAAAATGAAAGATAAAGCAGAATTTGCTGATGTTGAAGTACAGTTAGAAACCTTTATGGTCTAGATACAATAATTAATGGAGATGACTGCATTAAAAAAGTTTTTCAATACAGAAACAGAACCTGACCATGCAACTGAATTGCAGAAATCTCACAGTAAAATTTAATACACCGGGCAAAAGTAGTGGTTGCTTAAGATGGAATAGATTCCTGGTAAAGATGTTGCTATCACTGCTGAAACAAAAACAAAGATTTAGAACTTAGTTGATAAAACAATGCTAAGTTCGAATGGATTCACTTCGATATTGAAGGAAGTCTGTGCAATCACATGTTACAGAGAAGGAATGCATGAAGAGGCGATTGTAGCAAATTTCATTGTTGTCTTATTTTAAGAAATTGCTGCATCCACCATGCTGATCAGTCAGCAGCCATCAACACTAAGAAAAGCCTTTCACCATCAGGAAAACATCATGACTTGCTGCAGGCTCAGATAATTGTTAACACCTTTAGAAAAAGTATTTTTAAATTAAGGCAGGTCCATTGTTTTAATGGATATAATTGTATTACTATATAATGTAAACACAATATTTGTATCATTGAAAAACCAAAAAGTCATATGGCATGCTGTACAATGTTTACTTTATTGCTGTGATCTGGAACCAAATTTACAAAATCTCTGAGGTATGTTTATATGTACTTATCAATGCTTCAATTCAGGAACTCTGAGTACAGTAGCAGTCCACTCAAGAGATTGTAGATACCCATTCTGGAAGTTTACTTAAAATTCAAGGGAAAAAGTAACTGATTTTCAAAGGAACGAGTGGTACTGTATGCCCATTTCAATTTACAGAGCTGAAAATACTTTCCTAATACCCTTACTTTTTGTCACTGAGACAAAAATACCCAACACTCACAAGCTAAGGAAGAAAAGCCTTTTTTGGCTTACAGTTTGTAGAGGTTTCAGTCCACAGTCAGCCATCTCCACACAGCGTGGCATGGCAGAGAAACACTGCAGCGGAGAAATAGTTCCTAGCAGGCAGAAGACAACAAAGGCAAGGAAACAGCCCAACAAATAACAATAACAGCTTCTTTATGACCTTTTTATGTTCTATCTTGGTTACTTGTCTTAGGGAAGATGCCAAACCAGTCAGCGGACTAGCTCAGTAATTATATCATCACACAATATATATCCAGGTGCCTCTGAAAAAGGCCCACCTATGGCTGCATGAGACTTTGGGGAGACATTTAGACAGAATCCACAACATTTAACAACACTGAAATTTAGGATATACAAAACAAACTATCTTAGGCCCTAAGAATATGAAAAATCTATAACAACATACAAAATGCAACATGTAAAAGAGAACTAGAATAGTTAACAGTTACCATTATCCTCCTGCTTTATGAGATAAATAATAATCAGAAGAAATAAAGGCAAAAAAGAAAATTGGATAATACTTGATAGAAAAGTAACAGTTGTAAAGTTCTAAAATTTGGAAATTTATAGACATAGTTCATGTAAAACTGTTTAAATCACCACAAATTGAATTAGAGAATAAAATCTAAATAGAAGAATGAGCATAATTTTATAATGCTAATAGACCACCACATAATTTTACAATAAAAGTATACTAAATATAATCCACCAACCTCACCTTAGGTAAACTAACCATGGAGAAATAATTTAGCAGTGTACCTGCATATCTGTATAATGACACATTTCCTATGTGTTGGGTAAAAGGAGCTCTGTAAGAATAATGTTTACAAGAAGAATGTCCAATTAAAAGGAAAGGAAAAGAAAGGAAAAAAGAAGTGTCAAAAGCTGCTGTTCCATCTGGAAAATCCTCTTTTGGAGCATCTCTTCCTGAGTGAATTACCATATATTTTCTGAACTAATAGCAATAATTAAACTGTGTTCTCATTTGTGTTTCAGATTAAATTAATAATTATGCTGGAAGCTCAGAAAAAGATAATTACTATATTATATCACAGAGGATGAAGAGAAATCACTCCTTAGATGATGTTAAATAAATTGGGGCTACTTGAAATGCTATCTTAGCTTGGTACTTGTGTACTTCAAAAGTTGATTGGATTTTACTGGCCAGCATAATTTAGATGTGCTTTGGAAAAGATATTCATTTAACTTTGAAATAACCTGATAGCATTTGACTAACACATATAGATAGATATAGATGGACATAGAAATAGATATATAGATATTAGTGTATATATATAGATTAGAATATATTATATATCTTATATCTATATATATGCACAAATTTAGTGTCTAAATTAATTGTGATTGCACTGTGAGCACTTTTAACTGCCTATATCTCCCCTGGATTTTCCTTAATGTTAACCACTGTTTACAGCATAAGCAGTTTACTTTTTACAAATGCAATAAACAAGCTAAATTCTGAGTTTCTCTAATGGTCATCCCTAACTTGTCCTTCATACTTCTTATTCAGAATTAACATGAAACAAAAAACACTGAGGTAAGTGTTGGTGGGGAGAGTAAGGTGTGATACGTTGATATTATCAAGAGTAAGTTAGCACAGCAATGTTTGAATTTTAATCAGGAAAGTTTCAATTAATTCTCATCTATTTTACAAATCCAAAATGAGTTTTAAAAAATATTTTCCATTTTTATTAGTGTTGTTAATTAAATCAGTTTTTGGCTGGAATGCGACTAGAATACAGCGTCTCCTCTGAATCTTTAGGATTGATCCCACCTTTAAGGACACACTTATCTGTTCATAGGCAAATTGTTCCTTTGGTGTGAAAAACTGGAAGTATAAATAAACCAAAATATATAATAGATATTGTGAAATAGGGATAAATGTTTAAAAGGAAAAAGGGAATGGAGAGGGAGGATGGGAAGAGAAAGCAGTAAGAAAGGAGAATAAAAGGGAATAATGAAGGGCTAAGGGGAGAAAACAGAAGAGCTAAGACAAACCATGTAAAAGCACAGGTTCCCCATGATAAATATGATTGTTATGTGTATCTAAACTATGCAAGTAAGATTTATAAATCAATTTTAAAAATCTCTCTGCTTCACTAATCAGTGACCTCCATGAAGGCAGGATCTAAGTCTATGTGTTTACTCCTGAGTAATAACATTTGATATGAACATCTTTATTAAATATTAACTACTGAATGAGCAAACTAATAAAATAAAAAGCCTTACTAGTGGTTGTATAACCAGGTTAGCATTTCTTAGCAGCTACTAAATTTATTCTTTAACTTATCTTTCCCATTTTGATTGCAAAAAAACTGGGAGATAGGTGAGACAGTGGTTCCATTAAACTTCCTGTCATAACATAAAATAGCTTGTTAGCATCAGAAATGTGAGTTCTTACAGCTGAGTGAGAAACAGAGAAAGAAAAAGTGAACACGGAGGTTCATTTAGACAAAAGTTTAAATAAAACACTGTTCTAATATAAAATATGACATTAAAAATGGAAAAACAATTAGATAGTAAAGGAAATAAGCAACTACAAAATTTGAATAATTAGAAAAACATTGCATATTATAATAAAGATATAGATTTTAAAATAGTTATTTTAATGTTTCCCAAAATATGAATGTACCATAGAACTTAACAAATCACTTTTGAAAACACAATTACTTAAAAATTATATTTGTCATCTGAAAGACTAGTTTTTGGTGATTTGAAGATTCAGTAAAGTTGTCTTGATTCAGATTCTCTTTAATTTAGAATTTGTGATCATATTCTGAAATTGACATTTTCTTTTGTATAAACTCAAAGAAATTTTAACTAAATTGATGAATAGTTTAAAGAAGATGAGGGGGCATTCAACCATTTTGAAAGAGACAAAATAATCTTAAAATACTTTGTAACGCTGTTTATATGCAAATTGATGCTATTATTTGTGCATTGATTTTTGTCTAATAAAGTAAGCCCAGAATAATTTGTTTTTTACAAATACAGTTTTAGTTACTCTAGCATACTCATAATCATTCCAACTAATTAAAGAGTCAACTGGATATTCTTATAATTTATTTACCTGCTAGACAAGTATTTATTGGGGCAGTCACGTCCAGGGGCCTGTGGAGTGTGCAAAGACAGACGCTTTTCCTAAGGAGGATTTGATCAGCTTCGCTATTTTTAAATCTTCAATTGCTCATCTCTGTTAGTGAAAATATTTGAGAATGTACCAATCATAATGCATATTTATGTGTAAATTACATGTGTGGTTCTATTTTACATATATATGGAGTAAAGTGAGATTAAAAGGAGGCAGGATAAGACACAAGCAGTCTAAATAAAAATTTCATGTAAATCTTCAGACAGAGGAAGGAAGTAAAAGAGAGAAAGAGAGAGAGGCTGATTATAGTGAGGTTGGAAAGACCATGCTGAGATGGGAAGAACATTTGAGCTGAGATGGGAAGAACATTTGAGCTGAGATCTAAATTGACCAGCTCAAATAAGGCATGAAAAACATTCCAGAATGAGGTGCAATATGCTCAGAGTTTTTGTTTGGCACATTTGAAAAAATTGGAAAAGTTCAGAATAGCTGTCCCCTCAAGGGACTAAAAGAGTCTGCTGGGCTGGGGGGGAGGGGAGAAGTGAGTTAGAGAAAGACTGTGGTTAGAAGTTGGAATTTTGTCTCAATTTACTGACAAATATTTGAACAGTTGTAGGCAGGGAGTTGTGATGACTTGCTTGACATTTTAGAAACACATGTTGGAGTGATAACTTTGAGGTTTTGAACTTGAGAAATTGAGCGATTGGTTATGGTTAATGAAATCATGAGATGAGTAAGATTATAGAAAGAAGATAATGGGAAAATAGTATTGCATTCTGGGCATGCTACATTTGTGATAATTTTGTTATCACTGTAACAACTAAAGTGCAAATTTCAGTGGCTTAGCAAAATAAACATTTGGTTTCCTGATTAGTAGTGGCTTTGGTCACATTCTTTCAAGGATTTACATTCTTTCCACCTTGAGTCTCTTTATATGCAGAAAGCAGAATCCTTGAAACCAAATGCTAGAAAAAGAAAATGAGTCTGGAAAATACATACTTGAGTCTTCTTACTCTTGAAAAGATTATGCATGTATCATATATCTATATTTACATAGATATACATGAGATAAACTAGATAGATGATAGATACATAGATAGATAGATGTAATTTTCTTGCAACCTTTTGAAGGAATTAGTTTCAAAGTCCCCCCAGGATGCCAATTCTGCTCTCTACTTCTGAGACCAACTATATTGGATTTTACACTTGAATGAGGTCAGGAGGTATTTGTCTTTCTGTGGCTGCTTATCTCCCTTAACACAGCATCATCCAAACTGGGCAGCAGTAGAAGTACAAAAGAGAAAAATAAAAGCCTCATTTACTTCGTGTATTAGCTCTGTAAAAGGGTATGACAATACATGTATGCTAATAGAAGAAAAGCATAGTCATGTTAAAAATAAATACAGATTATGTGTGTAAGCTATACATGTGTATATGCATATATACAATAAGACACATTAAGTCAATCATCTTTACAATGTCAATTTTTTCCTGACTGTGAGGATGAAAATTTGGTGTAGCCATCCTCAAAAACTGAAGGAAAAGAAAACATTTCTTTGTCTCTGGGAAGAGCACAAAAGAGAATGTGGTCAAGAAACAGATCTTCATAGAGTTTCAAAAATGGTGGCTTGCTAGGGGGTTGGGTGGAGAGTCTCCGCAGAGAAATCAGATTAGATGCTAGAATATGACAACATGGAGAGGGCCAGATGAATGGATAACGATTCTTCTTAACCAAGCCAGTAACCGAAGGGAAAAATAAAACTAGGAAAAGGAAGGAAAAGTGCAGATGGAGAGCTGAAGCCCGATGTACTCACTGAGCCCCATTCCACGCTGTACTAGGCACGCCCAGAGGATTGAAGGTCATGCTGAGACTGCGGCTGCTGATAACGGGAGTCTGCGAATCCCGCACACTTAAAGCGGTACACTGAGCAGTGGATCCAAGTGGAAAAGCTGTATTGGCTCTTGGCAACTGCTGGAAATTGAGACCTGAGACCCTGCGAAGCAGCCAAAGCCACCTGACTCTGCTGGAGGAGACTGTGAGAAGCTCCGGAGCTCCAAAGCTGGACACCATGCAGTTTTCTGACCGATCCATGCTGTGCTGGGAACATAGTGAAGATAAGCAGCTCAGTGTGCAGTGGACCCAAGAGGAAGATCTGCATTGAGTCCCAGTGAGTACTAGGGACTGGGTCCCGCGGCTGCTGTCACTGGTTGGCGGACATCTTGGAATTGGGCAGAGCTCACCACCATGGCAGCATCAGTGACACAGAGAAGACTGGTAGAGGACATCTTGGAGTTGGGCAGAGCCTGCGCCATGGTGACATCAGATAGTCGCCCTGGCACAGAGAGGTCTGGCAGAGGACATCTTGAAATTGGGCAGACCGCGGTGACATCAGATAGTCACCCTGGGTACAGACAGGTCTGGTAGAGGACAGCTGGGATTTGGGCAGAGCCCTGTGCCACAGTGAAATTAGCCACTTCTGGCACAGAGAGAACTGCAGGATCTGCTGGGGCTGAACCACGCCTCTGGTTGGGACCCAATAAGCAGATACAAAACAATCATGACTCTGTGATGTCCACAAGGTACAGCCTAACTTGTGGATTGACTGGCACAGAGGCCGGAGGCTAGCCTGCACTGTCCCTGCATCCCTGCCTACCTCAGATAATAGCAAATTGGAGAGGGCAGCAAAAACTCAAGTTAGCATGCTTCAGAAAGGCCCTAAGCAATACGGAGAGGGCCAGAGATCCCCAGGACACACCAGTCTGAAAGAAACCAGAAGCATGACAAGAGATAGGAAAAAAAAAAAATCTCCAGCTGCTGAACGTGAGAAAATAAGCCCAGGAGAAGTAAACACAGAAGATAACCAGCACAGTAACCATCCAATACTAGACACAGAATCAGCCGAAATAAAGAAATACCTTCATGACCTCATAGACACATTTAAAACTGTACTTCTGATCCAAATGAGGCAAGATATAAAGAGATTAATTAAAGAAATGATAAGCTCCACCCAAGAGAACACAGCTGCAAGAACAGAGGAAATCAGAAAAAAAAAAAAAAAGAGAGAGAGAAACCGCTGATAAAGAATCTAAACATAACCTGGAATACATGAAAAAGTTCCAAAGAGATTACCAAGAAACTAAAAACTCCATTGAAAACTGGCAAAATGCCTTGACAGAAACTAAAGTTAGATTTTTGAAACTTGAAGAGAGATTTATGATATATGACCTTGAAAGAAAAGACCTCTTAAAAAAATAAGGAACCAGAAAGAAAAATTCAAAGACTAGAAGATTACAAAAGGATACATAACTTAAGAATAAAGTATGTGAGCAAGGAAGCAGGAGCAACCAAAAATGAAATACAAAGAATATTCACAGATATATTAAAAGAAAACTTTCCAAACATAGGAAAAAGAAATGATATCCTGATAAATGAGGCATACATAACACCAGCTACCTACAACCAAAACCGATCTACACCCAGACATATAATAATCAAGATTTCAGAAATCCACCAAAAGAACAGAATACTAAAAGCAGCCAGGGAAAAGAAGCAGATAACCTACAATGGTAAAATTATCAAAATAACAACAGACTTATCAACACAAACTCTCAAATCGAGATGGGCCTGGGGGGGAATATTCCAAGCCCTGAAAGAAAATAATTTGCAACCAAAACTGATGTACCTAGAAAAACTCTCTTTTAAAATTAATGGAGAAATAAGATGTTTCCAAGACAAGGAGGAACTGTGGTAGTTCATGGCCACCAACCCAACCCTACAGAGAGTGCTGAAGGACATTCCAGAGGGAGAGAGGAAGGGATACCAGGATTCCAGCAACAGTGGCAGAGAGGCCTCAATGAACGGGGCAGATCGTGGAGTGAGGGAGTAAGGTAGACAAATTATAGCAGTAAACTGGAGTAGCAGACATGAGGCAGAGATGGTAAGCTATAATCTTTAGTATAGATAGCTTTGGTACACTATAAAAAGAGGCAGAGGTCATTGTTAATAGTGTATCAGGATTTAAAAGTCACAGTAGTCTTATTGCTCTGTTTAGTTTGAATTTATTTTATTCTGGTCTGTCCACTCATATCAGATTTGAGGGCACAGACATCTAACCCAAAAATAGAAGGTTATACCACAGTAACTATCCTTAATTTCCTACTAACTTAAACTGAAACCCTGTATTACTTACATTGTCTTACTATGACTGATCTGATTTGAATCTGATTCGTTAGACTGTGGTTTTGCCTTGGTTGATTTTTATCTGAATTTGGTATGCTTGATAGTATCAACCCTAGAAATAGAGGCAACTACTTTGAAGATGACAAGATGTAAAAGATATTCATGCCGGTTTGGATTATTAACAGGTCTCAAGTCCTACAATGTTTTCAAAGTTGTGTTTTTATAAAAATAGCTATGTAATACTATGCTTAACTATATTAAGCCTGATGATGTGGACAAGTCTATTGAAAATAACAAGAGAAAGCATAGTAACTATGGTAGATCACCTAATATTGTGGTCTTATGTGTCTTTTCATTGCATGTTTTTCTAGGAATTTTTTTTGCTGTCTTGTTATGATCTGTTTTTCCCTATAATATAGAGAAGATAGATATACATGTAGGAATTCACACATGGGAAGATTTTTTTAAAACTACTTATGGAAACAGCTTATACAATGCAAGATGTAATGGACAATTACTCTGAAGAAGAAGAGACACTAAGAAATCCAATGCTAATTCTGTAGCATTATGATATAAAATCTAGCAACACTATTATTAACTGTTCAGAGTGATATTAGTCTAGTCTCTAAAGTTCAATTTAAGCATATGTAAAGATAAGGACAGCTACTATGAAGAGAATGAGAGACACGATGGTAGTTATTATTGTCTTCCCCAATGTCAGATCTTGAAGACCTAAAAGCCTTCATCATCCTGTAATGATTTGATTAGTTCTATAATATGCAGTATGTATTTAACGTGTGTGAAAATGGGGACAACTATTTGGAAGAATCTAGAGACAGTGAGATAGACAGTGAAGATCTCCAGTGGACTTGCTTTGAAATCTGTATTTCTTTAAATTGTTTCTTTTTGAACTGTTTTGTTCTGTTTTGATATGTTTAATCTTACCCTCTTTAAGATAAAAAACAAGTGTGTAGGACTGATAACCATATTACTAAGTTTTTGTTAGATCTTTGAACAGAACTGTTGGCAGTGTCACTATTTGAATGTCACTTTATATACTTTAATTTTGTAACATGAACAAATATTTCTAAGATGACAATATGTAACTTATCAACTGTGGTTTCTTACTGTTTATTTTTCTGTAATTCTGTATTATTTGTACCCTTTTTTGCTTCATGTATTTTATTGTTTCTTTCTCTTTAAATAAAAAAATAAAGAAACAGATCTTCCATCATGTCTAAGGGTCCACACATGAATAAAAGAGAGCATTAATCTTGAATGTTGGTGTAGTTCTAAGTCCTAGTTTGTTGAGCTCTACGACTTGTGACAGGTATTTGTTGTCACTAACGACTCTTTTCTTTTCATCTTTGGCCTTTGTAAAAAACATGAAAGATTGCACACTGGGTGCAATCTTTCATTTAACAAGTATGACTTTGCCCATTATTTTTCTTATTGCTTTGAGGCTTGAGGCATCTGTAACTAGACTTTTCAGATGCAGCCAAGGTTTTGTGCTTATGTTTCTGTGCTAACATACTCTTGTATGACTTGCACTGAGAGACAGAATATAGTAGCTCCTTCTTAGTTATAGACTGAACAGCTTCTGAAAAGTGCAGATAAATTTTACAGTAGTCTCACAAAAGTTTCTATAGGAAGATTTTTTAGTTCAAATAGTTATACTTAATATCAAGTGAAAAAGGAAAGGCAAATAGAGAATATTTATGAAAACATAAAGTGTCTTTGTTGGAAAATAATGATATTTTCCAAGATGTGATTGACAATGTATCTGATAAATGCAATCTACCTCTGAGAGAACTTTTGCTCTCTCCCCAAGATTATTTTGCTTATGAAAATCATGAATTAGGCAGCAAGGCTGGATCTGCTCTCTCTCTTGTAACACAGCTTCTTCATATAAAGGGTTCTCTCTCTCTGTCTCGCTCTCTGCCTCTGTCTCTTTCTCTATCTGTGTCTCTCTGTCTCTGCCGCTGAATTCCTCTCTGCTTTCTTAGTCTTCACAGAGCCTTTCGGTTACAGGTAGAGCTTTTTCTCTGCTAACCTGTCTTTTGCATTTTGCAGTGTGATCTCATCTTGCTAAGTCTATGTTATCATTTTCTCTTTATCGTGGTCACAAAAATTAATATGATTTAAGAGAAACAGGATTTTGAGAAAAATAGATTTATGCTAATACAAAATGTTGAGAATCTGTGTTACCCTTCTAGGCAAGCACTTAGAGAAGCTAAAACACTCTCTGAAGAAGCTTATGAGAAAAAGCCATCGTGTACCATAAAGGAACGTGTACTCTCATGACCCCTGAGGTAATGGGGAGTGGAATCTATTCCACAGACATTTCCTTTTTTAATTTTAAAGAAGATACTGAATTAGTGACAAGATGGAGAAAGAGTATGAGGGAATCCAAGTTGTGCAGGACACTGCAAGCGCACTAGCCCTAAACTTCAGAGTTTCCTCTTTCCTTCCACCCTGACATTTCCTACGACTGAGTCTCGCAACTCTGAGTGAAAGCCTGATCTCACGAACAGATCCTTCACTCTCTATTCTAAGGCTGATAACCAATATTTCAATATCAGTTGTTCTTTGAATATGATGGCTTCCTAATCTTGATACTAAATAACTAGAAGTTGTGCCTTCTATTTTATCTGCCAGAGTTTCCCTGCAGGATTAGGCTCCAATTACCCACAATGAGAAATTGATTCATAACGTATTTATTCTTGACTTCTTTCCTTTTTCTGTTTCCTTTTCCCACTCAGCTTCTATGTATTGAAATCTTTGGATCAGGTTATGTTTCTGAAGAACCCAACCTAAGATAGTAAGTGACTGTGTAACGTCACTGAAACAGTGATAACACAGAAATTTACTTTCCTCTAGACCAATATTTATTTCACTACTGCATTCAGAAATGCTTTGTACACACTAACCTTGAGATTGACATTAACTCCAGACCTTTACGTAGAAAGGTTACATTAAAACATCATGGAAACAGAACGAGAAGATATCACTCCACTATTTTTAATGCAAGAGAATGGTCAAGTAAGATGAATAGTTTCTTTTAACAAGAAAAGTGTCTGTAAATATTATTTTCTCTCCAGTGTCTGTTTTAAAGGAGGGATGATTCTGTTCTCCATGGTTGTATCAGTTTTTGTGCTTTTTTCTTTGTACAGAGAAGCA
Organism: Cavia porcellus; assembly: GCF_034190915.1. Taxonomy (NCBI): domain Eukaryota; kingdom Metazoa; phylum Chordata; class Mammalia; order Rodentia; family Caviidae; genus Cavia; species Cavia porcellus. The sequence continues at coordinate 89,859,814 of NW_026947490.1, forward strand.
GGTTACAGGAACATATTTTTTTTTTCTTTTTCTGAACAATATGCTGTTTCCACAATCGGAATTTTGGCTTTTGGAGGAATGTTTGGTATGGATGAAGTGATAGCATGCATAAGCATACAGGAAGGAAGTTGGAAAACACTGTACTGACAATGCTGCACTGGTGAGCTAAAGAAGTACTGACTTGCAGCTATTGACATGTAAAAGAAAATCTGAGAAGAGAAAATCCATGTGAATTTTGCATGCAGCTATCCAGCTGTGTACAGAAACTTAGCATGGCATAAAGACTGAAAAGATATTTAAATACGTATTTTTAAAGATTTTAAATATGTATGTGAATGAATAATATCTAAACTCCTTGTGGTTGCATGGCCAGCACATTTTGCTCTTTACTACCTCTCTCTGACCGCCACCCCATCTTAGAGTTTCTAAAGCTTTGTCATGGGGTAGCACTGTATCATTTACAAGTGCAGTAATTTTAAATACTGACTTCTGCTAACACCTATGCCCCAGTTCTCGCAGAATAACTATGTCTTTTTAAGATTTATGTGGAGATAGGAAGTAATTTTTGTTTAATTTCATTTGTTTGTCAATTTCATTGGTTGTGATATCATACTCAATGATCACTGCAGATCTCTAATTTTCAGATCTCTTTAATTTTAATTTATACTGGAGCCAATACAATTTAAATAGACTCCCAGTAAGTTTAACTTTTCTACCTTCTTTTCCCTGTATGAGAAGCTTGTATTTCTGATGAGACAGCATGGCTAATCCTGGAATGATCAATTAAAGAAAAGAGTGAAAAAGTGTATCAATTCGATTTAGAGATGATGTTAAGAGTAAAGTGTACAGAAATCCTAAAAGAAGTTTTGGTGCCTCCATTTTTTTGATCTAAGGCTAAAGACTCACTAAATAGTTCAGGTATTAAAGGATGCGGAGAAAGAACAGTGTATGTGTGACCTGGTCCTGGTTAAGAAGGAAAGACTCTTTGAAGGGCAGAGTGGAGCTGTCATACCAAATCTGCCTGGAATGCCCTCTTAGCGACATGCATGGGCTCAGGTCATGCTCACTGTCAAAGTCTAGGTTACCTGTAAATGTGAACCATGAAAGTGTTTGAAGGTGCTGAGAAGCCGAGTAAGTGTGGAAAGAAAGCAAACTGACTCTATTACTTTAGCGGGTTGTTGTTGTTGTCATTGTTGTTTTTAAATTAAGACTAACCTAGGAAGGAGCTTAAGAAAAAGTGTGAAAGAACTTGTTCAGTATCTAAGAAGATAGGAAGGCTGCTGAAGAAGCTTTCAAGGGAAGAAACCCAGTAAAAACTTGCCACAGGGAGCTCAGAAGTGTCATTCAATGAGGAAACTCTGATTAGAAACTCAGCTGGACTGAACATAAGAGGCATGTTTGAGATAATTAAAATCCTTGTTAATAATAAATTTCCTGTATACTTCAGATTGGATGAAAAAGAATAGATTCAATTTAGGAGAAAAAAGGAGACGAGGAACTTTACCATGTGTTCAGTAATTCTTTTTTTTCCTGAAAAGTCAAAAACTAGAATATGAGAAAGCCAGTAAAAGTTGGCAAAGGAGATACTGTGACTTACAATGGTAAAAACACAGAATTTCTACAACAGAAATGATGTCATAAAATAGGTGAAAAACAATTGGAAAGGATGATCAGAATGATACCAAGACAAGAGAAAATTAACAGTCAACTAATGAAGACAAATCCAACAGCACTGCAGTAAGAATAGGTCAAGTCTGGGGTGGTTTTCTTTGTGTGTGTGCACGTGCCAGGAATCAAACTCAGGACTTTGCCCTTGCCAGGCAGGCACTAATGCCACTGAGCTACATCGCCAGCCTGCTGCTACTCAGAATATCCTGTAGGTGCATTGGCATTGTAATTTTGACTGGCAGAGAGATACTTAAAGGAATAACTGAAACAAAATTTTCTTGGAAGCTGGAGGACAGGGAAAAGGTTATTTGGTAATAGAAATAGAAAAGTTAGAAATAGAAGGAAAAAACAAAATAAGAGTTTCTTCCTCCTAAAGAAAAAGAAAAAAGATATAAATTTGGACATATATATTATATATATGATAGTTAAGATGGATATACTACTAATACTATTAGTCCTTGGAAAAGAACAGTTAATCTCATAGGATCAGATCAGTTTCTTGCATGTCTGTATCTGGTAATCTAACCAACTCTTTTGAAGACAACTATAGGCAATACGACAGCTATTGTTAAATTCCTATCATCTTGTTTTGAAAGACTATATTGTTATTGTTATGGTTTTTGTCTCTTTTGATTTTTGTTTTTCTTGTCTGTATCCCCCCCCCCCATTTAAAATAATTTTTTAAAGTGTTTCTTCCTCTGAAAACCTTGGAGAAAGCCCACAGCTGCAGGGTTTGTGGATAGTCTGCTGAAGGGACAGGGACAGCCACCTGCCCAGCTTCGTGGTCTGCACTGAGTGGGGGACTCCAGAGGGCGGTGTTCTTGCCATCATCCATTGCATCATCTGCCCGTTGTAAGGTCCCAGAATGTGCTACACAACTTAGACAATTCAAGCAAAACAAACAAATCAGTTGATGTGACCACAGGAAAGATGGCAGAATAAATATGGGGAGAGAGAGATTTGCTAGAAGATGCACTGAGAATGTGCTAACATGACAGCAATCAGTCTCTCTATGAAGAGATTATAGAGTAATGACTCAAACCACAGTTCTTTGGGCTATATGAGAGTTGGAAATGTGGGTTGCAAGAGGGAAAGGACTGAGAATAAATGAGATTTATTTTAGGTTCTAATTTCACATTTGAAGAGAAACTTTCTATCAAAGGATATTTTAAACCTAACTTACTGCCATAGCACATTGAAAACACCAAGATTTTGATGTTTCAAAAATCTTAAAGATTTAAAAATATTCAAATTAGAAAGACAAAGCTGATGTATTTTGAAATCAGTTTTTATTAACACATGGAATCATTTCTAAGTTTTAAATATTTTTTCATGAGATTTTATCTCCTAGTCAATCCTTATGGATTTTCAAGTAAAGGAATATAATTTCTTCCTGACCCATGTGCTCCGGCTTCGTTCTCATTTTGTTCTTCTCACAGTGCAAGTGTAATATATACTATGCTTCTATCTATTAAAATTCCTTCTTCAAAGACTAGCAGTGAAGAAGAGAAAGCTCTTTGCTGTTTGAATGTACAAACAGTATGAGTCAATCCCCTTTCCACTGAGGTTCTCTGCCGGGGAAAAATGATGTTGACTTACAGGACATGGTGCCACCTGAGAGAAAAGAAAGTGGATATTTTGAAATATCTTTCATAGATTAAAAACAGCACACAGGGTTTTCTGAGGTTAAGTTGGGGGGCTCAAGGGTACACTGTGGTTTTATAACTTGTATAAAAAGAAAGATGGTGTACATTTAAGGCCATAAGGAAGACTGCAAGAAAAACGAAGGGATTTATATTTTAAAAACTGTTTAGAACAGCTAAGTATGCGATGCCTACAGGAATTCCAGACAGAAGTAGAAAGAAGACAGTCAAGAGTGGAGTTTGGTACAAGACACAAGATTTTAGAAATCAATTGAAAGGCAGCAGTTCCATCCATGAATTTGGAAGAGAACATACACGTGTGTGTGCATGGGTACATGCAAGCACATGTACATTATATACAAAAAGAGGAAAAACTACTCAGAACTGAGCTCTCTAGTACTATTGTCATTACTTGTGCTCCCTCCCCGATCCATATGTTGAAATGCTAATTGAAAATGTGGTAATATTAGGAGGCAAGGCTGTCGGGAGGTAATTAGGTCACAACACTGGAGCTCTCCTGAATGGAATTAGTGCCTTGTAACAGGAACTAAGAGCTCTTTAGCTCTTTGCAGCCACAGGACTGTACAAGTTGACATTATAGAACCCATAAGCAGACCCTCACCAGAACCTGAACTTGTAGACATTCTGATCTGAGATCTCCAGCACCCAAAACTGTGAGAAACAACTGTCTATTGTACATGTTACCATGTTTGTGCTCTTTGTTGTTTTGCTGTAACAGCCCAAAGTAACTACAACAAATACTGAGAAGTCACAAGCATAGTCCAGCAAAGACAATGAAGGGCAGAAAATTAGCCTTGTATGACACACTGGAAATGAAGGGAAATAAACTTTTCATGTGATAATGAGTGTTCTATAAATGCTTCTGAGAGGCCAAGCAGGAAAGACCAGTGATGTGAGCCTGGATTTGACAAGGTGACATTTTATCGATTGCCATAAAAAAGTCGCATTGATTCAAAAGCGAAAGAATGCTTGTATGTCTGCGGAATTAGTGGAAGGTGAAGAAATGAAGACCACAAGAGCAAACCCTTGAAAAGTTTCTCTGTGAAGGAATCATAAATGGACTGCTCAGCACAGGAGAATTTAAAATTGAGAAAGGAGGTTTATGTTGCAAAGGGAGTGGACCCTAGGACATGTCGGCAGTGAAAGGGAAGAAGCAATCAATAATGCAGGAGAGAAAGGACGAGTGCAGATCAGAAGCCCAGAATGGGGGAGAGCTGTACAGGTATGAGAGTATGAGTGGAGGGTGCTCTTCTGCTGCAGGAGAGGGGAGGGAAGCACCGGTGAGGAGGAGGGAAGCAGCCTGCGTGAGGGTTGGTGGTGATGGTGGTGGGGTAAGAGTTCCGCTCTGGGCAAAGAAAAAGAACTCTGCATGAGGCAAAACCGAAGCATTTTCATGGAGACGCAAAACAAAAAACGTTCTCTTAATTCCACTGTCTGAAAGATACATCATCTGCTCACTGAAAAAGTGAACTGGAGCTGACACCAAAAGCACATGATAAGGATTTTGTAGTTTTTTTTTTTTTTTTATTTCATAGAGCGTAGATCCACTCATCGCCAACAAATCCCTTTATCATTGCTAGAAAATCTTCAAATAAAGAACTCCTCTAGGGGTTATTAAAAATAGATCCCGGGATTTGTGAAACTCTACCTTTTTACCAAGTTACAGTTATGGGGCCTCTGTGGAGAATCAAGAAAGGCTGTTTGTTTCTAGAAATTACGTTACATGTCAAATCATACTAACAATGAGGAGCAGCACTTACTATGTGCTTGTGCTGAATTAAATATGAATGCATAAATTATGCCATGTATCATCAAAGTAGAGCCCTGCGGTAGAAATGTTACGTTCTTTTCACATTGGACGAAACTAGGCTAGACAGAAAAGTGACTTGTTCACGAGTATCCAGGTGGAGCTGGGATGTATCCTAGTATAATGCCAATGGCAGTGAAGTGCATGTGTGCTTCTGTGTGTGCACCTGTGCCTGTGTTACAAACAGGATACTTAACAAATATCGCCAGCTTGTAAGCTAACAGAGCAGGTTATTTATAAATTTTACAATCTCGTTTCTCTAGAGATCAGACTGGAAATAAAAAGGAAATAGTTAACAAAGTACAGGAATAAGCAAAATTAGTAGTATAATATTGGAGATTTTAAAACCAGAAACTAGAAAAGTAAAAGATTCTACTTTAGCCCAAGAAACAGAGTGAAGGAGAGAGACAGACAGACAGACACAGAAAGAGACTGATTCTTAGGGTTACAGAATTGCTGTACCCCAGCGAGCTTTCCTACACATACATGAGGAGACTGAAGTCCCTGATGGACAGTCATTCGCCTGAAGTTAAAGGGAGACTTCAAGTGTCGGTGTTTCTTGCCTCTTTAAGGGTATTTCATTGCATTGTGGCTTTTCTTATACATTAAAGAAAAATAGATAGTAGAAATTAAGATATAGTTTAGAAAAAATGAGAAAATTTAATAAAGACAGGGAGAAAAGGAAAAATGTAAACAACAACGTAGATACAAGTCACATATCCTAAAACAGATTTTTAGCAAAGCATTTTGAATGATTTAAGAGAATTGTGTCAAATGTAGATGACTGTGATAAAGAAGAGACAAAGCACTGAAAAGTAATTCTTGAAATGAGTTCAGAAATCCCAAGAAAATACAATTAGAGTAAGAACGCCAAATAGCATGTAGAAGTCCGAGAAGGAACGCACAATAAAGACAGGGGCAGAAGTCGCAAGTATGTGAAAGGCCTGGAGCCACGGTGCTGGGTTCTGGAGAACATTGCAAAAGTTCTCATCAACCTCTGCGAAGTCTTCGGTGATGGATGGAAAAATGCCAAGCGGCTGCCATGTCGAAACACAGCGCTAATACAGCTTTGAGAAAGAGGGAGAAGAGAGGCTCTTGGCACCACTAAACACGGTTTTCAGGTTAGCCTTCCTCTGCAGAACTACTCATAGGAAGAGCTCCTGATGACACTGACCCCAGTGGAGAACCATAAATCAGAAGAAAATGGGCAGTGAACTTAAATCACAAAATGCGCTGTGAGGAAGGGAGGGAAAGACTTCTTTGTTTCTTTAGGATCATCCTGGGATATGGGAAGACGATACCTCTGAATGAACCTAGGATGCACATGCTCCGTGGAGGTGTAAAAAGAACTGATGGAGCGGAGTAAGATACTTTTATTATGTGAGTAACCCTGTATTCCTGCTGAAGAGGAAATGTGCCATGTTTTCACTAAGTTAAAAGACACATTGAAAGCTTCCAAATGGAAAAGAGTTTGAAGGACTTTGTTTCTCATGGTATCAACTAGACAAAAGAGGGAGGTAAAGAAAAATGACACACTGTAGGAGAAAAAAATGATACATCTGTAATCTTAAGGATGAAAATGAGAAGTGACAAAACTTTTAAAAAGATGCTTTTGTATAGATAGACATTGTAAGCCAAACAACATTGTTATAAAATATATTTTGTGGTTCTAACATGGTGAAATTTATTAATGACCTATAATTGTGGATTCTTTATTTGGAAAAGTCTGAAGAATATATTGCTAAAGCCAATATACTTTATAATGTATAAAATACTTTTCTTAATAGTGAAATGATCTGATTAACAAATTATAAAACTGAATTGATAATGTTGAAGCTAGACAGTAATTTTATCTTGTTGAATTTCATTTCTGAGCAAATATACAAAAAAACACAAATATGGTGTATATCTTTTACATTTTACATTATGATAAAAAGTAATCAAAATGTGTTATTTTTATTGTATTTTATGTTATGCTATTGGAATAAACATTCATTCTTTCACTTGAAAGAATGAATTTAAAGTTTATATTTATTCTATTGAATTATATTGTTAGAGAAAAAATGTTTAGGATTATTTATATCACCTAGGGTTGCCAGATAAATTACAGTTACCAGTTACATCTGAATCTCAGGTAAACAACCAATACTGTAGTCTGAATATTACCCATGCAATATTTTCATTTCTAATTCATAAATTGTTGAGACCAGACAGACACAGTAGGACAAAGCCAGACAGTGCCAGCTCATGGGATGCAGAAGAAGTACAGTCATTGTGTCTGTAGCCTGCATTTGCCAGGCATGAAGTTACTTGCAACGAGGGCTAGCTGTGTGGGCCCTATTGATATTTTATTGATAATGTCATTGGTGTAATTTTGAATGATTAAGAATTTACCTCAGAAGATAAAATTAAAAAATACACTTTACATTAATTTTGTTTCTATGTTTCAACAGACAAATCCGGCCTGATTTGCTGATTTAACGAACAACGGCTGGAGCAGATCTGACTTTGGACCCAGCTATACAGAACCTGCTTCATAGACATTGTTGTTGCCTGCCTCTGCTGGTCTTTTTGTTATAATAAGTGTATTACTGTGCTATTGATACGCTGTAAATTTCAAGTATTTCAGTTGTGTAATGTGAAGTACTTGACGTGTATATGCGTTCAGTAAGCACATGCATCACCCCAGAACTTTGCTCTGTTCCTTTTGAGATCCTACCTCTCTTTGTCCTCAAGCAACCACTGTTCTGCTTTGTATCTCTGTAGATTCGTCTTCATCTTCCAAATCAGAGTTCAATGCAATTGAACAGTGTACATTCTTTTCATCTAACTGATTTTTTATTCAACAGACCTAGTATTTTTAGATTTTTCCAAGTTGTTGTGAATCAGTTGCTAATTCTTTATTTTAAACTTACGCATAGCTTTCCATTGTATGGAAGTAGGGATTATTGCTAAAAACCTACTGTGAATATTCATGTGTGCACATGTACTGACTTTCATTTATCTTAGAAAAATAGGTAGTGGAGTAGTTGGAGGAAACTAGACAGTGGAATGATTGGTTCAGATGATACATACATATTTTGAACTAATACTTAGTTCATACATGAATTTCATACTCAATAAAGTATGAAACTGTTTTTCAAAGTGTATTCTTTTACATTTTCAACAACAGTATATGTAGTTCTTCCATTTCCTTTCCAATGTTTGGTGCATTAAATATTTCTAATTTTAATTATTTTCACAAGTATGTAGTAATATCTGTTTGTAATGATATTAATCATATTTTCATATGCCTATTTATAATCAGTATATCTACTTGGTAAAATGTCTGTTGATGTGTTTTATATTTTTGGCCTATTAATATGGTTATGAGTGGCATGATAATTAACCTTATAAGGGCTTATAAACAAATGACTGATGCTGCAAAAAAGGGAGGTGGAAAGAAAGGAGGGAAAAATAATTCAGATGTCCAAGTACATACACCAGAACCCACAGTGAATGCAATTATGTACTGCAAACATGTACTAACAAAAATCTTCAAAAGAGTGTTCTCAAAATTTCAACTCATATTTTAAAAAGTTGGATTGTTTTCTTATTGATAAGTCTTAAAATGCTTTTATATATCAAAAAGAGTATGTGTGTATATATTGTTTTAGATAATATTGTTTTAAAAGCTTGTGGTTCTCTGCCCTGGAAACTCTCACTGTCTTAGTTTCTACATGAGCTTGGCTCCTTCTTTTTAGTTGTGGATTCTGTCAAGCCACACCTGTTTTCTTCTCCTTAGGCTACAGCTGAATAGAATAAGATCTAACAGCAATTGCCAGAATCGCCTTGTCTGTCTCATGTCTCTAAGGAATCATTGTGTTTCATATCTATTTGACATATTATTGCCTGCCATCTATTTTTGGATTGTTTCAAGTGACAAGCTAAAGCATCTCACTGGTTTTGCTTCAGCTAGAAGTAAAAATTCTGGTCAAATTATAACTACTTTTTAAACAAAATATAGTATGGTATTTAACTCACTGGAAGAGGTTAGAGGTCTCCTCTTTCAACTCTGATTACTTAAATTTTACTATGAAGTGAATTTATTAAATAATCACTTCTCAATATTTCTATTGCGTGCCATTTGAAAACATTCTCTATGATGAGTTTTTGTCACCCATCAGTATAATCTTTTTGAGGTTATGTTATTAGTTTCTAAGAAACAGTTACACTGTTCAACTGATACCACCATGATGTAAGTAGGGAAAGTTTGCAAAACTCTCTTGAAAAGCATAATTATATCACAGAGATATCTAAGACAAACCAGACACAAAAATGCTAAATATTTCACTCACTGTCATTCAGACTCATTGTTTTTGTATATGTAGGTAGACAATCTTATAATTAACTTTTCTGGAATTTTTGAAAGAGATTTAGGTAGTTTAAAATGTAAGTAGATCAAAATCATACAATCAAGATGAGAAATAAAAAATAAATACATACAGATTGCATTGATGTATTCTTCAGGATGAAATGGTTATTCAGTTTAACTTGATGAACGGCTGTGTCATTTTCCTCAAAGAACCAACATTTTAAGAAAATAATAGAGAACAAATGGAAAGTTTAAGCTTAAGCTCTGAATGAATGCACTGATGTATGCAAAAAAAAAAGACATTCAAGCATCGGATAATTATACCTGTTTGCAATTAGAAGGACTTGTAAGAAGAAATAATCCAGGTGTAAATTAGATGTATCCAGTGGGTGACCCCATCTAGCACATTCTGTAGGCACTCCATTGTTGTGAAAACCAGGCATTTATAACTTCATCTAGGCTACAAAATTTTGATTTAAAGACCTCTTAGTCAATATTTCCAATAGTTTTAAGATGAATTTCATGTCTTTTTGACCAACTGGAGTTGGAAGATGGGAAAGATTTTATGTAAGTTCATGATTACTTGCTATTGAATCATGCTTTTAAAAAGGCAAGTATTTATATAGCACTTTTAGTTATAGGTTAATAGTAATCTTACTTTCAAGGAAATTCTGGAAACCGTGGACAAGGAGATGGAGAAATAAGTAATGTGTTTTTTGGTGATAAGCTTGTGGTTTTACCAAGGATAACCTATCTACTCACAAGGGTTTTAGAAACACGAGGGACAGAGACATACACTGTAGCCTCATTTATGTTCTACTCTCATGAAACTGTAAAACCCACTGGATAACGTGGAATCAGTAACCTTGTTTAAACTAGTTCAGGGTAGATATCATTTCAAAATCCTTAGTAACAATGGCTCTGTTTTTTTCATATTCTTAGTCTTATTAAATTAATAAAGTAAGCCACAAAATTTTTTTATTTTACAGATTGGAAAGCAAGACATCTTGGGAAATTAAGTAATTTGAAAAATTACGCAAACATTTGGTTAGAGCAAAGATCAAGTAGAGACTTTCTTATTTTCAGTGTTCTTTTTTTTACTGCACTGAGAATATTTTATTGATAAGAAAGAATTACATTTATGATCTTTAATAGTTTTTATAACACTATAAGTAGCGAATTAACTTAGTTCTCCCATTAGTCATCCATTTACCCTTCTTGTAACGACAGGTGATTAGGTTCTGAGGAAGCATTTCTACCTGACTCAAAGTCTATCCAGTATGTCTTTGAGTGCATCTGGTACCGTAATTGACAGAGATGCCAGCGCTTCCAGGCAGAACACAGTATCCTCCAAGCACAGTGACTGTTTCAGAGTGCACACTGGGCGATGCTGAGAAACTCAAGATCAGTCCAGGAGCAAACACAGGATTGGTATCTTTTCTTTCTTTCTTTCTTTCTTTCTTTCTTTCTTTCTTTCTTTCTTTCTTTCTTTCTTTCTTTCTTTCCTTCTTTCTTTCTTTATCTCTCTCTCTCTCTCTCTCTCTCTCTCTCTCTCTCTCTCTCTCTCTTTCTTTCTTTTCTTCCTTGCTTTCTTTCATTTTTATTTTTGTACTGGGCTTCAAACTCAGGACCTTGCACTTGCTGAGCAGATGCTGTGCTAAATCCCTTTGCTTCATTTCCTGGTGCCTTAGTTTTCCAGAGACTGAGAGAGTGAAAGACTGATGCTTCTGTGAAAGAACAGTGGTTTGTTTCTCTGGAAATTAATGTAAAATGCAGAATTTCAGACTTTGTATAAAGCAGTTGGCCAATATAACTGTTGGCGAGAAAGAGAAAGAGATTAGCCGTAGACCTTATGGCGTGTAAGTAAATTCTTCCTGGGAAAGAGTTGTCTGGTTTCTAGGTTCATTACCCTTTCAAATGTAAATCCCTGGTGATATCTATTTTTAAAGTCGCTTCTCAATCATCCCTTAACCCAATTGTCAGTCAGTGTTCTTTATTGGGAAGCCCTGGCCATACAGAAAAACAAAAATATTTATGGAGCATTGTTTTCAGATAATGTCTATTAAAGTCATGCACATAAATGTTTGGAACAACATTCTACAGGCTTGAACTGGACACAAATGTTTAAAAGATCATTGAACAAATGGTTTTGATATAGCCATACAACTGAATAACACTCAGTGATTAAAAAATAGTTCAACTATTAAAGGATGCAACTATAAGAATGAATCTCAAAAAAATTGTGCTGGATGAAAAATGTTCGATCACAAAACTCACATATGTAATTTTATGGGTTTGAAATCCTAGAAAATAAAGTTAATTTATAGTGACACAAAGCAAATCAGTGGTTTCATGGAAACAAGATATGTGGAGAGTGATTGTGTAGGATAGGACTAGAAGGAAGAATTACAAAAGGTACAAGGGAACTTTCAAGTATCATGTATAATCCTTGATTGTGATCACTGTTTCATGAATATATATATATATATATATATATATGTCAAAATCCATTACTTTGTACATTTTACATATGTGCAGTTTATCTTACATCAATTTTACCATGCTAAACCTGTCCTGAAAATCAGCCGTCAGGATGCTATAAAGCTATTCTTTGGAATTTCTGGTTTAGAGTTACACAGGGAAAGGGAATACAGGAATAGCTTTTTCTACTGCCAGAGAGATGAAAGGCCACAGTGCTCAAGGTCTTCAAATTTACACTTAATCAAGGGCTGCAGCTAGTGGTGCTGGCCTGGGGCCCAGTGGACCTGGAGTTGGAAAATTTCAAGGGGCCAACTGAGCCACAATTCTTGATGCCACTCTAGTAACCTTGTATAGTGAAGGCAGAAAACTCAAGTTTGTGATTTATTACTCTTCTTGTATAAATCATTTAACTTTTCCTACTATAACGTTTTTAATGTTTTATTCCTGCTTTAGTAAAACAAAGTAATTGATATAATGTTTTGACCAATTTGTAGCTCATTTTATGTGAAATATCTTAGCATTTAATCTTTAAAACACGTTTGTGAAGTGCCACTAATGGGGAATATCCAACTTTATAACAGGGACACTCTGTGTCCATCTCTTCAATCCATAAATCCATTAGCAGACTCACTGCCGCTTCAAGGCAGGACTGCCTGTGTGTATCTGGTCTCCTACCCTCCCGCTGGTGCCTCCCATTGGCCAAACTCAAACATGAACAGAGGATAAAAACACTGGCAGCGCAGTCCCCTGAGGTTAAGGCTTACAGAAGTAAAGACAGAGATGAGTGCCACAGAGGCAAACCAAACAGAATAAATCCGTTTTCTCTGCTCGCACTTAGAATTCTAGATGTGTCTGGAAACTCATAGCTAATTTGCCTCATTACTGTCCCTTACACTGATGTATGTTTTAAGCTCTTGTTTGGACAGATGTCCCATGTGTTCTAACTGAGGGTGTGAATTACAGCTTTCTCATTTTGAACTATAAAACAATATATATATATATATATATATATATATATATATATATATATATTTGCTTTCTATACTTATTTCTTCCTATGGTTGTTCATTTTCAAAGCTTTTGCCCAATTGTACTGTATAATATTACCCATTATGAGATAAGGTGACTGTAAAATACTGAAATTGGAATTATCAGTTCTGTGGTACTTTGTTAACCATACATCAGGACCTTTACTTTTTCCAGTTAATGTGATTTCACTTATATGTGTTAATAGTAAACAACTGTTGCTACATACGGTGGTGCATGCCTATAGTCCCAGAACTCAGGAGGCTGAGTCAGGATGCTCACCTGGAGTTTGAGGCCAGCCTAAGGGTACATAGTAATTTCAAGACAAGCCTGAACTACATAGTGAGGCTCTCTCTCAAAAAAATAAAATAAAATAAAATAAAATAAAATAAAATAAAATAAAATAAGCAACTGTTAAAGAAGGTTGGTCCCATAGTAAGTAAGCAGTGATGTAATTCTGAGAGCCCTGATCCTCAGTTATTTCTGTCCAGCCTTGTTATTTGGACTTTCAATATTTTGAACTATCCTACTTGACAAAATTTACTTTTGACCCTCAGACTAATATTACAGTGCTTTTACAATCATTTAGGGACACGTGCAAAGCTGTAAAACAAATCTGTTTGTTCCCCAACTCACACATTCTGGGTGAGATTGATGGTCAGAGTTCGCATTTCAACTCTTGTACTGTAAACAAATTCTCTTTTTCAGATCTAGTTAGCATGATGGCTTTAAAAAAGAGCTTTTTTGTCTTCTTTTATTTTATTAGTTACCTTTATTTGATACCTGAACCTTAAAGAAGGAGAAGTTCATTTTGGCTAACAGTTTAGATGTTTCAGGCGATGGCTGACTGGGGCTGAGGCAGGACCACCATGATGAAGGAGAACTGCTCCTCTCATGACGGCCAAAAGCCAACAGAATGTAAGAGAGAGCCAGGATGTAAGGGGTCATATACCGGATATAGATCCGAGGCCATGGCTCATGACCACCCAGACACACAAGTGTGCTTTCCTAATATCCTTGATATCTCTCAAGCTAATCTGATTGATAGTCAAGATTAACCATCACATTGGTGATTTCATCTTTCAAAATGTCCCCCACTGTAGTAGTGAAATTCTGTCTAGAGTTCTAAAGCACACACAGGCTGGAATATCCTGGATGGAGAAAAGTACAGGTGTCATGTCAGTCAAGTGTTAGCTGTAGTGCAATTTGCACTGAGCTTAACATTAATAAAACTGTAAAACTGCCCATCCAACAAAAAGGAAGAAACATTTCTCAGAGCTGTGTATGCGGTCACTTGACAGAAAATTAAAATGTCTGCAGTGTGTATGATGCAGTAGAAAAGCAGGTACATTTGTCAATTCTTGAGATGGTTTTTTTAATGTAATAGATTTTTAGAATGTAATATGTAGCACATTGTAAGGCTGCAAATAAAGTTTTGGTCACATTACCATGGATCAGGAAAATGCTGAGCCATTCTTAGCACTGGCTGGTTCTCACATAGTGAAAGGGATGTGGTGTGAAAGATGTTCAACTCTAGGTGAGGTAGGCTCTTCAGACCACAGCTCTGTAGAAGGGTTTAAAAGGTACCTGCTAAGTGTTACTCAGGGAAGGTTATATGGAAGAACAGACCTTCAACAGCCAAAATGCCATTTGTGTTTTATAGACTTGTTGGCCACTCTCGTTCTTATCAAGATTGAAAACCTAAACATTGTAGGACTCTACGTATGGCAAATTAACTATAGGTATTACGTGATAGGTAATTAGAGCTTTTCGCATTCTATTAGTAGATGTGTCTGAAGTACATGATGTTTTTGTTCATCTTAGAGAGTGGATACATGATTTTAAAATATCTTATTCCCCTTCCACTCTCTACCCACCTGTTTCCAGATTTCCTCTATTTATTATTATTATTATTAAGTTCATGCTTTTGATACACAAAAATTACATTCATTGTGAGTACTTTGTGCATGTATATGATGTACCATCATTTTTTTTTTTTTGGTACCAGGGATCAAACTCATGACCTCACATTTGCCAGGCAGGCGCTTTTGCTGTTAAGCTAAATCCCTGGCCCCTATCATAATTTTTTAACATACCCTCTCTCTCTCTTTCCCTCAGTCTCTTGGACTCTTCCCCATTTTCAGAAGGTATATTTCTCTATTTCCTTTTATTAATATTGTCTTTGTTTTATGAAAAAACAGACAAACTATGAAACTAGTTACAAAACAGGTTAGTAGGAGGGTTACAAAAGTTGATACATTGCATGTTGTTGTCTTCCTAGTAGTTATTGAGAGGATAGCACATAGGCATGATACCTTGTCTAAACAATTTTAGCACAAAAACATTATTTTCAAGGAACAGAGAAAAGCTAGCTGTATAGCTATCTTAACTAGGTGTTTACGTACATATTTTTCTTTTTCCTTTTCTTCCTTTTCCCTAACACAAGTTTTCTTTTCTTTTGAACAGTTTCTTATCAATTTACCATATCTTTTGTACATTTTGAATCCTAATTACTTGCTCAGTGTCTCACATTAGTGAGACGATATGATTTTTACACAAGTGTGTATAATTTACGCATATGGTCTCGTTGCATCCATTTACTGGTAAAACTCTCCAATTTATATTTCTTTATGACTGAATAGTATTTTGTTATATTTTCAAAAAATCATCATTTTCATCCATTCATTGGTTGATGGGCACCTGAATGATTTCAAGATTTATCTGTTATAAAATGTGCTGTTATAAATGGGTGCACACATATATATGGCTGTGGTATTATGTCTTTAATTCTCCTGGGAAAATACCCAGAAAGGGAATTTCTGGGTCAGATGGGACTACTAATGCAAGTTTTTGACAAGTCTTTTACTAATTTCCACAGTGGTTGTGCCATCTGCACTCCCACCACCAGTGGAGAAGTGTTCCTTTTTCACAACAGAACCTCCAGCATTTGCTATCGGTGATTTCCTGATGATAGCCTTTGTTTCCAGAATGAGATGGAATCCCAGTGTTGTTTTAACTTGCATTTTTTGAATGATCAATGATGCTGAACATCTTTTCATCTATTTATTTGACATTTGTATTTCTTCATCTGAGACCTCTCTATTCATCTCAGATGCCCATTTTTGGATTGGGTCTTTGAATTAATAATGGTGCCTGATTTTTTAAATTCTTTATATATTCTAGTTAGAAGTTCTTTATCTGAGGGATAGTTGGCTAAAATTTTTTTCCCACTCTGGGTTTTCGTTTCACTCTGTTGGTGATTTCTTTTGCTGTACAAAAGCTTTTTAATAAGATGAGATCCCAGATGTTGATTCTTTGAAGCATTTCCTTGCAGTTTGTACTTTGTTCATGAACTCTTTGATTATACCTATGTCTTTAACATTTTTAACTACTTTGTTTCCAGTACATTTAGTATTCTGCTTATTTACTCAAATCTTTGATCCATTTTTATTTTAGTTTAGTGCAATATGCATGTTTCTGGTTTTAGCCTTTAGCATATAGAGTCAGTTTTTCCAGCACTATATTCTAGAGAACGTTTGGCTCCTTTGTCAAAAATAAGGTGGCTAAGTATGTTTGGGGATGTGGCTATGTTCTTTAATCTGTTCCAATGATCCTCAGTCCTGTTGTTATATAAATACCATGATGATTTTATCACAGTACCTTTATAAGATAATTTCAGCTCTGGGCTTGTGATGCACCCGAGTTGCTTTTGTTGCTCAGAATTGCTTTGTTATTCTAAGTCTTTTCTGGTTCCAAACAAACTTTAGGAGTTTTTTTCCTCTAGAACTGTAAAATATGTTAATGTATTTTGATTGAAGTTGCATTAAATCTACATAGTAGTTTGGGAGTAGATCATTTTCACAATGTTGGTTCTTCCTATCCAAGAGAAAGGGATATCTTTCCAATTTCTAATATTCTCTTGAAATTCTTTTTTGAGGGTGCTATGATTTTCATCTTGCAGATATTTTACATCTTTTTTGGGATTGAATACTAAATATTTCATTGGGGGGGATTATGACAGATATGCTTTCTGTAATATCTTTCTCTGTGAGTTTGTTGCTTGTGTACAGGAATGCTATTGCTTTTTGAGTATTAACTTTGTATCCTGTTACGCTATTTAATTTGAATATTAAATCTACAAATTTTTTGGTAGAATTTTGGGAGTCTTCTGTATAGGGTATTATATCATCCTCAAATAATGATAGTTTAACTCCATTCTTTCCTGTCTTTATTCCTTTTTTTTTTTTTTTTTTTTACTAATTGCTCTGGCTAATGTTTCCATCACTCTATTGAATAGGAGTGTTGATAATGAGCAACCTCATCTTGTTCCTGATTTTATAGTGAAAGTTTTTATTTTTTGATCACAATATGATGTGAACTATTGGTTTATCATAGGTGGCCTTTTAAGATTGAGGTAAATAACCATCTGTTACAGTTTTCTATAGGGTTTTTTTTTTTCATGAATGGTTGTTGAGCATTGTCAAGTGCTTTTTCTGCATATATTGAGATGATCCTATGATTTTTGTCTTTGGCTTTGTTAATATGGTATATAACATTTATTGATCTGTTTATGTTGAATCATCCTTGCATGCTTGGGATGAATCCGTCTTGATCATGATCTATAATCTTGATGATTTGCTGCATGCTGCTGCCAGCATTGTATGCCATATGTTTGCATCTGTGTTCATTAGAGAGACTGGCCTATAGTGTTCTATTTTGATGACATTTTTCTCTGATTTTGAAGTCAGGAAACTACTTACTGCCGGGAATAATTTTGGAAGTGCTGCTTCCTTTTCAATTTCTTTGAAGAGTTTCAGCATAAGTGCCATTGGTTCTTTTCTAAATGTCTTGCAGAATTCAACATTGGATCCAATATTGCCTGGACATTTCCTTGTTTGCAAATTGTTAATTTCTTTTTCAATTTTGTTGACTGATACTAGTTTATTTAAAATTTTTATATCTTCTTGATTTAGTTTAGCAATTCTATTGTATCTAGGAATCTGTCCATTTATTCTGCATTTTTCATCTTATTAAAGTTCTTATTGTAGATATTGATGATCTCCTCGATGTCTATGGGGTCAGCTGTGACTTCTCCCTTTTCATTCCTAATTGCTTGACTTCGTTTTATTTCCCCCCCCTTTTGGTGAGGTTTGCTAAAGTTTTATCAATTTTATTTATTCTTTTAAAAAAATCTACTTTTCTTTTTTAGAATTTATTTATTTTAAAGAGTATAAAAAAGAATAGAACCAATCAAAACAAACTAGTATCAGATATACAGTGCTAAAAATATTATGAAATCAATAATAGTTACCATAATGCCTTTCGATGTCTTCAAAATAGCTGCATGTAACTTTCAACATACTAAAAATCAAACAGAACAGGATAGAATAGAAACAATAAAAACAAGACAATGAATGCAATAAAACAATTCAAAATAAGCCAATAGTAAATCCAAAATGGCCACCATAATATATCTTGTTATCTTTGAAATAGCAGTTCCTGCTATGGGATCTGACATAATCAAACAAAACAAAAGAGAAAAAAAAAAAGCCAACCCAGCAAAACAATGAAAATGATACAGGACTTCCAAAACAAGAACATAGTGAACCAACAATGGTTGCAACCCTCAGAAGGAGATCCCCCCTAGATGTCACACTGCATACCACTATTCTCTGAACCTATGGTCAGACCACTGGCCCTGGACCTGCAATGTTAGTGAAATACCAAAGCACTACAGGCGTCCAATTGCATTTCACCTCCATAGCTGTCATCGCAGCCTGTGTTTCTTCAGATAAACCAAAGCTCTTGCAGGCCATAGGGCGGGAGGACTGTGAGATGATACTTCTTGTTTGCCAGCCCACATATCAGAAAGGGCTGGGGTCTGGTCACTCCATTCCATTCCATTGTATGATGTTGCTTTTCAGACTGGGTTTGCTCACTGATATGTCCTTTGTTCTCTCTACCCCCAGTCCACCAAAGGCCTATTTTTTGATTCATTGACTCAATTGTTTTCTTAGTACCAATTGCCTTAATTTCTGCTCTTAGCTTTATAATTTCCTCTATCCTATGAGCTTTGGGTTTGATTTGGTCTTCTTTTTCTAGAAGTTTAGGTTCAACATTAGATTGTTCATTTGAGCTCATTCTGTTTTCCTGATGTGTGTTTATCACAATAAATTTTCCTCATAGTCCTCCTTTCATTGTGTCTCACAAGTTTTAGCATGTTTATCAGTATTATTGTTTAATTGTATATACCTTTTAACTTCATCTTTGCTCCATTGGTTGTTCAAAAGGGTATTGTTTAATTTCCATTTGTTAAGATAGCTTTTGTGGTTTCCTTTTCTATTGATTTCCAGCTTCTTTGTGCTATGGTCGGAATACATACATGGGATGATTTCAGTTCTTCTACATATACTTAAACATGTTTCATCAGCTGATATGTGGGCTATTTTGGAAAAATGTCACATTTACACCTGAAAATGGTGTGTATTCTGATGTTTTGGAGTGGAACCTCTGTAGACAATTAATAAATCCATTTTTTCACAGACTTGGTCTAATTCTAATATTTCTTTGTTGATTTTTTCTGTCTAATTAATCTATTTATTTGTGAGAGCAGAGTACTGAGATCCCCTACTGCTATTCTGTTAGTGCTTATTTAGTTTTTATATCTGTTAATATTTGTTTTTTTATTTTAAAGAGGGTAAAACAAAAGAGGACAAAGCAGATCAAAAGAAAACAATGTAAGTGACACAGATTTCAAAGTAAGACAACAGGAAATCAATTGTGGCTATCATGATGTCTCTTGTTTTCTTCTAAATAGTTGTCTATATCTTCACATAATGAATTCATACAAAACAAAATGGTATAAAACGGATCAAAACAGAGTAATGAAGGCATTATAGGCCTTCAACACAAGAAATAGGAAAATCAACAATGGCTACCATAATGTCTCTTGTTCTCTTCAAAATAGCTGCCCATACCTTCATGTATGTTGAAGTTAAATAATATAAAACAGACTAAAACCATTCTGAACAAAGAATAAAAGTGTTATTGGATTCCACAGCATGATTATAGAGAATCAGCAATGGATACCATAATGTCTCTTTTCTTCAAAGTAGCTGTTCATTTCATCACACATGATACAATTGATTTTCCTAAACTGTTTAGAAGTTCTAGGCATGTATAAGCCTCTACATGTACACCTACCCTTTCTACATTATAGGGAAAAACAGAACAAAACAAAACAAAAAAAATTAGTAGAAAAACAAGAAACATAAATTACAAATAAATAGCAATAGCAAAGAACCCAAACAGTGACAATAATAAGGTTGTTATTGTTAATATTTCTTTTGTGCAGTTGAGTGATCTATGTTTGGTGCATAAATATTTATGATTGTTATCTTTTCTTCTTGGAACTTTTCATTAATAAGTATGTGCTGACCTTCTTTGCCCCTTTTGAGGAGTTTTGGCTTACAGTTTTAATTGTCTGACAGTGCTTTTTTCTGGGTTCCTGTGGCGTGGAGAATTACTTTTAATCCTTTGACTTTTAGTCTATGAATTTCTTTTCATATAAAATATGTTTCTTGAATGCAGCATATTGTTGGACCTTGTTTCTTGATCAATTCTTCCATTCTGTTTCTTTTGATTGGTTAATTGAGACCATTTACATTGATTGCTATCACTGATTTGTGCTGGCTTTTCTTTTTCATGTTGTTTTCCTGTTCCCTGTTTCCTGATTTTCTCTGTTTAATTGCTTGTCCTTCCTGGATCTTCCTTCTATTAGTATTCACATGTTTGTGATCTTTGTTATCTCTTTCTAATGTGTCCTTTAGAGCATTCTATAGAGCTGGTTTGTTATTCATAAATTTCTTCAGCTGTTCTTTGTCATGGAAGTATCATATTTCTCTATCAACTTTGAAAGATAGTTTTGTGGTATAAATCAGTCTGGGTTGAAGACTGTTCTCCTTTAAGACTTGCACCGCCTCACTCCAAGCTGTCCTTGATTTGAGGGTTTGTGTTGAGAAGTCTGCTGTGGTTCTGATGGGCTTTATAATCACTTTATAAGTGATTATATTTCTTTTTCTAGCAGCTTTTAATATTTTGTTCTTGTGCAGAATTTATAGAATCGTGATTATTATATGCCTTGGTGCAGATTTGTTTTTTGTGATGGTTATTTGGAGTTCTATATGCTTTGTTTATTTGTGTATAAAACCATGTTTGGGAAGTTTTCTGCCATTATTTCTGTGAAGAGGTCTCTAATGGCATTTGCACTGTCTCCAGTTTCTTGGGTGATTCCAATCAATTGTATGTTGTTCTAATTTGTTTAATCCCTCAGCAGTTGATAGATTTTTGTGGTCTTTTTTCAATTTTTAAGATATCTTTTCCTAGTCTCTAGCGGTGATCCTGTCTTCTAGATCTGATATTCTATCCTCACCTTCATTCAGCCTACTGTGTATACGGTTTTTTTGTTGTTGTTGTTATTGTTTTTTTTTTTTTTTTTTTTTAGTTTCAGGAAAAGCATGTTTATTTTTAACCAAAATGTAATTTTTCCAGGAAACTCAACATGCATATATTTAAACTTATCAGAGGTGAATAGCTGCACGTTATATATTTGTAAGTACTTCACTCCAATGTTTTCAAGACTAGTGCTATACATAATGTGCAGTGTAACCCAGAATAATATTCACATTGTGATTAATCACTTTCCAGGTTTTTAAGACAACATTATCACAGTCTCATGTCAGAGCATGTGAAAAAGTGGAGAGGTAGGGGAGATGCTCCCCCAAAAAAGTGGAGAGGTAGTTATTTTCTTTTTCTTTCTTTTAAAGTTATTAAGACAAAGGAGGACATAGTAAAGCACATCAGATCAGAACAATGTAAGCAACACAGTATTTCACCACAAGAGAAAACCATAATTAACTGTAACTACCATAATGTCCTCTTTCTTTGAAATAGTTGAGCGTAACTTCATATATAATAGTATCAAACATAACACATTAGTATAAAACCATTCAAGAGAAAAAAAGTATTACAGGGCAGTCAGAACCAATAACAGAGAATGAACAATGGCTACTATATTCTCATTTTCCATAGAAAATTTGTTTATTCTGTCACACATAATAAAATTCAATAAGATACAGTATGATAGAACTAATGGAAACAGAACAACAAAAGCATGGTAGGAGTTCACAGTAAGATGTTAGTAAAGCAGCACTGGCTGTCATAAAGCTTCAAAGAAATGTAATGGGGAATCATGATTACCATAAACTGTTATGTACTCTTACCATTTCATACACTAGGGAAACTGTATGGTATTTATACATTTGAGTTTGATTTGTTTTGCTTATGAGTATGGTCTCAGGTAGCATCCATGTATTTATAAATATCTCAATGTGATCATTCTTTATAGCTGAATAGTACTCTGTTCTACAAAAATACCACAACTTTCTTACCTATTCCTCAGTTGATAGACACTTAGGTTGTTTTCAAGATCTGGCTATTACAAATTGTGCTGCTATAAACATGGGTGCACATATATCACTGTGGTATGTTGTTTTCAGTTCTTCTGGGAATATGCCTAGAAGTGGAATAGCTGGGTCAAATGGGACTTCCAATTCCAGATTTCTGAGGAATCTCCAGATTGATCTCCTTAGTGGTTGCACCAGTCTACACTCCCACCAACAGTGCAAGAGAGTTCCTTTTTCTCCACAGCCTCTCCAACATTTATTATTAGTAGTTTTCTTTAATCCTGGCCATTTTTTTCTGGAATGATATGGAATTTCAGTGTGGTTTTAACTTGAATTTCTCTAATGACCAATGGTGATGAACATTTTTTGATTTATTTATTTGCCATTTGTATTTCTTCGTCTGAGAACTGTGTATTCATCTCAGATGGCCATTTTTGGATTGGGTCTTTGAATTTCGGGGGTCTGATTTTTTTGAATTCTTTATATGTTTTAGACAAAGTCCTTTGTCTGAGGGACAGTTCACTAAGATTTTTTCCCAGTTTGTGGGTTTTCTTTTCACTACACTGGAGATTTCTATTGACATGAAAAAACTTTTTAATGACGTGATCCCAGTTATTGATTATGGGAAGTATTTGCCATGAGGTTTGATTTCTGTTCATGAATTCTCTACCTACCCCTATGTCTTCAAGATTTTTACCTAATTTGTCTTCCAACAGAGTTAGTGTTTCTGTTTTAATATTCAAATCATTGATCGATTTAGATTTTAGTTTAGTACATGGTGATACACATGGGACTAATTTTAGTAGTCAGCATATGGAAAGCCAGTTTTTCCAGTGCAATCTGTTAAAAGACTGTCATTCTTTCAGTGAACATGTTTGGCCCCTTTATCGAAGATAAGGTGGTTGAGTGTGTTTGTAGTTGTGGTTGTATCCTCTAATCTATTCCACTGATCTTCAGATCTGTTTTTCTTCCAGTACTATGTTGATTTTATTACAGTAACTTTGTAGTGTAACTTTAAGTCAGGGACTGTAATGCCTCCTGCCTTGCTTTTGCTGCTTAGAACTGTCTTTGCTATTCCAGGTCTCTTCTGGTTCCAGATGAATTTTAGGAGTGATTTCTCTAGATCTATGAGGTATGTTAATGATATTTCAATTGGGATTGCATTGAATCTGCATTGAATCTGGAAGAATGACTATTTTCACAATATTTATTCTTCCTATCCATGAACAAGGGATGTGTTCCATTTTCTGACATCCTGTTCAATTTCTTTTCCCAGGGTATTATAATTTTCCCTGTATAGATCTTTTACTTCTTTCATCAGATTAAATCCTAAATATTTCATTTTTTTTTGGATGCTAGTGTGAAGGATGTGGCTTCTCTTTTTTCTCTATCAGTGAATTTTGTTAATGTATAGAATGCTACTGATTTTTGAGTATTTATTTTGTATCCAGCTACAATGCTGAATTTATTTATTATATTTAGGAGTCTTTTGATGGAGTGTTGGGGGCCTTCTATGTAGAGTATCATGTCATCTGCAAATCATGACAATTTAACTTCCTATTTTCCTATATTTACCCCTTTTATTTCTCTCTCTTGTCTAATTGCTCTGGCTATATTTCCAGTACTATGTTGAATAGGAGTTTTGATAAGGGACATCCTTGTCTTGTGCCTGATTTTAATGTAAAGGCCTTCAACTTTCACCCATTTAATATGACGCTGGCTGTTGGTTTGTCATAGATGGCCTTTATCATATTGAGGTAAAGATCATCTATTTAAATTTTCTGTAAGGTTCTTATCATGAATGAATGTTGGATCCTATCAAGAGATTTTCTGCATCTATAGAGATGATCATGTGATTCTTACATTTGGCTTTATGATATGGTGGGTTACATTTATTTTCTTACATATGTTGAACCATCCCTTTATGCCTGGGGTGAATCCCACTTGGTCATGGTGTATAATCTTTCTGATGATTTACTGCATACTGTTTGCCAATATTTGACTGAGGATTTTTGCATTTGTGTTCATTAGGGAGATTAACTGGTGGTTCTTTTTTCATTGGGTCTTTCTCAGGTTTTGGTACTAGAGTAATATTTGCTTTCAGGAATGACTTAGGAAGAATTGCTTCCCTTTCAATTTCACTGAAGAGTTTGAGGAGTATCAGCATTAAGTCTTCTTTGTAATTTTTGTAGAATTCTGTGGTGAATCTATGGGTCTGAGCTCTTTTTTGTAGGTAAGGACTTAATTACATTTTCAAATTTGTTAATAGGAATTGGGTTATTCAGCAGTTTTACATCTTCTTGACCCAGCCTTGGTAACTTATATGTGTGTAGGAATCTGTCCATTTCTTCTGTGTTATCCAACCTATGAGAATAGAATTTTTCAAATAGATGTTGATGATCTTATGTATTTCCACAGTCTGTAGTAATTTCACCTTTTTTTGTTCCTTATTGCATGAATTTGAGATTTTTCTTCCCTTCTTTTTAATAAGTTTGGCTAGGAGCTTATCAATTTTATTTATTCTTTCAAAGTGCCAACTCTGATTCATTGATTCTTTGGATTGTTTTCTTAGTCTCTATTGCATTAGTTTCTGCTTGGATTTTTATAATTTTCTCCCTTCTTTTGGCTTTGGGCTTGACTCTCTCTCCTTTTTCTACATGTTTGAGGTGTAATATCAGGTTATTATTTGTATTTATTTTGTTTTCCTGATGTGGGAACTCGGTGCAATAAATTTTCCTCTGAGGACAGCTTTTATCATATCCCATAGATTCTGGTAAGTTCTATTTTTGTTTTCATTTGCTTGTAGGTATTGTTTAATTTCTTTAATTTCCTCATGACCCACCTACTGCTCAAGAGTGTATTATTCAATTTCCATGGTTTGTTTTTTTGGGGGGGTTGCAGTTTCTTTTATCATTAATTTCTAGTTTCATGGTGCTATGATCTGATAACATGCATGGGATAATTTCAGTTCTTTTGCATTTACTTAAATATGTTCTGTGGGCTAGCATATGGTCCGCTTTAGAGAATGTCCCATGTACTGCTGAGAAGAATGTATATTCTGATGTTGTTGGATCGAACACTCTGTGTACATCTATCAAGTCCATTTTTTCACAGGTATGATTCAGTTTCGCTATTTCTTTGCTGATTTTTTGCTGGTTGATCTGTCCATTGGTGTCAATGGTGTGTTAAGGTCTTCTGTTATAATTGTGTTACTGTTAATTTGGTTTTTCATTTCTGTTAATACTTGTTTTGTATAATTGGGTGCTCTGGAGTTTGGTGCATATATGTTTAAGATTGTCATCTCTTCCTCTTGAAGTTTTCCCCTAACCAGTATATAGTGACCTTCTTTATCTCTTAGGATCATTCTTGGTTTGAAGTTCACATTGTCTGCAAACAGAATAGCTACCCCTGCTTTTCTTTCAGTTCCCGTTGTATGAAGTATTGTTTTTCATCCTTTGACTTTCAGTCTGTGAGTCTCCTTTTGGGTTAGATGGGTATCTCGCAGACAGCATATAGGTGGGCATTGTTTCTTGATCCATTCTGCCGGTCTGTTTCATTTAATTGATAAATTGAGACCATTTACATTAATAGATATAACTTATATATTGGTTTATTGTTGACATGTTATCTTTCTGCTATTTAATCTCTATCCATTCTGTTTATTGTCTGCCTTGCTTATTTGTTTTTTCCTATGTGTATCTAAGCTGTCTTTCAGTATTCCTTGCGGGGTTGACTTGGCACCATGAAGTTCTTCAGCTGTTCTTTGCCATGGAAGTATCTTATTTCTCCATCCATTTTGAAGGAAAGTTTTTCAGGATACATCAATCTAGGCTGAAATCATTTCCTTTAGCATCTGAAATACTTCACTCCATGCTCTTCTTGAATTTGTTTGTGCTGAGAAGTCTGCTGTGATTGTGGTAGGTTTTCCTTTATAGGTGATCTGTATTTTCTCTCTAACAGCTTTTAATGTTCTGTTCTTTCGTTGGATTTCTGGGATTGTGATTATTATTGTCTGGGTGTAGTTTTATTTTGGTTATGGCTATTTGAATTTCTATATGCTTCTCCAATCCTAATGTCAGTTTCATTCTCATTTTTGGAATATTTTCAGCTATTACTTCTAAATAGACCCTTGATATAATTTGTGCTGTCCCTTTCTTTTTCATTTATCCCTATCAATATTATGTTGTTTTTCTTTGCATCATCTTGCAGGTGTTCAGTTGTTATTTCCTGATTCCTTGTTACTTTTAAAAGATGTTTCCTTTCCTGTTCACTAGCTGTAATTGTGTTCCAGGTCTGAAATTCTATCTTCACTTTCTTTGAGGAAGTTTTGACAACTTTCAACGGAATTTTTGATTTCCTGTATATCTTTTTTGTATCTACTTCATGTATTCTGTTTGTTTCTTATATTGTTCATCCAGGGATTCTATCTTTTTGTTTTGTTTCTCTAATTTTTTAACTGTGTTTTCTTTAGAGATTTTCAACATCTCTTTCACTACTTTTATCATTTCTTCTTTTACCTGGGAGATTATTTCTAGTTTGAATTCCTTTAAAGTGTCCTGGAGTTGCTGCTTTATTTCAGTTACTATTATTTCAGGCATTTCAGATGTAGTTCATATGTTTTCTTCTATGTACAAGGCTCCTAGGTTTTCTTGAGATGGGCTAGAGGTTTGAGATTGCATTTTGATCTTTCATTTTGTCATTTTTGTATCTTTCAATGTTTCAAGTGTTGTTCCAAGGCTTCCCCTGGGTGTGTTGGAAATAATCGTATATGTTCTCAGCTCCTGGGACTGAATGCAGATTGCTGAGTGTGGTCCAGTCAGGCCCACAGGACCTCCTGTGCCATCCCCAGTGTTTCCAGGAAGCTGGGCAGGCCCCTAACCACTGTGTGTGATGGTCCAAATCTCTCCCAAGCAAGGACCGATGGGCTGGAACTCACTTCATGTGCTCTCAAATGCCCTGATTGAAGGTCACTGCATGTAATCTAGTTAAGCAGCAAAATATCCCAAGCCTCTCCTCTAGTTGGCTGGGACTTGGGCGGGTCCTTGACCACCTAGAGTGATGATCTTAAACTCTGGAGTGATGATCTTTTTTTTTTTTTTATTTAAGAGGAAAAAGAGAAAAACACAAAACAAAACAAAGCAGTGTAAGGTTACACATAATACAGAACTACAAAAAAAAAAAAAAACATAACAGTAAGAAATCACCTGTTAATAGATTACATATTATCATCTTGGAAATAGTTGCTCAAATCACAGTATCAAAGAATACAAAGTGGACATTCAAACAGTGAGACTGCAAACAGCTGTGTTCAATGATCCAAAAACATTGATATAGTCAGCTATTTAACACCCCTAAACACACTTGCTGTTATATCCGTTAGAGCTCTTTTTTTTCCCCCTCTCTTTTTTACAACAAAATTTACACATTTTGGATTTTATTACTCCTTAGTTCTTATTACTTTTTTTTGGGGGGGGAGAGAATAAAGTCAAATATGGCAAAACAAAGCTGTAAGTCAAAACCAAGGATAGACATAGCACATGATGTAGAACAGAGTACAAGGTTATTAACAATGGTTATCAACGTTGTCTCTTGTTTCCTTAAAAGGAATTGTCTATCTCATTAGATATTATAAAGTTGGACAAAACAGTGGAGAACAAGACCAATAAAACTTAGGCATTGTGAACATTACAGGACTTCCAAAGGAGACAATAGTCAAACCAGAATGGGCATCTTTGTGAATCTTATTGCCTTCAAATTAGTTGCCTATACCCTCAGACTTGCTACTATCGCACAGAATGGAACAGAGTCTAATCCGTCAAAACAAGATCGTGGGAGTATTACAGGACTTCAAAACAAGTTAATAGGAGATCGAAAAGAGTTACTATTATATATCCTAACTTTTTTAATTTTTCCCTTAATTAAAATAAACATAAGAAATAGCTAAATAATTTTTTTAAAGAATAGTAGTTACCATAGTGTCTGTCTTTTTCCTTAAAATATTTGGATAAAACTTCATATACTATAGCTTCAAATATTTCCATATCAAGAAGCCCAGAATAAAGCCTTTCTAATTAATAAGTGAAAATTTTATAAGGCTTCAAGGCCACATAATGGGGAATCATGATTATCACATATGTTTATATATTTGAATCATTACTTACATTAGGGAAACTATTCGGTATTCATACATGTGAGATTGATTTATTTCACTTATGAGTATGGTCTCAATCTGCGCCCATTTATTGATAAATATCTCAGTGCGATCCTTCTTTATAGCTGAATAATACTCCATTGTATAGAAATACCACAACTTTTTTATCCATTCCTCAGTTGATGAACACTTGAGTTGTTTCCAAGATCTGGCGATTACAAATTGTGCTGCTATAAACATAGGTGCACATATATCCCTGTGGTATGATGCTTTCAGTTCTTCTGGGAATATGCCTAGAAGTGGAATAGCTGGAATAAATGGGATTTCCAGTCCCAACTTTTTGAGAAACCTCCAGACAGACCTCCACAAAGGCTGTACCAGTCTACACTCCCACCAACAGTGCAGGAGAGTTCCTTTTTCCCCCACAGCCTCTCCAGCATTTGTTGTTGTTGGTTTTCTTGATCCTGGCCATTCTTTCAGGAGTGAGATGGTATCTCAGTGTGGTTTTAATTTGCATTTCTCTAATGACCAATGATGATGAGCATTTTTTTCATGTATTTATTTGCCATTTGCATTTCTTCATCTGAGAATTGCGTATTCATCTCAGATGCCCATTTTTGGATTTGATCTTTGAATTTTGGAGGTCTGAGTTTTTTTAATTCTTTATATGTTTTAGACAAGAGTCCCTTGTCTGAGAGAGAGTTCACTAAAATCTTTTCCCAGTTTGTGGGTTTTCTTTTCACTATGCTGGAGATTTCTTTTGACATGCAGAAACTTTTTAATAAGAAGTGGTCCCAGTTATTGATTCTGGGAAGTATTTCCCGTGCAGTTTGAGTCCTGTTCATGAATTCTCTACCTACTCCTATGTCTCCAGGGTTTCTACCCAATTTGTCTTCCAATAGATTTAGGGTTTCTGTTTTAATATTCAGATCTTTGACCCATTTAGATTTTAATTTAGTACATGGTGATAGACATGGGTCTAGCTTTAGTTTTCGGCAAATGGAGAGCCAGTTTTTCCAGCACCATTTATTAAAGAGACTGTCATTCTTCCAGTGAACCTGCTTGGCTCCTTTATCAAAGATAAGGTGGTTGAGTGTGTTTGTAGTTGTGGTTGTATCTTCTAATCTTTTCCATTGATCTTCAGCTCTGTTTTGATTCCAATACCATGTTGATTTTACTACTGTTGCTTTGTAGTATAATTTCAAAGCCTCCTGCTTTGTCTTTGCTGCTTAGAATTGCTTTTGCGATTCTAGGTCTCTTCTGGTTCCAGATGAAATTTAGGAGTGATTTCTCTAGATCTATAAGGTATGTTGATGGTATTTCTATTGGGATTGCATTGAATCTGTATAAGAGTTTTGGGAGAATGGCCATCTTCACAATGTTTGTTCTTCCTATCCATGAGCAAGGGATGTCTTTCCATTTTCTGAGATCATCTTCAATTTCCTTTTTCAGTGTATTATAGTTTTCACTGTATAAGTCTTTCACTTCTTTCATAAGAGTAATTCCTAAATATTTCATTTTTTTGCTTGCTAATGTGAATAGTCCAGTTTCCCTTATTTCCCTCTCTGTGATTTTGTTGTTTGTGTATAGGAATGCTATTGATTTCTGAGTATTGATTTTGTATCCAGCCACATTACTGAATTTATTTATTGTATCTAAGAGTCTTTCAATGGAGCTTAGGGGGTCTTCTATGTAGAGTATCATGTCATCTGCAAACAATGACAACTTAACTTCTTCTTTTCCTATCTTTACCCCTTTTATTTCTCTTTCTTGCCTAATTGCTCTGGCTAGTACTTCCAGTACTATGTTAAATAGGAGTGGTGATAAAGGACATCCTTGTCTTGTGCCTGATTTTAAAGTAAAGGCTTTCAATTTTTGGCCATTTAGTATGATGCTGGCTGTTGGTTTGTCATAAATGGCCTTTATTATATTGAGGTAAAGACCATCTATTCCAATTTTCTGTAGAGTTTTTATCATGAATAAATGTTGGACCTTATCGAAGGCTTTTTCTGCATCTATAGAAATGATCATGTGATTCTTATTTTTGGCTTTATTGATATGGAGTGATGATCTTAAACTCCCCGGGGGCTTGGGATGGTATGCAGGAACTCACCTCCTCTGGCAGCACATTTCTCTCCTCTTGCAGCTTAGTTACCTGGATTGAAAGAAGCTCACTGGGCCTGGCCCCGGTGAGTATACTTTTAATGAAGTTTTGTATCTCCTGAATTTTTGTTTTGATCTGTTTTATGGACTCTGTTTCTTGTCTGTGTTTGGCATATTGGTTTTCATTATTTTCCTGAACAAGTCTTATTGTTTATCTGTGTTTTCTTTAATGTGTTTTATTTTGATATTTATTTCTTTTTTTATCTTAGAGATTATGTTTTCTGTGGCCTCTTCCATTTGTTGTTTCACTTCTGGTGCTATCTTTTTTAGAGAGTTCCATTTTGTCTTCCAATTCCCTCTCTCTCTTTGGATCCTGAACTTGTCCGGGGTGCCCTGAGCATTTGGGGTTGTATTTTGCTTTATGTTTCATCACTTTCTACTTTACTTTGGTTTTTATGTTGATGCTTTAGTTCTCTAACGTATGGACCCTTTTCAGTGATGTCAAGGCTTCCTAGGAGGTGCCTTCTCCCCAAGCTGTCTTTTCTTGTCAGCAACACTGTATACCTCTCATCTGTACTCCTCCTGCCTGCTGTCCCAGGGACAATAGAGACAGCACAGAGTGCACACTTACACTCAGCCTGCCAATCTTGCCAGTCCTGCCAGCCCAGGGAAACTGCTTCATCTTTTATTTTGCTCTTTATTCATACTTTGAATTGATCAAATAATGGAAATGATATGCTATTAATATGTGTGTCCAATTTATTTCTCTAAACATTGCTTTAAAGGTGTGTACATTTTCCTACAAATGTCTCCAATTTATTTTGCTTTACAGTTTAGTAGTATTTCATTATGTATAGATACTATATTTCCTTGTACATTCATCTCTTGATAAAAATATAGGATATTTTTATGTTTTACCTAAAATGAATAGTGTTGCTATAAGTTTTGATACACATGCATTTCTATAATATGATGTATTTAACCCTTTCACAAAGATACCTACAATGTAAATCACTGGATTGAGTGAAATTTTAAGTTTTAATTTTTTTAACAATCTTCATGAATTCCATAGTGGTTGCAGCTTATGTTCTCACCAACAATGTGCAAGTACTCCTTTTCCGTGCAGTCTGGCATGAAAAATTAAAATAGCCAGATATTAAAATATCTAGAGCTTAGAAAATTAAGATTTAAAACATTTTTCTCTCTGATTATTTTGCAATCTAGTTGGGTAAATTTTACTAATGACACAGTTGGCTTGACTAAGGTGTTTGTCTTGTATGTTTTATTACTTTTAGAAGTAACACAATCATAAATCTCCACATTTAAAAAACAGAATAACTGGCATTAGTGTCAGATGTTTCTTGCATTAGATTCAGATTTACACATGCAAGGTGTGATGGACATGACTTAGAAATTGTAACACTCTAATTACATTGGTGCATTACTATACATTTGGTTAAAGATCATATGAGCAAATCAGTGCTATTAGGCTTGTGGTACATTGTTATGCTTTTCCACCTCTCTTTTCTTTCATTTAACAAGTATTTTCTAAGATCTTGGTTTTTGTTGCACGCTTTAAGCAATTTATATTATAAAAAAGATATGACAAAAAAAAAGATATGACAGTCACTGAACAGGTGAATAAGATCACACGATATTTAACATGCTAAGAAATTCCATTTCAGTTTTTCAAACCTAGTATTAACCATCTGTGAAGTTATCACTGCAGAACTAGCTGTATGTTTAAACTGTTTTTAAAAATATCTTTGAATGCTATTTTTCTAACAGGAAATGTATCTCAAGATTTTTTACATTTAAACATATTTTAAATGCAGGCCATTTGTTGTGAGGTAGCTTGGTTATAGTCATCAGTAATAAATATTTGTTTGTACTACACTGAAATGTTTAAAGTGAGAATTTATATCAACTTATACTTTGTAATTATTCAACAAGTTCAACAAAATCTAAAAAATTTACATGTATAATGTATGTAAAACTGAATCACATTATTTTCATTTTCTAAAAGTTCCTTCTAATTATACATTTGGCAAACATAGCATATTTCATGTTGAACTTGGTAAAGACTGATAAATTGACTTTATAAATTCTGTAGAACTTTTATTACACTATTGCCAAAAAACATTCTTTGATTTGTAGTTTTGTTAACTTCTAATATAAATATCACTTTTAATTACTAACGATATTTTTGTTTTACATGAGCACATCCATGTTCATAACACCATTATTCTCATTAGTCCGAAGGTGGAAGGAACGCAAGCGTCTGTCAGTGGACATGTAGGTAAACGAAGTGTGGTCTATCTGTGAGATGGACTGGCACTCAGCCCTAAAAGGACACACACAAATTGCAACATGGATGAAGTTTAGGGAAGTTATGCTTAGTAAATAAGCCAGGCACAAAAAGACAAATACTGTATGAATCCACTTTAAAAGTTATTTGAAATAGTCAGTATCTAGAAACAGAAAATGGATTGAGATTTTAAGAACTTGAGGGAAGAAAAAATTAGGAATATTTGTTTGATGGTTAAAGAATGTTTGGCAAGATACAAACTTTCTTGAGATGATTGTCCAACGATGTGAATACACTTACATATAGTTAAGCTAGTAAACTTATGCATGTTTTCCCTCCAAAAGTTAAAAATGTATTTAAAGTAATGGGTAAAATCATCATGTTACCACTTTAATAGTATGTACTATTGCTTTTACATAAACATTAATGTAAAATTTTCCTCTACCACTGGAATATTAGGAACTTATAAATATATTGTTTTATGATTAAGTAAATTTGTATTATGTGTATTCATATTTATTTTATAGTCCTACAAGATTTAGTATCAATTAATAAAATTTAAAATCTCTGCTCAAGGAATGTTTATTCTATTATCCTTTCCTGCAGGATATGATAGAGAAGGCAGTTACTGATTCCCTCTCTTAGATTTCCATTAAATTGAAGATTGAAAAGAAAGATCTAGCATCTATATGTACTAAAGGCCGAATGTAGCAACAGAACACACTGGAAACTGGAAATTCTCATGTAGAGAATATGTACAACACTGGGTGCACACTAAACTCCACTTACAAAAAGAGCTCCCACGTAACAATAGAACATACATTCTCCTCAAGTGTTTGACAAAACAGAAGCACAAAACCAGGACTGAAATAACAAAATAAAGCAACAAGATGACTCTAAAAATGTGTAAATCCCCAAAAATCTGATTTCACAGATTGTAAAGTAGATAAAATTCCTGACAATTTGTAAAAACTGATAGTTAAAATGACAGACAAGTAAGTACTAAGTCAATTTCTTTAATGATCAATAAGCTCAAAGAAGATACAAATAAGCAACTGTTTCAATTAAGAAAGATGATAGAGAATACGAAATATCACTTTAGCAAAGAAATTGAAGTTCCATTCCAAGAAAGAAGGAAGAAAAAGCAAATACTACTTGACAAAATTAACACTTACATCCAAATAGTAGGGGATTTTGTCATCCCACTTACAAATAGATGGGTCAGCTAGAAAAAGTCAGCAAATAATCATCAGAATTAAACTATAGTATAGATCAGAAAACAGTGATAGTGTTTCACCAATACATATTTATAGAGTGTTTTATCAATAAATATTTAAAGTGTTTCATTTCAGATCAACAAAGGATATTTTCTTTCTAGAATCTCACCGATTTTTCTCTAAAATTGATCATATTTTAGGACATAAACCAAGTCTCAATAAATACAAAATTCAAAATAATGTGATGCAACACATTAGAAGACAATGAAATAAAATTAGAAGTAAACAACAAAGAAACCTAGAAACTATAAAAACACATGGATATGGTATGTTATACTCATAAAGGAGAAATGTTCATTGGAGAAGTAAATAGAAAGATTTAAAATATTTCTAGAATCAAACCACTGTGAAATACTACAAATCAGAAACTGTAAGAAGCAATAAAATCAATTCTACAAGAGAATTTTATACTATTTGCCTATACTACAAAAACCCAATGAGTGCAAACAAGTAACTTAACTGTGCATCTCAAGATCACAGAAAACAAGAACAACCCAAACCCCAAACCAGTAGAAGGAAAGAAATAATAAGTAACAAAGTGAAAATGAATTAAATTGAAACTTCAAAAAGGATAATTGAATCAGATTTTGTTTAGTAGAAAGATTTATAAACCGTTAGCCAAACACATGAAAGGAAAAGGACACAAGGCCCAAACTAATAAAATAAAAGGCAACATTACAACAGACATCACTGAAATCCACAGGATTGTCAGAAATTATTTTTAAAATCTATATTCAACAATTTGTAGAATTTTGAATAGATACTAGGCACATACGACCAACCTAAATTAAACCAAGAAGATATTCAAAATTTAAACCAATCAATAACAAAAAATGACTTCAAAGCAATGATTGAAACTCTACCAAACAAAAAAATGTCCATGACCAGAGAGATTTCCTGAATCTCATACGGAATGAGAAAGTTCAGGTTTAGTCAAAGCAACCATGAAAAACAGAAATGTCTGATGCGTCACTAATTGAACTTCAAGCTGTACTATAAAGCCTAAAAGTATGATATTGACAAAAAAAGCAGATACCTGAGCCAATGGAATAGAAGGAATAGAACACAAGATTCAAAAAATAAAACCAAGCTGATTAATCACAATCAGTCCAAAAACATGCTGGAGAAAACAGCTTTTTAAAAACAAATAGCTGGAAAACTAGATAGCTAAAGACAGAAATTGAAACTAGATCCCTACCTCTTACTCTGCCCTAAAGTTAGATCAAAATGGATCAAAGACAGAGATACAAAACCAGAAATATTAAAACTGCTAGAAGACAACATTAGGGAAAAAACCTGAAGCTATAGTTACACACAAAGACTTCCTGTTGCAACGGAAATAACTGCATCAAAGCAAAAACTTCAGCACAGCAAGGAAAACACCTAACAGAGTGAAACCACAGCCCCTGTGCAGAACATCTTTGCTAGATACCCTTGAGCTAGAAGGTAAAATGGTGAAAATTATTCCTATAAAACAATGAACTCAGTAAAAATGTGGGCAAATGGACTGAATAGGTACTTTTCAAGAGAAGTTCAAGTGACCAAAAAGTATATGAAAAATGTTTAGCTTTCAGACAAATGTAAATTAAGACTTTATTAAACTCCATCTCCCCCTTCTCAGAAAGGCTAGAATACAACAGAGAGTGCTGTTAAAGTTACAGGGAAAAGGAGCTCTTCTACGCTGTTGGTGAGACTGTAGACTAAGACTTACTCCATGAAAATGGGTATGCAGACTCCACAAGTAGTTGAAGGCAGAAATCCCATTTGACTCAGTTATGTCACTAATGGACACATTCTTGAAAGAATTAAATGCCACATCCTATAGTGATGTATGCATAGCCATGTTTGTACCAGTGCAATTCGTTATGATAAAACTGTGCAAACAAACTAGCTGTCCACTCACAAATGAATGGACAAAGAAAATGTGAGAGCCTTACAGATGGTTTCCAAGGGACTGTATCATCCAGGTACCCCAAAGACTACTTTTAAGCCAGGCTAGACCACCAAATCAAATAATAGCAAATTCTTCTGAGGCTGTGAGGAAAAGGAATCCTTTTACATTGGTGGTGGGACTGTAAGATAGTAAACCCACTAAGAAAGTCAGTATGGGGATTCCTCAAAATTTAAAACAAGAAATTCTATTTGACTCAGCTATTCTTTTAAATGTGTTCTCGGAAGAGCTAAAGACATCATATTACATGCATACTCATGTTGCTACACCCAATTTCGTAATAGTTACATCTTGGAAACTGCCTATATGTCCATTAGCAGATGAGTGAATCAAGACAATGCATAGCTTATACATAATGGAGTATTACTCTTCTATAAAAAGGATAAATCTGCATTATTGGTAGGAAAATAGGTTCGCCTGGAAATCATAATATTAAGGGAAATAACTCTGACACAGGGGCTTAAATATCACATGGTTTTTCATTATAAGAAACCCAAATACAAGCAAGGAGCAAAATGAAAGAGATAAGAGCAAGTAACGAGATACACCTTTTCCAAACGGGAAGGAGATCAAGAGCTGAGGGAGGAGTGGGAAAGGGCATGAATAAAGAATTGAGGTGCATCCCACATATGTGCTAGCTCCCCACCAGTACTGTAACAATTATGTAATATTAACATGTGCTAATAAAAAAAATAAAAACTAAAGAGAAGTAAAGAAATCAGACCAAAAGTGCTAGACAGAGTTTCCTGAAGGAATCAACATTTGAGACAAACTAATGGATGAGTAGCTGTAAAATAACAGGAATGGCTGGGATAGTAAAGCAGATATCTGTTAGCCCTAAAAGGATGCTGAAGGCATGTACCTTTGCAACAAATTGGTGCATTTGTGTGAACTTCTATGATTATCTTTAGCTGTAGCAGGGTACAGGTACTAAAGATCAGTGGCCGATTACACCAGAGAGGAGAGCTTTGTGGAGGTAGAAAATGGAATGCTGAAAATGAATTTTATGAAATGGAATAAGATAAAATGATTTTAAAGTCTGGTATCTGTTTATTTAGGTGTAATACACCTGTTGACTACCTACTTTAGGTCTGGCACTGTTTTAGGTACTCAATATATGAAAATGAAATTGAATGAGATATGCTTGTTCTTGCATAGGAAACTTTTTAGAAGTGGGATGGGTAACTGGGGACTTCATTAATTGATAATGTCTTCTGTAACATTGACACATAATACTTAACCTTCGATTAATCTGTTCCCTGACTTTAATACACCCTCAGTTTCACATCATACTTATTCATGGATCCAGATCATTTAACATTAGTTATGTTCTTGAACTCAAATTCTACATCTTCAACATGCTACACTGTGTTTCTGATTATATTCTAAATCTCAAAATTAACATATCCCAAGTAAAACTCAGCTTTCACTAAGCCATTAAATACACTTGTAATTTTCAGCTTTAAAAGCAGTGAGATAATCTTTGATTTATCCCTTGTCCTCATTCCCTAATCTTTTTTTTTATTTAAGGAGAAAAAGAAAAAAAAAAACAGAAAAAGGGTACAAGTAATACAAAATTTTAAAAATAAACAGTAAGAAATCACTAGTTAATAGATTACATATTCTCATCTTAGAAATAGTTGTTCAGGTTACAAAATTGAAGCATATAAAGTGGACTTTCAAACAGTGAGACTGCAAACAGTTCAATGATCCAACAAAATTCAGTAATATGATTATCTATCTTATACACTTAAACATATATGCAGTTATAACATTTAGAACGCTTTCTTTTTTTTTTTTTCTTTTGTACAATGACAATTACACATTTTGGGCTCTATTACTCCCACAGTTCTTATTACTTTTTTTGAGGAGAGTAAAACCAAATGCAACATATCAGAACAGAGTCAGTCAAATCAAAAGGATGGACATAGTAGATAATGTAAAAACAAAATATCAGGTGATCAGCAATGGTTACCATACTGCCTCTTGCTATCTTAAAAAGAATTGCCTATATCATCAGTTATAATAAAATTAAACAAAACAGTAAAGAATAAAACCAAAGCATTGGATACATTATAGGACTTTAAAAGAAGATAATAATCAACCGGGATGGGCATCATAATGAATCTTATTGTCTTCACAGTTGTTGCCTATACTTTCGAACTTGGTACTATCTAGCAAAGCAGAATAGGGAAAAATCAGTCAAAACAAGATGGTGAGGGCAATACAGGATTTCAAATTAGTTAATAGGAAATCAAAGTAGGTTACTATAATGTATCCTGCTATTTTTATTTATTTTTCCCTAAATTAAAAAGATAAAAACAAAAAAGTAAATAATTTTTTTTAAAAAGGGGATTGAGATAAAAGAGGGCATAACAACAGAACAGTGCAGGTCAAAACATAACCATTTAAGCAAAATAGTGTTTCACCACAAGATATCCTGACATAAAAATAGTTACCATAGTGTCTCTTTCCTTGAAATCTTTGAGTATAACTTTGTATACTGTAGCACCAAACATATCAAGACACTATAAAACCATTCAAGAGAATGACATTATTACAGGATATTTAGAACCAATTAACAGAAAATGAACAATGGTTTCTGTATAATCTCCTTGTCTATAAAAGGTTTCTTATATTATCATATATAATAAAATCCAATAAGATACAACCTTTAAGACCGATGGAGACAGAAGAATACAAGTTTAATGGGACTTCAAAACAAAATGATACTAAATCAGCACTAGCTATTATGATGTCTTGTTTTCTCCAAAATAGCTGTTCCTACCATCCGATCTTCTCTGCCTCATTCCTATTGAGCTCTTTTTCTGTCGTTTGTTGTCAGTTTGTCTTCTTCATTTCGCTTTCTGCTCCATTCATTGGGGCCTCTCTGCCACTATTTCTGGAATCTTGGTATTTTCCTTTTTTAGAATATCCTGCAGTATTCTCTGTAGAGTTGAATTGGTGGTTGCAAATTTCCCTAGTTCCTCTTTATCCTGGAAGCACCTTGTTTTTCCATCAACTTCTAGGGAAAGTTGTTCAGGATATATCAGTCTTGGCTGGAGGTTATTATCTTTCAAAGCTTGAATTATTTCCCCTCATGCTCTTCGTGATTTGATGGTTTGTGCCAAGAAGTCTGATGTAATTCTGATGGATGTTCCCTTGTAAGTGATCTGTTTCTTGCCTCTGACAGCTTTTAATATTCTGTTCTTATATTGGATTTCTGGTATTTTGATTATTATATGCCTGGGTGTAGCTCTGTTTGGGTTGTAGGTGGCTGGAGACCTGTATGCCTCATACATCTGAGTATCTTTACCATTTGCTAAATTAGGGAAATCCCCTCTTGGATTATTTCTGTGAATAGCTTTTGTAGTCCATTTGTTTGTGTCCCTATTTCTTCTTTTATGTTCTTAATTCTTAAGTTATAGATCCTCTTATCATCTTCTAGCCTTCATATTGTTGCTGTTTGTTTTTTTTTTGTTATATTTAAGAAGTTTTTCATTTCATGCTCCCATATTACAAATCTGCCCTCCAGTTCAGATAATCTATACTTAGTTTCTTTCAAGCTGTTATGCCAGTTTTTGATAGAGTTTTTAGTTTCCTGGTAATCTCTTTGAATCTGCTTCACGTATTCTATGTTTTCTCTATTTTCTCCATCAAACAATTCTCCCCTTATTTCTGTTCTTCCATTCCACCATCTGTTTTTTCTTGTGCGGTGCTTAGCATCTCTCTAACTATTCTACTTATATCTTGCTTCAAGTCATTAATAACTTCATTTCTGAATTTGTCTATGAGGCTCTGGTGATAGCGCTTTATGTCTATTGGTGCTGTGTCTGATATTGCATGTTTCTCAGGATTGAGGGCTGAGGACCCTTTCTTGTTGCTCCCTCTTCCTATATTTTTTGTTCCTTCCATACGAGCATATATAGGAGGCCCAGTTTCTTTCTTTATCAGTTACTGTTTGTTTGAATTGCACCGGCTAGGTGTTCCCACCTTCTGCAATGTACTAGGGAGACACAGACCTGGGCAGCCTATGCTGGGCCCGCCCCTCCAGATCAACCTACAGAAGGCTTCACTGCTAGCGTGCACCTCCAGGCACTGGGACCTGGTTTGGGCTAGCCTACTGGGTCTTAGTCAGTGGTGTCACGCAGGCCAGGCACTCCCCACCAATCCCACTTGAGGGGGAAATATGTAACTGAAGTCATTGCAGCATCCTGCTCTGGCCAGTCTGCCTGGTCCCAGTATGTCCTTTGCTGAAGCCTCCTACTCTATGGAATGGTCCCCAATCTGCTCATTCACTGCAGGTCGATGAAGGGCTCCCGGCCAGTCCTGCTCTCAACTCCATTTGCCACTTCCCACTCTCAGAGCTTTCATGCCTCTCTCCTTGCTGTGCCAATTGGGATGCAGCAGCAGCTGCAGGAAATTCAAATCACAGCTTCCAGTGGCATGGGGTCCAGCTTTCGCGCTGATACCTTATCTGTTCCTGTTATATCACCAGAATTGTGTTTCCAGTTGGTTTCTCTTAGTTTAGTTCATTCCTGGGTCAGCAAAGTACATCTCCCCTTGCTTAGGATTTCTTGCCCGGCACCATTCCTGGATTTTAAGTGCAGTTTCTCAGAGAGCCTCCAAAGCTGCTGCTATCGATCCTCTATGTTCTCCCGGTAGTCCATTCCCTAATCTTAGAAAGATATTAATTTTGGTGATTTCATTTTATATGTCTCTTACTGAAGTTACTTTCTCCTTAAGCATACTGTTCTACAGTTTGCCTACCTCATGCACAGAGTATGAGTCTCTGATCCACTTGGCTAAAATAATTGCTGGACCAACATTCTTTTAAAACTGTTAAGATGTAAGATTGTACTTTCTGTATATTTGCAACATTAAAATGAGCTTGAGACAATAAAAATGAGAATCATAATGATAATGAGATGGAAGATTCCTTGTCAAGATTACCTTCATTGAGACATCTAGAATGTAAAATAGATATTGTAAAATGGGAAGTAATTGTTTAAAATAAAAGAAACTAAGAGGATGGAAAAGGGACAGGAAAGGAAAAGGGAAAAAAATGCAAGATAGATATATTCTTAGTATCTCTTAATTTATTAAAAAGGAAGGTTCATGCTATTATGGATTGGAGAAATTTTTATGCCTATTTCTTGTGCTCTGAATAACTACTTTGAAGATAATAATATGCAATGTATTAACTATTGTTATTGCCCTACTATTTTTTTTTTTACTTTTTTGGCAAAAAAAGATCACTTTCTACTTTTTCTCAGGTTGCTCCAGTAGAGACTTGAGAAAATATCAGTCTGGATTTGATTTTTACATTGAACAAAAATATCTCGTACTAGTGAATTATAATTTCAAGAAAAGCTTATTAGATTTATCAAATATAGAGTTTATATGGTAGTATGAAAGGACTTTTTATTTTGTTGTGCTGAGTATGGTCTTGCTTCCTTTTGTACCTGAAATATTGCATTATCTTGACTTTGGTTTGGCCTCTTTCTACAGGCAGTATGTCCATGTTCTTGATGGTGATTTTTATCTGTAATTTAGGTGTCCTTACACTTATCTTACCACCCAGATACACACCAAGCTGAGTCTTAGAAACCAACAAAGTTCCAGGATAGCTAGATTTTGTTAGTCATGTTGTACTGAAATGTTTCTCCCCTCTATAAGACCTTGTGTTTCAGTCACCTATTTTAGTCACTTCCAACTTATCCTCACCTCCTAAGTGTACATTTAGTTACTGATGAGAATAGTGACTAAATGAGTCGATTTCCTCGCTGAGAATCTCTTAATCTAGTTAAATACATGGTTAAATTAACTGACCAAGTCTGCTCCTTGTAAATTCAGCATTAAACATGCCTCCTTAAGCCATATTTAGTCTCTAAAGACAATAACAAGTTCACAATTTCTTGTAAAATGATACTATTCTATATACAACTTAAAATTCAATGTCCTTCCTCAAAGTAGAAACAGTTCTAACATTGCTAAATAATCAAAGTCCAAACTATTGTCTCTGAACCCTTTTTCAAATACAAAACCATTCCTCCATCTGAACTCTGGCAGGCCTGTGAGAGTGCGGGAGACATCTCCCTTCATCGAGAGGGTCTCAGTGGGCCTCCCAGAAGGCAAGTGACCCTCCCACCTCTGAGAAACCCCATGGGCCTGCAAGAACCCCGGTGAAAGTAGGGCAGAAGCAGGGTCACACACCATGGACAGGTGGGTCTGGCAGCATGGAAAAGTCTGACACAGCAGTAACAATATGACCCAAGTGTTAGGTCACATCAATACTCCTAGACTAGTCATCCCAGTAAAAATTCAGGACTCACCAACTGGCCCCAGAGAAGGACTCAGGTGATTGGCTGCTCTACTACATGATGGAACTGGTAATGCCAGCCACACAGTAGAGCCTTTATTAAGGTACACGTGATGGGCAGGTGAAACTAGCAAATTTGAAAAGACCAAAATTCAAGCCAACATGTGTTAAGTTAAGTGAACTAGCACTGTGCTTAGGAATAAAAACATGAAAGAAACAGGTGAGTGAGGTGGTATTTCTTTGTTTGTTGTGTTTTATTTATTCTTTTTGAAATAATTTCATTGTACATTTATTTTTATTTTAAAGGAATAAAACAAAACAAAATAAAGCAAATCAGAATAGAGCAATGCAAATGATATAGGACTTTACATGACAAAAGAAGATCAACAATGGTTACCATATTGTCTCTCATTTTTCTGCAAAATAACTGTTCATTCCATCACACACAATAAAATCAAACAAAACAAAACAAAATCAATGTAAACAAAAGAATGAAAACGTTATAAGACTTCAAAAAAGACAATAGGAAATCAACAATAACTACCATAATGTCTCCTGTTTCCTTTAAAACAGCTGTCCATGCCTTTGTACATCATAAAATCAAACAATAGAAAACAGACTAAAACCAATCAAAGCAAAAGAACAAAAGCATTAAGTTCAAAACAAGGTAATAGGAAATGAACAATGGCTACCATAATGTCTCTAGTTTTCTTGAAAATAACTATCCAAAACTTCACACATAATAAAAGCAATTAAAGCAAAACAGAATCAGTCTACTCAAAACAAAAGCATAAATCCACTATAGGACCTCAAATCAAGATGATAGGAAATGAACAATGACTACCATAACGTCTCATTTTCTTGAAAACAGCAGTCCATACCATTACTCATAATAAAATCAAACAGAAAAAGCAGAATAAAACCAATCAAAACAAAAGAATGAAACCATTATAGGTTTATGAAAGAAAGATAATAGGAAATCAACAATGGTTACTATAATACATCCTGAAATCTTCAAAATAGCTACCCATACCACATTAAACCTAACGAAACAAGTCAGAATAAAACGAATCCTAACAAAATTGTGAAAATGATACAAGAATTCAAAACAAGATAATAAGAAATTAACAGTAGTTACCACTTTCCCTTGTTAGACATTTCCTTGCTATCACTTTCATAGTATCTGTTGTGCTTTTTTGATACCATATCTCCTTCAGCTTTTTATGATAGGTGGATAACTCAGTGTTCACTTGTATGAGTCCAAAACATTTCACCCATGAGCATGATCTCCAGTTGCCTCTATTTACATACAAAACCTCAAGATTATCCTGCATTGTAGCTGGGGAGCTTTTGATTGTATGATAATACCATGTCTTCCTTATCCGTTTTGCAGTTCACGGGTAAGTTATCCTTGCTTTTTTTCTGGCCTGCTGTCATATGGAATTTGTTTTCTCTCCTTTGATTTTCATGAATTTCCTTTCAAGTTAAATGTGTTTCTTGTGTACAGTGTATTGATAGATCTTGTTTCTTGATCCACTCTTCCTGTGTTTCCTTTTATTGCTGAATTGAGGTCATCTACATTAATGGTTACAACCAGCATGTATTAGTTAATCTCTGCCATGCTATCCTCCTGCTGCTGGCCCTCTACTTCTCTCCTTCATTCAACTGCCTATCCTGTTTGGTGATCCTCCTCTACTGCTGCTCCTGGAACCATAGTCATCTTTATCTCCTCTAGAATATCCTTCAGCACTCTCTGTAGGTCTGGTTTGGTGGGCATAAATTCCTTCAGTTTGTTCTGTATCATGGAAGTATCTTATTG
This sequence comes from Cavia porcellus, assembly GCF_034190915.1. Lineage (NCBI taxonomy): Eukaryota > Metazoa > Chordata > Mammalia > Rodentia > Caviidae > Cavia > Cavia porcellus. Next base: position 89,904,209 of record NW_026947490.1, read on the forward strand.
TTCCATCAAGTTTGAAAGACAGTTTTTCAGAGTATATCAATCTAGGTTAGAAGTTGTTTTCTTTTAGGATTAGAGGCACTTCACTCTAAAATTCCCTTTGATGCTTTTTGTTGACAAGCCTGCAGTGATTCTGACTGGTTTTCCCTTATAGGAGATGTGCATATTTTCTCTAATAGCTTCTGTTCTTGTGCTGAATTTCTGGGACCTTGGTCATTATATGTCTGTGTGTATATTTATTTTGGTTGTGACTAGATTGAGTGTTATGTACCTCATTTATCTGTATGCCAATTCCTTTTCCCATGTTTGGGGAGTTTTCTACTATTACCCCTGTGGATAGCTTTATTATTTCATTTGTGTTTACCCCTGCTTCTTTGCTGATATCTATCACTCTTAAATTATTTTTCTTTGTGTCATCTTGCAGCCATTGAATTCTTATTTCCTGATTCCTTATTATTTTTAAGAGACCTTTCACATCACTAGCTGTGATCCTGTCTTCAAGGTCTGAAAGTCTTACACTGAGGCTTCCCTCTTGGCCAGGGAGAGTGGTGGCAGGGCTACTTCTTATTTCAAACTGTGTATCTACATCAGGGCTCCCCCAGTGGTGGCAGGCACTCAGCAGTGATTCTGATTCTCCTGATGGGCACTGGCCACACAAAGGAAGCCACAGTCTCCAATGGCAGCTGCAGGCACACAGGGCTCACTGTTTATCTCTGCCCACACTGGTTACCTAAGGGAGACAAGGTTTCCAGTGGCAGGCATACTGGTATGAATCTGGTTGCATACCCCTGCCAGGGCTGGGTACCCAGGAAGCAAGCTTTCTGATGGTGGCAGTAGCACAGAGGGGCTGATCTCCCACTAGTTTTGTTTTTATCTTTCTTTCCCTTTTTATTTTCTTTTTTCTGATTTTTTCCTTTTTCTTTATTTTTCTTCATTATTTTCTTTCTTCTCATTTCTTTTTTTCCCCTAAACATCTAGGAATAACTCCAGTCCAGTCACATAAAACTAATCCCATTCCCCCAAATCAAAGACAAAGGTTATATAATTCCTTGAATACCCCTTTCTTCATTCTTTTCTACCCCTTCTCTAGTATCTCAAACCTTATGTCATCATCCTTTGTCCTCCAACCTTGCTTTATTCCTTTCCAGTTATATGTGTTTTATACAATATGCTCCCTGAATTTCCCACCACTGGGAAAGAAAACTGGGTAAAACCATGGTGCAATGGGAAAAAATTACATATGAACTGCTAATTTATAATTTTTTCTATTATATGACTATAGTCTTTGCTCCTATTATCTAAGACACAAAACCATTGATTACCAAAATTTGTCAGTTTCCAAATTGTGCTTGATGATCTTTTTTTTTGCTAATTGCATTATTTTAGTTAGGATGTCATATCTGTTTTCATGAATTGTTTTCACTTCTGTAACAGTACTGGGGAGCTCTGGGGAGATAACTTCAGCACAGTCTAACACCAAAGGACTGGGGATGAAGTAAAACAGATATCAATATCCCACTATCAATTAATTTTGAAGATAGCAGAATGAGCATGAACTAAGACCCTCCTACACACAGAAAGCATCTCTGAAGAACAGACTTTTCTAGAGAGACCTCAATACCAGTGATATAGCTACATTCTATTCAAACTTCAAGGATCATCACAGAAAAATTTTTTTCTCAAATATGAAATAAGTTGAAAAATGCAAACTCAGACCTCCAACTCATCCAGAATAAGAGGAGGAGACAATAATTTAGAAGACACTAGAAGACATTCTGAAATTACTTAAGAGAAAGCAAGTAAAGAAACAAATTGATGAGGCTATAGAGAAAGTAAGATTGGAAATAATCTCTCAAATAAAAGGTAAAATGACCATAAATGAAGGGATTGCTCAGCATAGCTAGAAAAAAACATAGATTAAAAAAATAGAGGGCATAAAAATATGCTAGAAACCTTAAGTGGAAAAAAAAGAAAATAAAGAGAATGCATGAAATGGAATCAAAGAGATATCCAGGAAATTAAAAATTCCATTGAAAGCTGGCAAAACTGCGTGAATGAAACTGAGGATAGATTTTCAACCTTGAAGACAGGATCATGGCTAGTGATCACAAAAGATTTCATGGGACCATGAAATAATAATACAACAGCTCCAAGATATAAAGAATAACAATATAAAGTCATAGATGTAAATAAAAAGCAGGAGTCAACACAAAGAACTTTAAAAAAAATTTGCAAAAGTAATAGCATACAATTTCCCAAGCATAAGAGCACAATTTCACATAAATATAAGTGAAGCATATAGAACTCCAGAAAGCCATAACCAAAATAGATATACATCCAGAAATATAAAAATTGAGATCCTAGAAATTCAGTACAAAAACAGCATGTTAAAAGTTGATAGAGAAAAGAAAAGGATCACCTATAAAGGGAACATAATTAGAATTATAGCGCACTTCTCAACCCAAACCCTCAAGACAAGAGCTTGGAAGGAAACATTGCAAGTTCTGGATAAACAAACAAACAAACAAACAAAACCTTCCAACCCAGATTGATGTACTCTGCAAAACTATCTTTCAAATTAATAGGGAAATAAGGTACTTATGAAAAAAAAAACCCTGAAGAAATCCATGACCACTGAATGAACCCTATAAAAGACGAAAGATGTTCTAGATAGAGATTAAAATTACCATAATTCCAAGAACAATATCAGAAAGAAACCATGAGACAGGGCAAGCAGTTTAACAGAGAAGAAAGCAGGGAGCTAGCAACAGGAAAAACAACACAAATACAGATCAATGCATATCATTTATAATCATCAAGGTATTGGCATCAATTCACCAATCAAAACAAGATTTGCAGAATGGAATAAGAAACAAGATTCAGCAGTATGCTGGATACAAGAAATATCTTTAACTCAAAAAACAACCCATATACTGAAAGTCAAAGGATGGAACATAATACTCCAAGCAACAAGAACCTAGGAAAAAGCAGAGGTAACTATTCTGTTTGAAGCCAATGTGGAATTTGAACCAGTATTTATCAAAAGAAACAAACAGGGCCACTACATACTTGTTAGGGAAAGAACTCAAATGGAAGAGATAGCAATCATAAATATGCATGCATGAAATAAGGGAGCACCCAACTACATAAGAGAAATATTAACAGACATTAAAAAAATCAAATAAGCAATAACACAATTGTAACAGAGACCTTATATCCCATTGTCACAAACAGACCAACTACACAAAAAGTCAGCAAAGAAATAATAGGACAGAATTAAGCATGTGAATAAATGAATTTAGTAGATGTTTACACAGTGTTCCAGACAAAAATATCAGAATACACACTCTTCTCAGTTGCAACATGGGAAATTTTCTAAAATATACAATATACTCAACCATAGAACATAGCTCAGTAAAAGCAAAGGAACTGAAATTTTCTCAGGCATATTTTCTGACAATAGTGGAATGAAATTAGAATGGAATGGCAAAAGAAACCACAAATACTCCATAAACCTACAAAAATTAAATAACATCCTTTAGAACAATCAATGGTTCACATATGAAATTAAAGAATAAATTAAACAATACCCATAATCAAATGAAAATTTAAACAAAACACACCAAACCTGTGTGATGCAGTGAAAGCAGACTAAGAGAGAAATTTGTAACAGTTAATTCTCACATCAGTTTCAATGATAAACACAAATACCAAATCTAATGCTGCACCTCGGGCTTCTAGAAAAAGAAGAGCATGTCAAGCCTAAACCCCATACAAGGAAGGAAATTATAAAGACCATAGAAGAAATTAATGCAATTAAGACTAAGAAAACAATAAAAGGAATTAATGAATCAAAGAGTTGCTTCTTTGAAAGAATGAATAAAATTGATAAAGCTATAGCCAACCATATCAAAAAAATAAAAAAATCTCAAAATTCTTGCAATAAGGAATGAAAAGGGTGAAATGATTACAGAACTTGCATATATACAGAAGATCATCAATAACTAATTTGAAAATCTTTACCAACATATGATGGAAAACACAGAAAAAAATGGTAGATTCCTAGAAATGAATGACTAACCAAAGCTTAATCAAAAAATATAAAATTCTAAATAATCAAACATCAGTTAAAAATTGGAAACATAATTAAAAATTTACCAACAAAAACATCCCAGGGAAATAAGGTACTTATAATAAACATCCCTGGCTGAATTCTACAAACAATTTAGACAAGATTTAACACCAATACTCCTCAAACTCTTTAATGAAATTGAAAGAAAAGCAGCTCTTTCTAATATCATATAAAATGGTCAAAAAAGCAAAGCTTTTACTCTAAAATCAGGAGGAAGACAAAAATGTTCACTGCCACCATTCCTTCTCAATATAGTTCTGGAAGCATTAACCAGAACAATTAGACAAAAGAGAGAAATAAAAGAAAAATAATAGGAAAGAAAGAAGTTAAATTAGCATTATTCACAGATGACATGATACTGTGGATAGAAAATTCCCAAAACTCCACCAAGAGACTACTAGGTTTAATGATCAAATTCAGGAACATAGCTAAATACAACAGCAACATTCAACGGTCAGTAGCATTCTTGTACACAAACAACAAACTCACCGAGAGAGAAATTAGGGAACCAATACCTTTCACAGGAACATCTAGAAGAATGAAGTACTGAGAAATCAATCTAATAGAGGAAGTAAAAGATCTATGTATTGAAATTACAGTACTCTGAAAAAGGAAATTGAAGTGGATATCACAAAATGGAAAGATATTACTTGTATTGGATAAGAAGAACCAATATTATGGCCTTACTCATAAAATTGGTATGCAGATACCATGCCATTGCATTCAAAATACCATTAGCATACATCACAGATCTAGAGAAAACAATCCTAAAATTCACTTGGAACCTGAAGAGAATGGCAAAAGCAATCCTGGGCAACAAAGACAAAGCAGAAAGCATTGCAACTGCTGACTTGAAATTATACTTCAAAGCTACTGTGATAAAATCATGTTACTGGCATAAAAACAGGCCTTAGGATCAGTAGAAAAGACGAGAAGATGCAGACACAACTACAAAAATATTCCACCACTTTATTTTAGCCAAAAGCATGTGCCCTGAAGAGAGATAGCCTGTTTAATAAATGTTGCTGAAAAACTGGCTTTTCACAGACTTAAGATTAAAACTAGACACATGGGGGAGCTGAGGCTGTGCCAGGTGAGTTCCAGCACACTGGCACAGGCCCAGAGAGAGTTTAAGATCATCGCTCCCAATGGTTAACTGCCTGCCCAGCTTCCAGCCACACTGGACTAGGATCAGCAGGTTTCCCAGGCCTAACCGGGCAATCCCCAGTGACCTTCTTTCAACCCGAGGAGCTGAGGCCACTTGAGCTGTGTTCCATCACACCAGTGTGGTCCCTGGGAGAGTTTAAGATCATCATCCAGTGGCTAAGTGCCCACCCAGCTTCAAGACACTGCACTAGGCTCAGCATGTCTGGCCGGCCTAACTGGAACACTCCCAGTGATCTTCTTTCAACCTGGGGAGCTGAGGCCACATGATGTGAGTTCCAGCACACCTGCACAGGCCCAGGAAGAGCAGAGGACCACCACCCACAGTGGATAGAAACCTGTCCAGCTTCCTGGAACAAAGGAGGTGGCACAGGAGGTCCTGCGAGCCTGACTGGACTATGCTCGGCAACCTCCATTCAGTCCAAGGAGCAGAGGGCATAGGAGGTAATTTCCAACATGCCCAGGGGAAGGTTGGGAAAATCCCTTGAAACACGGAAATATAGGAAAATGATAAGATAAAACACAAAAATGCAAACTGAAACCTCCAGCCCATCCAAAAAAAAAAAAAAAAAAACCTAGGAGCAATGTACATAGAAGAAAATATAAGCCATACAACTGAAATGCCTGAAATAAAGAAGCAACTATGGGAAGCTTAAAGGAATTCAAATTAGAAATAATCTCCCAGGTAAAAGAAGAAATAATAAAAATAATGAAATCAATGCTGAACACATCTAAAAAAGACACAGTTAAAAAATTAGAGGAATAAGGCAAAAAGATAGAATCCCAGGATGAACAATATAACAAACAAACAGAACACATGAAGCAGATTCAAAGAGATATACAGGAAATCAAAAATTCCATTGAAAGTTGGCAAAACAGTCTCAACAAAAGTGAAGACAGAATTTCAGGCCATGAAGACAAATTGCAGCTAGTGAGCATGAAGGAAACATCTTTTAAAAATAGCAAGGAATCAGGAAATAACAGTTCAACAACTGCAAGATGATGCAAAGAGAAACAACATAAGAGGATAGGGATAAATGAAAAAGAAGGGGATAACACAAATGATATCAAGAGGCTATTTACAGAAGTAATAGCTGAAAATTTCCCAAACATGAGAATGGAAATTGGCGTATGGGTTAGAGAAGAATATAGAACTCTAAATAGCCATAACCAAAATAAAACTGCACCCAAACATATAATAATCACCATCCCAGAAAACAAACATAAGAACACAATATTGAAAGCTGTTAGAGAGAAAAGACAGATCACCTGTAAAAGAAAGCATGTCAGAATCACAGCAGAGTTCTAAACACGAACAGTGAAATCAAGAAGAGCAGGGAATGAAGTATTTCAGATCCTAAAGGAAAATGATTTCCAATCTAGACTGATGTACCCTGAAAAACTGTCTTTCAAACTGGATGGAGAAATAAGATACTTCCATGACAAAGAACAGCTGAACAACTTCATGATCACCAAACCAACTCTGCAAAGAATATTGAAAGACATTATAGATACACATAGGAAAAAACCATTATGCAAGGCAGACAATTAAACAGATTGGAAAGGTAAAGATACAACAGCAGAAACATAACATGTCAACAATAAACCAACATATAACAGTTATAACAATTAATGTAAATGGTCTCAATTCACCAATTAAAAGAAACAGACTGGCAGAATAGATCAAAAAACAGCATCCCACCATATGCTGTCTACAAGGAACCTATCTAACCCAAAAGGAAGCTCATAGACTGACAGTAAATGGATGTAAAATAATACTTCATGCAAAAGGAACCCCCAAAAGGGGGGTAGCTACTCTGTTTGCAGATGATGTGAACTTCAAACCAACAGTGATCTGAAGAGATAAGAAAAGTCACATATTGGTTGGGGAAAAACTTCAAGAGGAAGAGATGACAGTCATAAATATATGCACCAAATAACAGAGCACCCAGCTATACAAAACAAACATTAACAGAAATGAAAAATCAAACAAGCAATATCACAATTATAACAGGAGACCTTAACACACCATCAACATCAATGGACAGATCAACCAGACAGAAAATCAGCAAAGAAATAACAGAACTGAATCACACCTGTGAACAAGTGGACTTGATAGACATACACAGAGTCTTCTATCCAACAACATCAGAAGATACATTCTTCTCAGCAGCACATGGGACATTCTCTAAAATAGACCATATACTAGCCCACAGAAGATATTTAAGGAAATGCAAAAGAACTGAAATTACCCCATGAAACTAGCAACTAATGATAAAAGAAACTGCAAAAACTGAACAAACACATGGAAATTCAATAATACTCTCTTGAGCAATCAGTGGGTCACAGGGGAAATTAAGAAGAAATTAAACAATACCTACAAGCAAATGAAAATACAAAAACAACTTACCAGAATCTGTGGGATGCAATAAAAGTGGTCCTCAGAGAAACATTTATTGCACTGACTTCCCACATCAGGAAAACAGAAGGAACACAGAAAACCTGATGCTACATCTCAAACATCTAGAAGAAGAGTAACAAGCCAGGCCTACACCCCAAAGATGAGAAAAAAATTATAAAGATAAGAGCAGACATTAATACAAAAGAGACTAAGAAAACAATCCAAAGAAAAAGTGAATCAAAGAGTTGGTTCTTTGAAAGAATAAGTAAAATTCATAATCCCCTAGCCAACATTATTTTAAAAAGGAATGAAAAAAACTCAAATTCATGCAATAAGGAATGAAAAAGATGAAGTCACTACAGACTCTGTGGAAATACAGAAGATCATCAACACCTATTTCAAAAACCTCTATTCTCATAGGTTTGATAATACGGAAAAAATGGATAGATTCCTAGAAACATATGAAGTACCAACGCTGTGTCAAGAAGATGTAAAACTGCTGAATAAACCAATTTCTATTGATGAAATTGAAAATGTAATTAAGTCCCTACCTACATAGAAGAGCCCAGGCCCACATGGATCAATTGTGGAATTCTACAAGAAATACAAAGAAGAATTAATGCTGTCACTCCCCAAAATCTTCAATGAAATCAAAAGGGAAGCAATTCTTCCTAAGTCATTCCTGGAAGGAAATATTACTCTAGTACCAAAACCTGAGAAAGACACAACTAAAAAAGAGAATTACAGTGCAATCTCCCTAATGGACCTAGATGCAAAAATTCTCAATTAAACATTGGCAGACAGGATGCAGAAAAATCATCAAGATTATACACTATGACTAAGTGGGATTAATCCCAGGCATGTAGGGATGGTTCAACATCAATAAATGTAATCTACCACATCAATAAAGCCAAAAGTAAGAAACACATGATCATTTCTGTAGATGCAGCAAAAGCTTTTGATAAGATCCAATGCTCATTCATGATGAGAACCTTACAGAAAATTGGAATATATGATCTTTACCCGAATATGATAAAGGCCATCTATGACAAACCAACAGCCAGCATCATACTAAATGGCCAAAAACTTAAAGACTTTACCTTAAAATCAGGCACAAGACAAGGTTGTCCCTTATCACAGCTCCTTTTCAACATAGTACTGGAAATACTAGTCAGAGCAATTAGACAAGAGAGAGAAATTAAATGGGGTAAATCTAGGAAAAGATGAAGTTAAATTATCATGATTTGCAGATGACATGATACTCTACATAGAAGACCCTCAACACTTCATCAAAAGACTCCTAGATACAATAAATAAATTCAGCAATGTAGCTGGATACCAAATCAATACTCAAAAATCAATAGCATTTCTATACTCTAACAACAAAATCACTGAGAGAGAAATAAAAGAAGCCACACCCTTCACACTAACATCCAGAAAAATGAAACACTTAGAAATTAATCTCACAAATGAAGTAAAAGATCTAGAGTGAAAATTATAATACCCTGAAAAAGAAACTGAAGAGGTTCTTAGAAAATGGAAAGACACCCCTTGCTCATGGATAGGAAGAATAAATACTGCAAAAATGGCGAAAATACCATCAACATACCTCATAGAGAGAAATCACTCCTAAAATTCATCTGGAGCAAGAAGAGACCCAGAATAGCAAAGACAGTTCTAAGCAACAAAGGCAAGGCAGGAGGCATCACAATCCATGACTTGAAATTATACGACAAAGCTACTGTAATAAAATCAACATGGTACTGGAATAAAAACAGATTTGAAGATCAATGGAGTAGACTAGAAGATACAGCCACAACTACCAACACACTCAACAACCTTATCTTTCATAAAGGGGCCAAACATGTTCACTAGAAGAACGACAGTCTCTTTAATAAATGGTGTTGGAAAAACTGGCTCGCCAAATGCTGAAAATTAAAACTAGACTGATGTCTATCACCATGTACTAAATTAAAATTTAAATGGATCAAATATGTGAATATTAAAATAGAAATACTAAATCTGTTGGAAGACAAATTAGGTAAAAATCTTGAAGACATAGGGGTAGGTTGAGCATTCTTGAACAGGAATCAAACCATATAGGAAATACTTCCCGGAATCAATAGCTGGGATCACGTCTTATTAAACAGTTTCTGCATGTCAAAAGAAATCTCCAGCATAGTGAAATGAAAACCCACAAACTGGGAAAAAGTCTTAGTGAACTCCCCCTCAGACAAAGGACTTCTGTCTAAAACATATAAAGAATTTTTAAAAATTAGATCCCTGCAATGTAAAGACACAGTCCAAAAATGGGCATCTGAGATGAATACACAGCTCTCAGATGAAGAAATTGAAATGGCAAATAAATAAATGAAAAAATGTTCATCATCATTACTCATTAGAGAAATACAAATTAAAACAAAACTGAGATTCCATTTCACTCCAGAAAGAATCACCAAAATCAAGAAAACTACCAACAACAAATGCTGGAGAGGCTCTTGGGAAAAAAGAACTTTCCTGCACTGTTGGTGGTTGGTGGGAGTGTAGACTGGTGCAGCTACGTGGAGGTCAATCTGGAGATTTCTCAAAAAGCTGGAATTGGAAGTCCCATTTATTGCAGCTATTCTACTTCTAGGCATATTCCCAGAATGGAAAACATCATACCACAGTAATATATGTGCACCCATGTTTATAGCAGCACAATGTAATAACCAGGTCTTGGAAACAACCTTAAGTGTCCATCAACTGAAGAATGAATAAAAAAGTTGTGGTATTTCTATACAATGGAGTACTACTCAGCTATAAAGAATGATCACATTGAAATATTTATAAATAAATGGATACGACTTGAGACCATATTCATAAGCAACAGAAATAAAACTCACATGTATAAATTCCGTATAGTCTCCTTAGTGTAAGAAATGGTAAGAGTACATAAGAGTTTATAGTAATCATGACTCCCCATTACATTGCTCTGAAGCTTTATAATGTCTTCATTCATTAGTTGGAATCATTTTATCCTGGTTTGTTTGATTTTATTATCAGTGATAGTATAAACAGCTATTTTAAAGAAAACAAGACATTAGAATAGCCAGTGCTGATTTAGTATCATCTTACTCTGAAGTCCTACTCTGCTTTTGTTTTTCTGTTTCCTTTAGCTCTATCCTGTTATATCTTTTTGGATATTATTATGTGTGATAGTATAAACAATTTTTTATGGAAAATGAGATAATATAGTATCCATTGTTCATTCTCTGCTATTTGGTTCTGCAAGCCCTGTAATGCTTTCATTCTCTTGAATGGTTTTATACTGTTTTGTCATATTTGATACTATCGTATATGAAGTTATGCTCAACTATTTCAAAGAAAGAGACACTATGGTAGTTACTGTTAATTATGGGTTGTCTTGTGGTAAAATGCTGTGTTACTTGCATTGCTCTGAACTGATCTGCTTTATTATGTCTTTTATTTTAATTGCTTTAAAATAAAAAAATTAAAAAATACTTAGTTCTCTTTAGCCTATATCTTCAAACTTTTCCAAACTTCTCCCTTAAGCTATTTCAAGAGGCTTTTGAACCACATGACCATGTGTGGTCATAACAGCCAGCCCTATTTCTCTGGTACCATTATGTATTAGTCACATTTCCCATTGCTGGAGCAAAACATCCTATATCAACAATTTAAAGGAAAATTAGCTTAATTTGGCTCATGCTTTCAAAGGGTTCCAACTATGATTTCTTGCTCTACAGAAGAAACATCAAGGTCAAGGGCAATGGAGAAAAGCAGTTTAGAGTTTATCAGCTAGGAAACAGCACAGCTGACGAGCACCACGAGATATGCATTTAAAGCTTGTCCTCAGTGATCCACCTCCAATAGCACACTCAGCTATGAGCATAGCTCACTCATGAGCCAGTCACTTCTCCAGAAGTCTCTTAATCCAGTCAAGCACATAATTAAGACTAACCAGCAACTGTGTTTCCTTCTCTTTTCATATCCTGGTACTATTCATCAGTATGCTGCTGTACCAGAAGACCACCCCTCTGACTAGGGTCCATTTAAAAATCGCTTCTTTTATATTTCTATTGTACTTTCTCTCTTGCATATTCTAGTCCATAAGTATATTAATCAGCAAGTATCATATTTGTTTTACCTTTGTCTTCATTCCTTAAACAACCATGAATTTTAGAAAGAAATAAGTGTACTTTGTAAAATTCAATCCTTCGTATTTACCCAATTTACCAAGATATAGGTTAGTGTAAAACAAGTTCAATAAATACTTGAGAGTTCTGTTTACTGACAGGTATATTTTATGATTCTGGCAACAATACATAGTAAAAAATGTATATATTTCTCTTAAATTTGGGGAATATATACTTTATATTTGTGATATTTATATTATAGTTGAAGGAAACTGATATCTGGCCCTTTATGACCTAAATATTTGCCGACCTCTGTCTGGGTTGGGTACATATTGCTAATGTTAAATATGATTTTATGGAAGCTGCTTTGCTTTAATACTACTAGTAATATAATACTTACAAAAACTATCCCACCCAAATTTGTGTGTGAAATGGTAGTTTTCATTCTTCCTCAAACAATAAAATATTTTATATTAAAATTATTATTATGCTTTATTTTTTGGAGTTAAGTTTATATGATCAGAAGGGTTCAAATTCTGTATCCACTGACTGTGGAATATTAATAAATTTACTTCACCCTTTCTTTGTCAGTTTTCTACAATTTAATAAATACACATGAAATAGTATTTAACTATTAAAGCAATTGAAACATTAATATATTAATGTACCAAAATATTCAGTACATAAACAGTCTGGTTTTAATGACTCTGTCACCACTAAACTGAATAGATCTCCCAGAACACTGTTATGACAATGTGATGCTATAAGGAGGAGGAGTACAGATAATATTTATTAAACAATTTGGCTTATTTCTGCCTAGTTCCTGTTGATAACTTATAACATGAAGTTCTAGTTTACACTTTAACTCAAACCTTACATCTCTGAGATCTTTGTGGGTGTAGAAATCTAAGGTCACATGAGCACATGGTAAAAGTAGGCATTACCTGATGTAAGTAGGCAAACAGAAACAGAATGCTTACTTGATTCTTTCATAATCTTGCTGGAAGTTTTGGGTAAGTTAGTCTTGAGACTTCAGTTTTTTCAATTACAGTAAAAATAGTTTGAATTAAGCAACTCTCAAGGTGCCTCCTGCCATTCCCAGTCTATGGTATTGACCTGCTGCACTTGTATAAGATAGGAAAAATATAAAGCAGTAACAGTTCACTAGATAATACGACTTGGCTTCAATCAGTAAACGCCAATGTGAATTTAGATTAATTAATAAAAGCTTAACCCAGTGACAAATGGAGATCTCTTCAAGCAGAGAGGAACCAGATAATAGGAAGGCTTCAAATTTCCTTGTTGCATCCAGATGAGGTAAGGAGATAGAATACTTAAGGTCTGATGAGAACAGACTGAAGTAGGGAGCATAATATCTCTCAGTAAGTGTTGTAGGTGTATCTCACAGAGAAAGAACTGGATATAATCAGTGAGTACCAAGATTAGGATTAACTGCCATCAATTAAATTCTGCAGCAGCAGGTCCTATGAAATACTAAGATAGAGGAGACAATAGCTGAAAGATATTTGTGGTAGAGTTTCCATGAAGATTATTATGTGACTTGCTTACATTTGCCTGCAGAATGTCCCTGCAATGGGTTGTTAGCTAATATCCTCCTCGAGTTTCTGTTTTTTCAACATTCATTTTCCTTACTATTTCTCTTGGTTTAAAGGTAGACTAAATATCTATCCTTAGATGTTTTTAAAAATTTAAATTTAAGTATAATTTATGCACAGTGAAATGCACAGATTTCAAATATATAGTTTAATGAAATATGAAAAATTTATGCATCCATTTAATCCACACTCTACTCAATATTTAAAACATTTCCAACACTCCAGAAAGTTTTGTTGGACTCTTTCCACCCAGTTCCTTCCCTCAGTGACAGACATGTTCTGATTTGATCTGTGGAGTCTTCCACTCTATATATAAATGAACATAATGTGATGTGATGTGAGTTCTTGTTTCTGGCTTCTTTAACTCACTGTAGTATTTTTAAATTTATTTTGCATTAATAGTTTGTTGTTGTAAATAAAGAATGTTGATCCTTTTAATAACCATTTTAAGAAAATTTGGATTACTTAATACTTTCTGGCAATGATCAATAACATGCAGTTTGAATTTTTTGTATGTGTGTATGTATGTAAGTGTGTGTGTGTATGTATGTATGTGAAAATAGTTCTCACTCTATGGCCCAGGCTGGCCTCGAGCTTGGGGCAATCCTCCTGAGTAAGGTTGCCAAGTGCTGGGATTACAGAAATGTGTCACTGCGCCTGACTGAATATTTTAAAAGACCTACTTGTGTGGACATACATTTTCACTTCTTTTTAGTAAAAACCAAGCTATGTAATCAAGGAATCATGATATATGTGTATATTTAACCATATAAAAATTACCTAAAATTTTTTAAAAGTGGTATTATGTTACAAACCCACTTAAAATGGACGAGAACTCTATTCCTGTTTTAAAAGATCTAGGAATTCTATGAAATCCTTTGCACTGGGAAGTTAATGTGGGTATGTATACAATTTGTGTGAAAGTCATAAATGTTTAAAAGCGACCCATGAGATTGTCAGGAAGCAATAATTAGATGAATATTGTTACCATTTCCCCTACATATTTTAATCATGGATGTATAGTTTATTAATATTTTCAAGAATTCAGATAAATATAATTTCTTTTTGCTATGTACCTGAATCGCTTTGTGACCTATCCAAACAGAATTAAGTAAAAGCAATGACTCAGCTCAATATCAAGTAATGTACCCCCAAGGCTTTAGCTTTACTTGGGATGTTAAAATGTTAGAAAAAAAGCCTTGGTTTAAGAAGGTTACTGTCAATTTGTAGAAATCTTACTGTTCCTGTTTCTCAAATCCCATAAAAATTGAAAGGTCTTGAAATTAAATAATAGATGAAAAAGACCTGTTTGTTGGCCTGGTCCCATGCCAATGAAGGATTATCTTTTCAATAGTTTTGCATATAATTTCCAATTTAATTTTATAAATTCTAAATTAATCAAATTCAGACAAATTGCTTTAAGAGATCATTTCTGGGAACAAATAACTAAATTTATCCCAGCTCTATATTTAAATTATAATAAAAATATAATATAATATAAATGCTAAAGCTTAGATAAATCCTAAATAGTAGTGGTTTATATTATTGCTGATAAATATATGTTACTGATCTGCTCACTTATCAAGTATACATTTCAAAGAGAGTGAAAATCTTTTCTGCATAAAAGGAAAATCTGCATACATTTACAGTACAATGAAAGTTTCTTAACTCTCTAAAGTTGGACCTGAGAGTCCCTTAAATGCTACAAAGTGGTGGCACAATTTACGTGAGCACAAAGCAAGGTATGGTAGTTTTGATTTTTCTGTGATAAAGAACACAGATGGAGGTTAATCCTGATATACACCTTATAAGTTTATGATCTCATTACTTATCTTTTCGGTGTTCATCATAGACTTCGTTTCTTTTGCCTTCTTGAAATTGTACTTTAGTGTCAAAATATATAGTTTACCTCAGTCCACTTTTGTTCTTTATTTGGGATAGATCTTTTGATTTTTGTTCAAAGTTGTAGGTTTTATGAATCTCAATTACTATCAATTTCTAGGAGATTGCTTTCCTGTGTCTGGAACCAAATGCTTTATTTTTCCCTCTTTTTATTAAGGAAAATTCATGTTGAAACAAAGTATGTAATTATGAAGGGTATGATTTAGAGATGATTGGTCAATCTGGCTCTCAGCCTTATGAATTTTGAAACCCAATGTCTTCTGTATTCCAAAATCATAAGATGCAGTTGTATTAAATCATGCAAACAGTTTTCACAAAAGACCAATATATAATACCATAATATAGTTTATTAATTTGAAATAAGAAATGTAGCTATTAGAAAACCCAGACATTTCTCTTGATTTGATCTGCCCATCTGTCTATCTAAAGTACTTGGAATTGGTAATGGTGTGATCAGAAAAGAGATGTTAGTCTATTAGACTCAATGTGTAATGACATCTATCTTTGATTGCTTACTAAGTCCAATTTCATAGCAAAAATGCTGCAACAAAATTAGCTGTCTATGCCAGAATAAAAAGACATTCCCTCTCCTGGTAAGCATTTGTATTATCATGGTTGTTAGCTCTTTGCATCTCATTTGTACTCATAGAGCTTTTTAAAATATATATTTAAAATTAAGTTTATTGGTACAACTTACACAAAGATCACATTCATTACAGGGAGTGTGTACCAGTATATGATATATCTTAGTTCTTTTTTCCCCATTCTCTTTCCCGTTCTTCAATTCCTTTTCCCCTGCTTTTTTACAAGGTTTTGTTTCCACTTTATTCTTTTTTTTCTCATTTTTTCTTTTCCTTTAACCCCTCCCCCCAGCTTCCCTCTCCCTTTGAACAATTACTTCCCGTTTCACAATATCTATGATACATTTTGGTTCTTATTTACACTTTTAGTTTCTCACACCAGAGAGACAAAGCCCTGGAGAAGGACTCCTTTTTCCACACGCTTCATAGCATTTGTTTTTGGTTGATTTCCTTCTGGAGTGAGGTAGAATTGTAGTGTTGTTTTGTTTCTGGAATGACCAATGATGTTGAACATTTTTTAATATATTTATTTGCCATTTGTATTTCTTATTTGCCATCTGATGTTCATGTGTTCATCTCAAATGACCATTTTTGGATTGGACCTTTGAATTTTGGGGGCCTGGTTATTTTTAGCTCTTTGTATGTTCTATATAGGTGTCCTTTTGTCTGAGGGACACTTGTCTAAGTTTTTTTCCCAATTTATGGGTTTTCTTTTCACTCTGTTGGTGATTACTTTTAATATGCAAAAGATGAGATCCCAGTTGTTGATTCTGTGAAGTGTTTCCCATTCAGTTTGGTTTCTGTTCCTGAACTCTCTATTCTTACGTCTTCAAATTTTTATGTACTTCATCTTCCAACAGATTTAGTGTTTCTCTTTTATTACTTAGAATTTCGATCCACTTTGACTTTAGTTCAGTACATGGTGATAGACATTAGTTTTCAGGATATTGAAAGCCATCTTTCCCAGCACCATTTATTAAAGGAGGTTGTCTCTTTTCCAGTGAATGTATTTGGCCCCTTAGTCAAAGATATTTGAGTGTGTTTGTGCTCATGCCCATAATTTCTAATCTATTCCATTGATCTTTAATTCCACTTTTTGACAGTACTATGCTAATTTTATCATAGTAGCTTTGTAGTACAATTTCAAGACAGGGATTGGGATGCGTCCAGCCTTGCCTTTGTTGCCAAGGATGGCCTTTGCTATTCCATGTCTCTTCTGGTTCCAGCTGAACTTTAGGAATGATTTCTCTAAATCTGTGAGGTATGTTAATGATATATTGATTGGAATTGCATTAAATATGTATAAAATTTTGGGAATAAGGCCATTTTCCATAATGTTTGTTCTTCCTATCCATGAATAAGGGATATCTTTCCATTTTCTGAAAATTTTCTTTGATTTCTTTTTTCAGAGTACTGTAATTTTCAACGTATAGATCTTTTCTTCCTTTGTTAGACTGACTCCTAAGTATTGCATTTTTAATGCTATTGTAAAGAGTGTGGTTTCCCTTATTTCTCTCTTAGTGAATTTATCGTTTGTGTACAGGAATGTTATTGATTTCTGAGTGTTGACTTTGTATTTAGCTATATTACTGAATTTGGTTAGTAGATCTAGAAGTCTTTCAGTGGAATTTTTGGAGTCTTCTCCATGGAGTATCAGGTCATCAGCAAATAATGATAGTTTAACTTCCTCTTTACCCTTATTCCTTTTATTTCTTTTTGTATAATTGCTTTGGCTAATGTTTCCAGAACTAAAATGAATAGGAAAGCTGATAATAGACATCCCTGTCTCATTCCTGATTTTAGAGTGAAAGCTTTCAATTTTTGTCCATTTAATAAGATGTTGGCTTAATTTATTGTATGTAACTTTTATCAGATCGAGATAAAAAAACATCTTTTTCAATTTTCCATAGGGTTTCTAATATAAATGACTGTTGGATTTTATCAAAAGCTTTTTCTACGTCTTTTGAGATTATCACGTGATTCTTGTCTTTAGCTCTGTTGATATGGTGTGTTATGTTTTTTGATTTGTGTATGTTGCACCATCCTTGCATCTTGAAATGAATCCACTTGGTCATGGTGTATAATCTTCTTGATGATTTGCTGTATTGTTTGCCAGTATCTTACTGAGGAGTTTTGCATCCACATTCACTAGGGAAATTGGCCTGCAAATCTCTTTGTTGGTTGGATCTTTCTCAGTTTTTTATATCAGTTTTTTATACTTTAGGAGAATTGATCCACTTTCAATTTCATTGAAGATTTTGAGGATTGATAGAACTAAATCTTCCCTAAATTTCTTATAGAATTCAGCTGTGAATCCATAAGGACCTGGACTTTTCTTTGTTGGTAAATTTTCAATCTCATTAATTGAAATTGAGTTGTTCAGAAGTTTCATATCTTCTTGATCTAGCTCTGATAATTAATATATTTCAAGGAAGCTGTGCATTTATTCTGTGTTTGTAATCTATGAGAGTAAAGGCTTTCAAAGTAGGTATTGATTATCTTTTGTATTTCCACAGGCTCTGTAATGATTTCACCTTTTTTATTCCCTATTGCATGAATTTTTTTCTTTGCTTTGATAAGGTGAGATAAGGGTTATCAATTTTATTTATGCTTTCAAAGAACCAACGCTTTGGTTCACTAATTCTGTGTTGTTTTCTTAGTCTCAATTGTGTTAATTTCTGCTTTTATCTTTATAATTTCCTCTCATCTTTGGGCTTTGGACTAGACTTGCTCTGATTTCCCTAGAAGTTAGAGGTATAGCATCATGTTATTTACTTGTGCTCATTCTGTGTTCCTGATGTGAGAATTCACCACAATAAATCTGAGGCCTGCTCTCATAGTGTCCCACAGATTCCAATAAATTGTACTTGAAATTTTTTTCTTATAGATATTGTTTATTTTTTTTTTCTTTTCTTTTTTCTTTTTCTTCTGTGACCTGTTGGTTATTCAGGAGGGTATTATTTAATTTCCACATGTTTATGGAGTTTCTTCAGTTTTTTTGTCACTAATTACCAATTTCATGACACTATAGAAAGGTAATATGCATGGGATAATTCTGATTCTTTTGCATTTACTTAGGCATGTTCTATGGGCTAGTGTATAGTGTGTTTTAGAACATAGCCCATGTGCAGCTGAGAGAAATGTGTATTCTGATGTTATTGTTTGGAACACTCTGTACATATCTACTAAATCCATTTGTCCAAGAGTTTGATTCAGTTCTATTATTTCCTTGCTGATTTTTTTGTCTAGTTGATCTGTCTTTTTGTGCTAATGGGTTAAGTTCTTTCATTATAATTGTGTTGCTGCTTATTTGATTTTCCGTGTCTATTAAAATTTGTCTTACATAGCTGGATGCTCCTGTGTTTGGTGCCCTTGCAGTTTTCAGCTAACCAGTTTGAAGTAACCTTCCTTATCCCTTCTGATCATTCTTGGTTTGAAGTCCACATTGTCTGCTAACAGAATAGCTCCTCCTGCTTCTTTCTGGGTTTCCGTTGTGTGAAGTATCTTCTTCCATCCTTTGACTTTCAGTCTGTGGATTTCCTTTTGTATTAAATATGTTGCTTGTTTACAGCATAAGGCTGGGTTTTGTTTCTTGATCCAGTCTGCCAGTCTGTTTCTTTTGATTGGCGAATTGAGGTCATTTATGTTAATGGATATAATTGACATACATTCTCATCTCCTTGTCATGCTATCTTTCTGCTATTGGTTCCTTACTTTTCCCTGTGTTTAATTGTTTTTCCTGTTTAAAGATTTCTTTCTGTTGATATTATTGATCTTGTAATCTTTTTCATCACTATGTAAAATACCTTTCAGTACTCTTTATAGGGTTTGTTTTGGTGGTAATGAAGTTCTTCAGTTGTTCTATGTCATTGAAGTGTATTATTTCTCCATCAATTTTGAAAGATAATTTTGCAGGATGCATCAGTCTGGTTTGGAAGTTGTTTTCTATTAGATCTTGAAATGCTTCACTCCATGGTCATCTTGACTTGATTATTTGTGTTGAAAAGTCTGCTGTTATTATGATGGGCTTTTCTTTATACTAATCTATTTCTTTTCTCTAACAGCTTTTAATATTCTGCTGTTATGTTGGATTTCTGGGATGATTATTATCTGTCTGGATGTAGATTATGATTGGTTGGAATTCTATATGCTTCACTTATCTGTATGCCAATTTCTTTTCCCATGTTTGGGAACTGTTCTTTGATTACTTCTGTAAATAGTGTTTTTATTTCATTTGTGTAGACTCTTTTTTTGTTTATACCTATCAAACTTATATTGTTTTTCTTTGCATCTGCAACTGTTGAATTGTTATTTCCTGGTTCCTTGTTATTTATAAAAGATCTTCCCTTTCCTCATCACGAACTACAATCTTGTATTCAAAGTCTGAGAGTCTATCTTCACATTCATTGAAGAGTCTATCTTCACATTCATTTGCCGGATTTTGATGGGATTTTTGATTTTCTGATTGTCTCTCTGAATCTGTTTCATGCATTGTAGTTCTTTCCTATACTGTTCATTCAAGATTTTTATCATTTTCTAATGCTTCTCTGTTTTTTAAACTGTGTCTTCTTTTGATATGCTTAGGATTTCTTTCATTATGTCTATTATTTCTTGTTTTGCCTGGGAGAATATTTCTGACCTCATTCCTTTACAGCTTTATGGAGTTGTTTCTTTATTCATGTTGCTATTATTTCAGAAGTTTCATATACGTAAGTTACACTTTCTTTTATGTGTGTGTGTCCTGGACTTATTAGAGGTTCACAGCTGCATTTTGCTCTTTCATTTTGTCTCTTTTCTGTATTCTTCCAGAATGGTCAAATGCACAGTGTCAGTTGTTTCTTGAGTTGACATTGGCAGGCCATGGAGAAGGGAGTCTCCCTGACTGGTTGGGATCACTATGTGGTGCTTTCCCAG
Organism: Cavia porcellus; assembly: GCF_034190915.1. Classification (NCBI taxonomy): domain Eukaryota; kingdom Metazoa; phylum Chordata; class Mammalia; order Rodentia; family Caviidae; genus Cavia; species Cavia porcellus. The sequence continues at coordinate 89,925,055 of NW_026947490.1, forward strand.
ATCCTGTGCTGTGCCCTGATGCTCCCTGGCAGGTTGGGTTCACTGGGAGAGTCTGGCCCAGTTCCCAGGCTGTGCCCTGATACTCCCCAACTGGTTGAGATTGGTGAGCAGGTCTTTCCCTTGCCCCACATGATGCCACTAAGCCCCTCAGCTGGTTAGGGTCACTAGGAAGGTCTTCTGTATCTACTTCTGAGCATTTAGCAAAATCTTTTTCCTATTATACTTTGAACTTTGTATTGCTGGTTATATAGGTATGCTGTGTGCATTTGAAAACCAAACCAATCAATACAAACAGAAAACTATAGGTTGAAACAGAAATCTAAAGTTTCAACATTTGTAGTAAATCATATTTTTATACACAAGACATAGGAGACATTATCCTAATAAATGAGTATGTCTTTATATTTATCTTTAGTCATTGAAAGTATTATGGAGGAACACATTTAAATTGGTTGTTTTAATACAGAGGAATATATTGAGATGGACAGAAGGAGTCTAGCTGTTTCTAAAAAGTCATTATAAGATGGAATATTTGAAGAATTAATCAGGTTTTCCTGGCCAGGTTGGAGGAGTGAACTGTTTATTGTGTTTGGAAGGGTTGAGTTTGTCTGCAAGTTCAATACAGAGCAGGAGAAGAAAGTTCAGAAATCAGGAAAGATGAACTTCTGGTGATTCTGAATACTCTCCCTTATCCTGATTGTGAATCTTGACTTCTTTCTGTAGACAAATAGAAGTTAAGAAAGCCTCTAAGCTTGTACTAGGTTTTCTTTTATACATGTGTGGCTTTGGGGTTAGACATGTAGACACCAAAGATTATGGCTTGAAAATAAATCCTGCTGGTACTGGGGAGGGCAATAGCAAGGTTATTGGGTGGACTAGATATGACATGACTGTTCAAATTATAGAAATAATGGGAAAAAAGCGCCAGACTTAAGATTTTACTTTTTGAAAGAAGGGGTTTTTCTTTCAAATTTATATATTTTTCTTATAGTTTAGGAGTTTTAAACTCTTTTAATGTATAATAAATAGAATTCTAATTGATAAAGATTTAAAACAAATGTGTCTATAAATCTGTAAGTGCTAGAACTTCTCCATAATGTTTGCATATAAAATTTTGTTATGGAAATAATTCATAATTTTAATTAATTTTTAGGAGCCTCCAAAATTAAAATAAGCTTCTCTAAGGAAGAGGTTAAAAATAAAGAACTTACCTTCAATTTATGCAAGGGAGAAACATGATTACATTTTTACATGAATTTAAATATAATTGTGGTAACTGATATGACTGCTTTTCTTTCTTTTTCAGTTTGATTTGCATTAATGTTCTATTTTATAACTTATTGATCAGACGGCCTTCCTATAATAATAGTTATTTTGTAAAAAGTTTTGAATGCAGCTCTACCTAATTTGCTCCTTTGGAAAAATACTTTTTTTCAAAGAAAATTGGGAAAAAGAAAAAGGAAACTTCTGGCAGCATCGAAGTAAAGTGTGTAATTTTCTATCCATTCAGCTGCCACCTGCCCTGCCACAAGAGATTCAGTCTAATTATATTCACTGATCTGAGCCAGCCACAGAAAGAGACATGATATATGTGAAAGAGGAGGTTCTTTGAAGAGTTAAAGCAATCTTTGCTTAAAGGCTGGCTGTGTTTTTGCCTTGTTGCTTGCTTTAACTGCTTCCCCTGCACATGATGCAGTTTCCATGCAAGTAGGTGACAGAGTGTAAGCTGACGGTACTAACATTAATCATGACGAAGCCTAATTTTTCTAGTCTTCAGTTACACTAAGTGACAAGGTGATTTTTACTTTTCTCTTCCAGAATTCTAATGTGCTGCATGATATTTAGACTTCCGACTCTCCTCAAAGTATCCCTTGTCATTCTGATAAATGACCATATCATATTCAAGGTGTCATCACTGGAACCATGAAAATATCTGGCTTATTTTTTGCCAGAGTAGAAGAAGGTTCAAAGTGTTTTGCCTGACTAGGTAGGATGGAGTTAGTGTTCTTTTTGTTGATCCTACAGAATGAACTAGTGATTCTCCATTTCTGAATAAAGTTTTCAAGGCTCTCACAAGAGTCAACTCATTTGACATCTATTCAGTTAGCACTGGATCATGTTTGTAGCTTTCAAATATTTTTATAACTGATTTTTTCTGCTTATATAAATATAATATTTAGGTAAGTGACATTACATGCATTAGATAAAAAGAATATTTGTAAGATAATGAGTTGCTACTTAGGGACAGTTATAGCTTATTTGAAGCCTTTCTCATTCAGAATTTAAGAAAATGTGATGCATAAAAATGTCTCTTAAACTGTGTAGACTTAGAGTAAATTTTTTCAGTTAAGGTAGATCATAGCTAGCCAAGCTGGGCATGGTGACACATGCCTGTAGTCTCAGCACTTGGGTTGAGGAAGGAGAATTGCCATGAGTTTGAGTCTATCCTGGACAACATAGTGAGACCCTGTTTCATCAAGTTAAAAAAAAAACATAGGCAACACCACATTGTAGGTTTTTGGATAATTTTATCTTGAGACAGATGGTGCTATCATTGTTTTATAAAATAAGGTTAAATTTGCAGCATTTATGTTTAAAACTTCCCTAGTATTTGAAAATATTTGATTTACTTGCTGGATGAAAATGAGCGTCCCATAACCTTTAAGTTTAGGAGGAAATTGTTCTAGAGACCAGTCAGTGGTCATCACTGCTCATTGCCTTTGTCCTTTTATATTATATTGATTTAAGAAAACTATCCCCTTTCCTTCACTGTATTTCTCATCTCCCCATTATACACTATTTTCCTTAATTACTTTAATTATATAGATATATTTTTCATAAAATATTTCGTTAATTTTATTATGTGTATTTGAGATTTAGATGATGTTTTAAAATTCCTAGTAATATAATCATTACTTTTGTGAAGCAGATGAACATTACTTATCATCTCATATACATTTTCGTTCAGACTAGCTAAAAGCTACTTACTTAACAATATAGTTTCATTAACTTTAATCTTCATGTACTATGTTACATCTCTAAACATGTTCATCTTACAAACCTACTATTTTTGTATCCTCTTGATTAACTACATTTCTCCATTTTTTTCTCTCCCCTCTTTCACACCTGTGATAACCACTATTTCATTCTCTATCTCTATGTATTTGAACTCTTTTTAAACCTTTTGTGTGATATGATGCAATATTTTTATGTCTATCTGGCTTATTTTAGCATTATGTCCTCAAGATGTGTCATAAAATATTCCTACTGTGGTAATCAGAGTGGAGATGTTTCAAAAATCTAAAAGTAGAAATTCCATTTAACCCAGCACTTCCCCTTCTATGTACCCTCTCAAAAGAGTTAAAGAAATCATATTATGGCTATACCTGCATCCCTGTGTCTATAGCAGTGCATTCGTATGCCCATCAACAGATGAATGGAAAAGAAAACATGGTATTTACACATAATGGTGTACTTCTCTATCATAAAGAAAAATAAATTCAAGCCCTTTGTAAGAAAATGGTTACATCTTGAGACTATAATGTTAAGTGAAATGAATCAGATACATAAACTTTTTCTTATATGAGAAACACATTATAAATAAAGAGTCAAATGAGAAACAGATAATAAGTAAGGAGATAGACCTTTCTTAGATGGGAAGGAGATCAAGAGTTGGAGGAAGAGGGAAAGAAAAGGAGACAAAAGGGATGAAAAAGGAATTAAGATGTATTATGTACGAACTCCATACAAGGAATGTAAATATATACACATAAAAATTTGAAAAGAATATCATAATAGTAAAATCAAAAGAAATTGTAATAGTGTTAGACAATGTATTAGGTCTCTAATGTTGTCTTGAAAATTACCATTAACTCAGTGGCTCTGAAATGAAGCCCATTTACTAGGGAAAAGTTCTGCAGGCAAGATGACCAACACCGAATGGCCTCAGAAGATAAAAGTTGAGATATCACCTATAGCAAGTTCTTGTCTGGAGAACTGGAGAGAGAGTGAAGGAATCTTTCCTAAAGGCACTCACTGTGTTAGAATTTGGTTCCTTGAGTTTCCTTGTTTGCTATAAGCAGTGTATCACTCAAACTTTCTAGAGGTTGTCACACCCCTGCCATGTGGCTCCCTCTGTCGTCAAGCCAGCAAAGCTGCTCTAAATTTCCTTTTGCCTCTCTCCCTATGTCATATTAGATAATCTACCTATGTTAAGGTTAATAAATTTCAGCCCTTAATTGCATTTTTAAAAACCCTTTTACAGCAGCACTGGTTTAAGAATGCGACTGTAAATGTGGGAGAAGATGTGTGCACACCAGGGCCTGTTCTAGACTTCTGCCCAATATAGATGACAAACCTGTCGACCATTTATAATCCTTTTCTTCTATCCCACACATAGGATAGGAGTTGGAAATCCTTTCACCCAGTTTTCTAGCCTCATTTCCTAGTAAAATGACTTGTTAACACAATTTTAACCAATGAAGCAAGTAAGAGGAATTCAGCAGAAGAGATTTTTGTTTTCCTGAAGAAATAAACAAAAGTTCCAAGATTTTTTCTTCCTTTTCTTTTTGTATGGAATGCAGGTGTGAGACTTGGAGCTGCCTTACTGACTACCTGGTGATCATGAAGCAATAAGTAAACATGCCACACCATCTGGTATCAGCATTTGCATTTGTCTCATTAGGCAATTGGTGATATTATTGTTGGCTAAAACAATGCTTAAGTGAGTGGGAAGGAATCAAAAGTCTTTCTAGGCATTGCTGAACTGCTGTTCTAATCTTAAATCACTATATTTCCATACTTCTTATTAATTTTGAGGGATAATTTAAGTTTTAGTAACAAAGTTACTAAATTTGTATACAGACTATTGCTATATGAATAATAAAAAGTAATGAATTGCTATTTTTTGAGTAGTTACTAAGTATAAGCATAAGGAATTTAGATATTTTATATATTATTTCTATAATCTCATAAATATTCTACCAGAAAAGAATTAGTATTACTCTGCTCAGGTTTCCCTGTCACGGGGAAAGCAAGGACAGGGGCTGGAATTTCAAAACAAAGCTCTCTGGCTCCAAATACTTGTGTTTATTTCATGAAATTATGCTACAACTCCTGAAGGTTTATTCTTATACCTGAGGATACTTTCTTAATTTTCTCTCATGTTAATTTGGCATTTTACATAATTATAGATTCATAGAAGTATTACACATATTTAGACACCTTATGCTACAGATTGATTGAATTTTGTCCCCATCACCCACAAATTCTTATGTTAAAGCCCTAATCTTTCAAGTACTGATATTTGAAGATGAGCTATTTGGGAAATAATTAGATTTAGATAAGCATTCATTATGGGATTAGTATCTTGGTAAGATAAGATTCCACAGAACATTATCTGTCTGTAAACACTGTGTGAGGACAGGGCAAGAAAGCGTCCATCTACAAATAGGAAGAGGCCCATAAACTTGCCCTTGATCTCAGATTCCTGGCCTCCAGAGCTGTGAGAACATAAATTACGGTTGTTATAGCTACTCTAAAGGATGCTTTCAACCTACTGGAGCTCACCAAAACACTATGAAAAATGTAACATGTGATATTCCAACGGTAAAACATTAATTTTACAATAGAATTCTGCAATGGAATCCTTTTACTTACAGATTCTAGAATCTCAACTACAACGATGTGTGGTATCCACACACCCAAGATATAGCAACATCTAGAAATGCGGGGTAACTTAGGATTTGTAAACATAAAAGGAAACATGAAGAGTCTTTAAGCCATAGCAGGAACTAGAACCAAATGTTTGGTATGTAATGTATTATAAAATTCCTTAAAATTCTCTTACGCACTATCAGCCCATCTTTAACACGTGCAGGTAAAACTCCTCAGAGTCGGTTAGGACTCAGCCTGTGTTCCCCATTCGCTGTTCAAGCTCGGCTGCAGATGTGTGTTCACAGTATCACCACAGTGCCTTGCCCCAAGATATCCATTTTGTCTTTAAAAAAAAAAAACTTTTTAAAAACTTATATTAATCTTTTCCCCACTTTAGTCCTCCATTTACAGGTAGTTTTTTTCTATGTTGGTATGCTCTGAAAAATATTGACTATTTTGTTTGTCACCAGCAATGTAAGAAATAGAAAGTAACTTATAAGAAATTTTTTTTAAATTAGCACATTATTTTGGAAGCTAAATCCACATGGTGTCAGCATGTTCTCAGTATCTCAGTATCTGGTGAGAACCCTCTTGCTGTGCCATAGCATAACAGTGAGAGAGCGCATCACCTGCCTGGCACAGCAAGGTTGCTGGCTTGAGTCTCTCTCCTTGTGAATCCATTGATGTCATCATGGGGATCTTACCTTAATCTAAGCATAATTACTTTTCAAAGGTCCCACATCCAAATACTATTAGCACATGAATCAGAGGTTTGAGTTTCCAAGACATTAACTTTTGGATGTTAAGGGATTTTTTTATTTCTCCCTTCTTACAGCTTTTATGCATGTTGGCTTCTATTTGGATGATTAGTTCCTTCTTTACATAGTTACTGACTTTTAATCATTCAGGATTTAGTTTAAACATCTGCCTTAAAGGGGCGCAACTGATAAATTTAACTGAAGTAAAATTGCTAATATAGCTTCATAATATCAAGGGCATTATCTGTATACCTATCTATCACAATTCATTTTCACTGCTTTCTGAAGAATATATATTTTGAGGCAAACCCATGCTCCTTTTGGTGTAAGCTTTCAGATATAGTCCTCTAAAATTTTAAAGTGACCTGATCTTTTCTTGCTTATGTTCAATTGTATATAAATCAAATTTAATTTAAAGATGTTTTTCTTAGAGAAATCTGTTTTCTTTTTCTTGAGCTGAATGTTTTAATGTAATGTAATACAAATGAAGGTTTATTAAAAGCAGTACACAAAGGGATAATTTTACAAACAGTGAGTAGAAATTAGTTATATTAAAATTTTGTTCTTATATAAAAGTAAACTATTTTGTATTAACATCAGCCACTGGAACTTTGGAATTAAGCAACACTAAGAAATAATAAAATAATAGAAATACAAATTTAGTGAATTTTAAGATGCTATAATAAGAAACATAAGAAAGCAAAACAAATGAGGTTAAAGAAAGAAATATAATTAACTGTTAGGAAGTAGAAAGTAGGTGCCTTTAGTCCATTTTTGTCTTTATTGTTTACTATTTCATCAGTAAAGAGTGCTGCTCCTTCTCCAGCCTGTGTTCTCTCCTTCTTGTTGCTAATAAAGCTTTCGGCACTGACCCTGGACCCAACGCAGCCGGACATTGTTATCCTCCTTTGTGGTTAGATATGTCCACATGTCACGAGTTTTGCTCAATACTTGTGAGAAAAAATCCTTGTGATTTCCGGTCAAGTAATTAAAAAGTAAAAAGTGTTTCTTTTGTTCCTTTCTTCTTTCCCATTACAATATAGTTGTTATCAAAGGGTTTAGAACATTAGTCTGGAATTACATTAAGATAAATAGTATGGGAACAAAAAGGACAACACATACAAGAATCTGAGTCTGAAACCCTTATCAACCTGGAATATGCTAGTTCTGAACCTTCTATCCATATTTTACATGAAAAAGAAATATAAACCATCTTATACGAGCCATTTTTTTTCTCCATTACATCCAATAAAAGTTCCAAAATGTTGACCTGTAGTATAAGGAATTTTCCTGATGATTCCTATCTTCTCAGTATTGTTACCTCAAGTTAGTGTTTTGGGGGTTGTCTACTGACTCTGGGGTGCTTATAAGATGGTGTGGACCACTTCTGTAAACTTCTGATTGCCAGTCCTTAGCTGTTGCTTGTATCATCACGAGCTAGAACACTCCTCTCCAGCCCTATCTTACCTTTTACTTCAGTGATGCTAGACAATCACCATCGTCTCAATAACGCTTTTACTTGCATCATGTATTGTTGACACTAAAGGCTGAAAAAATATTCTCCTCTCCCTCTTAAATGTGCAGATGGTTTTGACTCTTAATTTCCTTTCTAAAATTAGTAAGGGAATCTTATGGGAGGAAGTAGTGGATTTTGTCTTGCACAGGTCAAAGTGCCCTTTTGTGGCTTTTGCCTGTAACCCCATCCTGGATGATCTCAGATGGAATAAGGAGAACCAAACTGAACAGACTGGTTTAGAACTAGAATTTCAAAATATCTGACTTTCTTAAGGTCACAGAGCTTTCTCCGTGTTCAGAGCAGAAGATGGAGAGACCAGCGTTATTTGCTCAGTCTCCTGCCAGGTCTGTTTTACAGCCTCTGAGGTTCTGTTGATTTTCTGGCTACCAGGTCAGTTTCTGCACATGAATAATTGGGAGCAGAGACTGACCCTGCTGTTGTAAAAAAGTAATTGACGACGGTAAATTTAGTCCTTTGTGTTGTTCAGGTATAGAAAGGCCTTTATTTCAGGCTACATCATAAATAATCTGCTCACAGCCAGGTTCTGAAATTGTCTTTCCCAACTTCAGTTAAAGTTCATGGAGTTTGATGTGTAGATTTAGCACAGGATTAATTCCAGAGCCGTGGCCCAGGACCTTTTCCCCCATGAGGATTTTGTGGCTGGCATTCCCTATTACCGTCAAATCTGATAGATATTTACTCTTCCAGAATAAATGTTGATTGGTGCACCAGTTTTCAAATCATGTCTCACTTACTACTGCACACATCCTGACAAAGCCCTATTGATGTGGGCTGCTTTTCTTTTGCTACTACGATCATTATTTACTAAACTTTGATTTTCATGTCATTTTTTTATTTAATCAGCTATATGTAAAAACAAATGTAAGCAACTGCATTAAAATATGTCAAAAATAAGCAGGCAGGCTCACATTTAAAGCTGTAAATTAGATGAAAGAATGCATAGGTTAGAACCAATATTTATTTAAATTTCTCTCAGAAGAAAAGACCAATTTACAGAGCAGCTCACAAACTTTGAGCTAAATCTCAAAAATATCTTTCAGTGCATCTTGAAAAATAGTGCTCTACTTAAGTAGCTTTTAAAGTGATCACGTGCCAACGTTAATTCAGCACTTGCGTATCAACCATCTTAACTCCTTTCCACAGCCTTCGGAATCTCCACGATCCACTTTTCTGGATTCAGCAGCCCCTTTCATCTAAGAAGCATTTGCCTGATGCTGGTATTGAAATCAGTGTTAACTCACAAACTGTAAAACTCAAATCTACCAAATTTGTTCTCATGTCTCTGTTTTTATCTTAGCTCCATTTGGAATATTTTCTTAAAATATCTTCCCCTGATGACTTCATCTTCTCATTCAAACCTTTGCCCAAATCCTACCTGTGGACTACATAATGCAACGTGGCCTCTCCACTTCAGTCACAATTATTCCTCTCACTTTTGTTTCCGTTATAATACTTGCCATTTTCTAAAGTTGTCTTGCTTGTTAGTAATACTCTTTACTGGACTAGAAGTCTCCCAAGGGAATAGACACAGTATTTATTTGCTGAATGAATATATTTATGAATGAACAAAAGAAGTACTAATAACACTGATGCCGCACTTGAAACTACTGACAGAGAATCCCAAGTACAGATAAATACACTTTATTATAGACCTGATCCCACAGTAGTATAAGACCAATCAGAACACTTGTTAATAAATAACTCACTTATATAAAGCAATTGTGTTAATATTCAAATAACTATGAGATAGGATAACACTTTTTAAAACTCCTTTTTACAGATATAGAAATGCATAATCTCAATAACAAAGATGCTCGTTGAAGGATTTTTGCTAAGCAAAGGGAGGCATAGAAGTCCAGAGATGCTTTACTTAAATTCTGTGCTAATTTACTACATGAACCACCTGCGTTTAGTCCTTCACTGTTCTAACAGTTGTGCCACTAAGATATGTATGCTATTACCTTGTGGTTTTTATTTTATTTATTTATTTATTTATTTATTTATTTATTTTCATAACTTATTTCCCTCAGACCCTGAAGACTTAAGAATGTATAATAAGTCTTATTTTGACTCTTTCTTTGTGACTTTGATTCAAATTACTCACAGTTGCCCTCTGGAATTTATCAGTTAACTCTGAGGAGCATGTTGCCAAGCCAAAGGCACCATTCCTTTTTATCCAACACGTCTCTGCTTGATGAGCGTGCAGTACATCCTGTGTTGGATGTTCTAGTTACAGCAGTTAATAATATAGCCACAGACTTCATCATCTTTATGGTTGGAATTTTCAAATTTCTGGAAAGCTCAGAGCACTGTGAGAACAAATAGCAGCATGCCCAATACAGAGAGTGTTGTCATGTGGGCGTCTACACAGTAGCAGGATCAAGCAAATATAAAGTCATAACGTGGAGGGATGCGAAACTGAGGAAGGGTTTTCTCATTCTGTGATGGGATACAATGTTTATTTATGACTAATGAATGTCTTTGTGTATCATTTGAGCATTGGCATTTTGGTAAGCGCCATTTAGATAATCTGTGAAGCAACAGAGAAACAACTTGTCTTCTTTAAAGTTATCTTTAATGTCTCAGAAGGATGACTGGCCCCAATTGTTTCCCACTTTTGAATGTGTAGCTTTCTTTGTATGGCAGTGACACTGCTGGTTCTATTACTGCACACGAGGTAAAGGTGCACTTTACACCTTCACTTTGCATTCAGCCGGTGAAATGGTAGCAGATACCGAGGCTCACAATGCACTTTCTTAGTTGAAATTTGCTTCTTGCACTTCTCTATCACCATGAGAACAACTGTTTCAGTTAGAGATTGCCCGTTCAGGTTGGCCCAGAATAAACATAGATATAAGTGACCCAACGTTAACATACAATGGAAATGGGCCTCAGACAACAAAGACTTGATCCAGAGTAAATCAGCAAATACTTTAGTGAACTGCAAATGCCTGACTTGCAGTTTTAAGACAAAGAATTTTGTGTCATTTGCTAAGTAGCATTATGTGGCAATACCTAACTGTTGCAGATCACAACTACTACATGGCTGGCACCAAAGTTAATTCTAGAGCTTCTTCCCTTATTTTTTTCCCCATAAAAAACTACATTTTCTGGTTTGGTGTTATTTTCTCAGTGTTTATGACCAAATCCATCCTGCCTGCATTTACAGCAACTTCTTAATCTATATGATTACCCTTCGTTGGGACAACAATATGATGGACTAGGTGTCATAGGTCCTTCATTAGACATTGTAAACTACATTATTCATGTTCTCTTTTAGGTTTCTTGCCAATATGAATTTGGACCCATCATCAACTTCCATCTGTTTAATTATTTCTATAAAATTGTTTGATTGTTCTAGAAACTGAAAATACATATGTGACTGAAACAAACTTGACTCTCACAGTATTTACCATCCAGTTGCAGTGTCCAAAATTGATATGCTAAAGGGAGTCATGGTAAATGATGGCATATCTCGGTAATTGCAAGTTGTTTGATAGAGGAATTCGTTTGTTCAGATGTGTGTCTATGTGAATCAGTGTGGTCAGGGTATGACAGGAAAGGAGGGAGACAGATAAGACATAGAGACTTCGAAGTCAGGAAGCACCTTTTAAGTAATGAAAATCTCCTTAGATTTTATTTTATAGATTAGTTATTTTCAACTAGAATTACAGCTACCAGACTCATCTGTGAGTCATTTATTAAAAAGACTTGTCGACTATATCTCAAAGTTTATAAATCATTGAAATAGACAAAAAGGGAAATTGCTATCATGTTAGGATTAATTATAGCATGGAAAAAGTTAATAAAACTAATAAATAATTATTGTTGCTGAGAACTTGTGGCACTACTGAGCTGTAGAATCTCAGGAAGCAAAATCTAAAAATAACCAGAAAAGTGAGGGCAAAGCAGAGGAGTGACATGATCAAACTTAATTCTAGCAGCTGAGAAAAGGTAGCCTGAAAAAGGCAAGTCTGAAAGCAAAAGTTAACATGCTGCAGCAATAGCCTTGTGAAATGTAATAAAATCTTGACCCAGATCACATAAATGATATTGGAAAAAGAGGACAAATTCAGAAAGAGAATTGATGAGAACTGGCGGAGTGAGAAATATGAAGAAGTCAAGAATGGATCACAGATCTTTGATTCAGGAGTTGAATGATGATAGTTCCACTATTGTAGCTGGGAAATTTAGCAGGACAAATGGTTTTAGAAAAGAAATTTGTTCATTTTTGACGTGTCAAGTGTGAGGCACTCAAGAAAGTGGCACCTAAGCGTGTTTAGACACACACAGTCAAAGTTGCTATTTACAGTCAGTCATCAGTGAAAGGCCAAGTTTTTAGTTTCCTTTATAAGCTCAGAGTAAATTAAGATTAAATTTTACAAATGTAATCAAAACAAAATAAAACAACAAAAATGTGGCAATTCCCCATTTTTTTTTCTTCTAGTAGGAAACCATCCCTGGGAATTCTTGTGTTTTCTGTTTTGTGCTACCATCTTGGAGTTTGGGTTCTAGAGTTTGTACCACTGGTAATTATTAAGCTTCAGATCTTACAATGGCATAAAAAGAAATTAAAAGTTTGATTGTAACACCACAGTATAAAAGTGCCATTTGTTCAAATTTTTCTGGTTTTATTTCTTTTTTGTGGCCAAGCAAGAAAAAAGAGGCTAATTAAGTCAGAAGATCATCACACTTCTCAATAAAATGCTGTAATGTTTTGATATCACTTTATAAGTTTATTATCCTGAAAACTTGTTCCTAAATAATGTCAATTCCTTTCATTAAACTTAAAGTTGAGGTGACTATAATCTGGAAAATTATATTTGACTTTATATTAGTGAAGATAGTTTAGTAGTGCAAAAAAATCCCTGTAACTCTTAGGTGCTAACAAGGCTAAGAAGTTTCTCATTCACTCTGTATGTGCAAATGTGTTTCTAGCAAACTCTGATCATTGTAGTTATTTGGAGATTCAGATTTACAGCAGCTCCCTCTAGACGTGAGCTTCCAGGGTCTCTTCATCAGTGGGAAGGAAATGTGGGAAACTACCAGTTGGTTTTTAGATCTTTCATGAGGAGGTGACATGTGTTATTTGCATTCAAATATTACTAGCCAAAGCAAGTTGCATAAAGACCAAAACCTATCACCTTATGTCTCAAAATGGGGACAACTGGTAATAGCTGGGAATAAAAAAATAACTACCACTGACATGCCTATAGTTATACATAAAGCGAGGATATGTTCTTTTCCTGGAACATACAGATCTATTTACCAAATCAAATGTTTTTATGATAAGAGAATGATTTCTTTACATTCTATTTCATTTGGATTTCTGATGTTAAATTGGGTGCGATTTAAAATATTTTAACAGCTTGATCTAATATCTAACTGTAAAACTTTTGGAGGGAAAGCGATATTCCTGGATTTCAATCAGCTATTCCTACCACTACAGTCATCACACCAAATGTTCTTCCGTTTTATAGGCTATTTAAGTAGCTTCCAAAGAATTGGCTACAGAGATTGAAAAATTATAAAACCTGGGTAATAGTTACCATCAAGTGGAGACAGAGTTTTTCTTTCTTTTTTAAGATGGGCTAAGAATCTACGGTTGTTTTGAGTAGTACAGATGAGAGGAAGAAAAGTGGCGAAAACATTGAGACCGTGGAAGAAAGGAGATGAGCAAATTGCTTTTATTGGGCTCCTCTCCAGAAAGAGTCATCTGGTGAGCTGGCAAATAGAAAGTCAAACAGCTATGCGCCAGATGTGCATGGCTGTTGTTGGACCATCTGCAGCTTGCTTCTATGCCATATGCCACTTTTACATTTGGTTAACAGGGGTATCAGAGGGAAAATTCATTCACTGTTGTGTATTATTATTGTAAACTTAATCAGGAAAAATGAACTCATAATCAGATTTTTAAGGAAATGAGTATAGCATAGCTGATATGGAGACAAATAGGGGTAGAGCTGCTTAGCTATAAACTCGGGAGCTAGAAATCACCTCTGAATACACTTTGATAACAAAGTATGCTATGATTCTGACTCTGTTGTGTGTTAACTTCAGTCATCCTGAAGTAATATTTTGCTTTTAGATTTTCTTTTCCTCGTAAGTCATTCACTTTGCTTTCTCTCTGATCAACTGGCAAAATGCTACAACTATAAATAAAAAGCTAACCAATTATTTTCTTTTTATTGAATATGGGCATCAATTGTAGTTTCATATTTCTAAATTGTTGTCCTACTTGGTCCTTTTTAGCATTATCAAAACAAGATTGCTTTGCAATTTAAATTCCAAATGCATTGCTGGATTACCACTGACAAGGTATGAGCAGGCAACAAGAGATAATGATATCCTTTATATTCGTATCCAAAAACAGTTTCTTAATTTTTCCACCAGTCTGCTCCAAGGCCTTCGGTTATTAGTGATCACATGTTAGGATATTTGCTTGTTACAAATTTGAAATCTAGTTGAGAATGAACTTGAGTCAATGGTTTTCTGAAAACCTAGAGTTTAAAAAACTTAGCTACACTTTTTAATAAATGTAGTCATGGCCTATTTGGTTTCTTGCTGCTGGTATTCCATATATATGTGGAATTTCAAATATATACAAACATTTTATAAAAATATGACTAAAATTTAAAAGGATGATATATTTTTAAAAATTTTTATAAATACTGTATTGGTGCATAAAATTTTAATGGAATACAACTTTAAACTACAAAGGGAAGAAATTTATAAGCAGTGGTATGAAAATAATCAGGGAAGGATAGCCTGGGAGAGAGGACGATAAAATAATTAAGATGCGTTATGTGAATGTACCAACTTCCAAAACGAATGTGGTCACTGTATACTACAAACAGGTGCTAATAAAGATGGAAAATTAAAAATGTATTAGGAATCATATTGCAAATTTAATATTTTAACTCTATTTTACATCTTTCTCCAAGTGATTTAATGTCTTCTCAGTATCTTAAACCTTAAGAAATCGATATAGTTACTTACTATAGTTATATTATTCTAAATTGCCACTGATGTGAATATATAATTCATATTATAATTTGAACTTAAAATAACCAAAAAATATACTTGGATTTTTTGGTATTTAAATTTTGGTTTGAAAGCTATCTGTAGCATCTAAGTGAATTAGATCTATATGAAAAATTACAGCGTTAGAGACCATGACACTAAACTAGGTTGATGAAGGAGTTCTGTATTACTCACTAAATTAAGGTTCCTTATCTGAGAAATTAGTAGGCTATAATAATTTATACATATATTCGTCTCTCACAGTACCTGATTATCACTCATCGCATTTGTTTTTTCAACCTTGACTATCTTCACTAACACAAAAGGTAGAGAACAGATTATACTTCAAGGCTGGTGTCACCCATGAAGAGCTGAGGGGGAACTGGAGGAATGTTGTTGTGAACTGAGTCTCTTTGAAGAAGTATGGTAGGTGTTCTTCATAGAGTATCTCTATAATCCTGTTAACAGATCATGTGAGAGCTGGCTATTGGATTAAACCACGTAAAATTGTTAGCTCTGCAGGTCAAAAACTGTTGAATATCCAGCAACTGAATTATCCTAAATGTTATGCATCTAGTTTATAAACTGACACACTGAGTTATAGAAAAGATAAACACCTTGCACAGGTTCATTGCTATTAAGTGGCTGGCCTGAGGTTTAAACTCAGTCCACTCTGTAAAATAGTATATATAAAATACTGCTTCTATAAATTAAATAAAATAAGTAATATTTAGTTGCTTCTATTTGCATATAAATAACACTCAAATGCCCTTTCAAATTATATTTAGTGGGTTAAATATTATGCCATACCATACTTTTTCTTGCCAGAAAATGCTTTCTTTTTCTATGCTAATATACTTTGTATTAAGCTATGACAAACAATGTAAAAATACAGCTACTATATTTCAAATACCCACTGCTTTCTCATTAATAAGATAAAATTAGTTTCATATATAAGTTGCCAAGCCAATATCATTTCTTTCAATTTATTTAATGTTTTTCAATTTTGCTTAGTCTTTTAATAGAAATGTTGTGTTTGTGTGTGTAATTGAAGGGAATGAGGACTACAGGAATACCATTAAGGTTTTGGAAATATGAGTAGACTTTTACAAAAGATTTTTATTGTCTTTGCATATTTAGTTTTTTTACAATTAGCATATGATGGATGTAATTTTATGGGATGACAAAATATATTTATTTGAGCTATATTTACAGCAATTGAACATGCATGAGTTTGAGTTTGGCAGATTTTGATATAATCGAATTAGCCTGTTGTAAAGAATAAGCAACAGAGGCCAATCCACTGTTGCTATCTTGGCCCATTTATGTAACACTGCATTGCCCAGATATGCTGCTACTTGGAAAGGCAACAGGGCAAAGTGATCACTGATGTTCTTTAGTGATCATTGGGTATTTCTGGGGACAAAGGTTAAAGAACATTTCTCCACAGTCATAAGCAGTACATAGTAGTTTCTGTGTTCTCTTGTGTTCTCTAGAGATGAGCTCTATGCCCTTATTCATTGGCTATCACGGTGACTTAAATAACTACATGTTTGTATATAATATGGACTCAATAGATAGAGTAAAAAGATGATCTTTAATTTTCATAAAGATATTAACAAATAGATTCTGTAGTACCTTCATTCACCAATGCACTTGTTTTTAAACAATTTGATTCATATATGGAAGCATTTATCAAAACTGTGTTTTCATTTGCAAACTGCACTGGGTAAAAAACATGACCACTATCTTTCCCACACAAACTCAAACATACCCATCTTTTCCAAATTGTGGAACAAATTAAATTTGTGAACAGAGGTACCACTGTATGGTTATAGTTGTTTCACTGATTAGGGGTCCACGTACACAAAGCAGTTGTTTTTGATTGTTTTACCTTTGTGATCCCTCTGCCTCTGGTAGGTGAATAGTGATGCAAAAGTTCATGGTTAGAATATGATGCCTGAAAAGGTCTATGATAAAAGAAAACTGAACTTCCACTGTAAATTGAACCCATAAAAGCTATCTGCTAGGAGACAGATCACGATGAAGAAAATGAGGGGGCAATCTGTTCTTTCTCCCCATCTCCTAGATGATGGCTCATGAGAAAGGAAGATTGAATCTACAGAGACACAGTGAAAGCGTGTAAATTCAGAGTCTTCGGAGAGAAATGCACCAGAGCCTCTCTCAAGGAGGAAAGATTTCTGCTCCTCAGGGACATCCTTCAGATGTAGTTCATTCTTTATAACTATGCTAAGAACCTACTTTCTTCTGGTGTTTACAGTTCTGTGATAATTTCTGTGCTGTGCATTAGAGGGACTGGGACACATAGTTGTCACTATTTCTCTGCAAGCCAACACTCAGATTGCCTTTGTGACATTAATACTAGAGTGCATTTACAGAAAACTTGTTTTCTGGATTAACTACACTGTGTCCTCCTTTCCTGAAATAACGAAGGGGATCAGAACTTGGAGCTATGGCAAAGGATTATAGTTAGCAAGGCCCACAATACATCACTGAAAACTAAAAGAAATCTCATGATAGGAGCAAAGTCTTTTGACTATTAACATCCACAAACTTTGACACAAAACAAATCAAACAAATGAACAAAAGCAATAGAAACATAGAAAGAAAAGGTAACAAAATGCCTTTCAAAACACTCCACTCAAACCAATCCAAGGAGTACCAAGGGACAGAATAATATAAGCCACACACCTGAATAACTTGAAATCACGGCAGAGGAGGTTAAAAAACATCTCAAAGAGATACTTAGTAGAATTAGAGAACTTATAACTAATCATATGCACACCAATTATTTGTGCACTCAACCTCATAGACCAAGCACTAATGAACACGAAAAATCAGATATACACTAAAAACTACCCATTAATAATCTCCTCTTCTACCAGGTATTCAAGCAGGTAGCACTGCGTAGAAGAATGGTCAGGAACTTTGGAGTTGGAATTGAGCTGGAAACCAGGTCTGTACAAAGTAGCTACCATTTTCAGCATGAGAACTTATAAAATACGAACACTAACACTTAGTCCACACCACAGGTTTCAGGAAAAAAAAATCAAATACTATATCTAAAACATCTATTAGAAGACTTAGGTCACAGATAAATGCTTGACAAATGTTAGTTTATGTCTGTACTTTTTGAGCCTGTATTTTCTGCATTAAGGCTTCCCCTGATGCTATTTTATGTTCAGGGTGAAGGTATTTAAATAAAGTGACTTGTTTGTTCTTAGCCTCCTTTGTTGTTCCCAGGCATGGATGTAAAGATGAAGTGATCTTTACAATTTCTCAGAAAACAAAATGTTAACTATAGATGAATCTAGATTACAGTCTATTTTTCTCATTGAAAAATACAACAGATGCTGGGGAAAAAGCTGATAAGGGAAAGGACAGCTCTGCAGACACACAACGACACAAACTCTTCAGTTCTGCTTCACGTGACATAATAAGACTACTGCTGGCTTGCGTGAGAGAGTGAGCGTAGATCAGGGCTTCCTCCCAATAAGAATGCGACCCTAAGAAAAGAAAATTAAGTAGAACCGCGGTGCTGGGAGAACATTTATCAGGTATTCTTATCCTCTGTGTGTCAGTGCTGGTAATGCAATTCATATTAATATTTATTAATCCATTTTTGAGAAATGTTTTGCTCTTTGTTCTTATATTTCTGGATGCTACACTTTCTTGCTTTTTGAAAATTCTAATGACCATCTGCTGTACTGGGAACTACAGAGTTATTATGACAGCTATGTTTTAGATTTGGTTAAGATTACTAGTAAATTGCATGCATTAGCTTTTAAAATTTTGGGGCATATCCTAAACACCTATATTCTAGCTTTTAAATTAAAATGTGTCCTTCTTAAATGCTGGAAAATACTCAAAAAAGAAAAGAACATAAAATCTGTTCAGCAAGTTTCTTTGAGAATATTTTTCAGCATGTAAAACCTCAAATTCATCTAATTAACTATTATTGAAATGAATCAGTTTTTCCTCCTTTGGTAGTTCATTTCCCTCAAAGTCTATAACCACTGAATCTAGTGAACAATCCATGCTGTTGGAAATATTTTTCTTTTATGATTTGAGCTGCTTATCCCAAGGTAGCTGGATTTTCCACTCTCTATTTCTCTTTTTGTTATTTTCTTGTTCCCTTTTCTTTTTCAAATATGTGACATCTTGTCTATGGTCCTAGCCTCTTTTTTTACTGTAAAGAGAATAAAACAAAGCAAAAAGAAAAGAACAAACCAAATCCAATCCAAACAGAACAATGCAAGGAACACAAGACATCCAAACAAGACGATAGGAAATTAACAATGACTACCATACTGTCTTCCATTTTCTTCAAAATAGCTGTCCATACCATCTCACAATAAAAGCAAACAAAGAAAAACAGAACAAAATTAATCAAAACAGAAGAATAAAAGCATTACAGGACTTCAAGAAAACAGGAAATCAATAATAGCTGCCATGTCTCTTGTTTTCTTTGAAATAGCTGCCTATACCTTCACAAACAATAGAACCAAACAAAATAGGATAAAAACCAATCAAAACAAAAGAATGAAAGTTTACAGGACTTTAAAACAAGATAACAGGAAATGACCAATGGCTACTACAAAAAATCATTTTTTTCAAAATAGCTGCCCATACAATTGCACACAATAAAATCAAATAAACCACAATAGAATAAAGCCAGTCAAAAGAATAAAAGCATTATAGGCTTCAAAACAAGATGACAGGAAATCAACAATGGCTACCATAATAGTTTCTCCAAGATAGCTGTCCATACCATCACACATAATAAAATCAGACAAAAAAAATGAAAGCATTATAGGATGTGAAAAACAAGATAATAGGAAACCAACAATGGTTATCATAATACATCCCATTATTTTCAAAATAGTTGCCCACAACATCAAACACAGTAAAATCTTACAAAACAAGACAGAACAAAACCAAACCTAACAAAATTATGAAAACAATGTAAGAGTTCAAGACAAGGCAATAAGAAACTAACTGTTTACTACCTTTCACTTCTATGTATTTCCTCCCCTATCACTTTCATAGTATCCAACTAACTCCTTCAGTAGTTTATGCTAGGGAGATAACGGTGCTCGCCCATATGAGTTCAAATCATTTTGCCCATGAACATTATCTCCATTTGCATCGACTTACCTACAAGAACCTCAAGATTATCCTACTTTATACATATCCTCTTCTTTTATGTCTTTTGTTATTCAGTGAGCTCAAATATTTCCACAACTTCAGTGATTAACCCTATGTTGATTATAGTATTCTTAAATAGTAATAGGTAATGTAAGTTTTATTACATTCTTAATTTTTGATTGACAACACTCAGAAGTTCCAATGGAACTGTAATTAAATCATCTTCTTTATAATGAGTCCCATCTAATACTGGTGTTGATAAATAAAACCAAAAATCTCATCCTCATGTTTGATTGCTTAGTTCCTGAATATTTTATAATTCATATGAAAGTCTGTCTGTCAAAACATACTCTGTAACTTTCATTACACACATTACACCATATTCTTCAAAGCTAACATGCATATTGGTTCAAATGTTAACATCTCTGTGACTGATACATATCTTAGTCAATGACATATTTGGATTGCATCATAATATATCTGTATTTGATTGTCCTTTGCGATGGTATGTAAAATAAGAACATGTCTTACAATTAATTGTTACGTTTGAAATTTTATCCTGTGTAAACTCCTAATTACCTTTCACCTTGAGTAAGTAATTGAATTGCTATGCTTTATTTGTTCTTTTTGTTATCATCAGAATCCTCTTTAAGTACAAGGCAATCAATCATTGTATTGATCTGGAGTCATTTCTACTCATTGAGTATCATAAAAATTAAAACTTTTATATTTTAGCATTAAAACCCATATTGTCATTTGATTCTATTCAAACTTTGCTGGTATATTTCTCACAGCTTTATTAATTTCCTAATCCATATACAAACTGGAATAACAATGAAATGTGCCCTGGAATCTCTTAGCTATGTTTCTTTGTTGAATGTAGATTTCTCTTCAATGTACATTAATCCTCTCATTTCTTGATAACCTACCTGTGAAGTACAACAGTTTAAGTGTTCTTCTCTTGATGACGCTGTACTGAAATGACCAGAATCTATGGTTTCTCTTAATGATGAATTATAGTTTTATTATTTTTGTTATTATTCTGTTCCCACTTCAATAGAGAAGAAACTTTACTCTAATGAGTAATCACTCAATGACTACAAGTGAAAAATTCAGGAACTGAGCCTTATATTCCTGGGGAAAAGTAGGTGCTTGTGGTATAATACCATTTTTAAATATTGTTGGATTTGATTTTGGATGATATTTTGCCAAGGTTTCTTGTATTTATGTTTAAAAGAGATTTTTATAATATCTGTATCTTATCTTGGCAGCAGAGAAATGTTCGTATTATAAAATAAACTGAGAAATTTTTCCATATTCTTTGCTTTATGACTGACTTTGTGATTTGTGATATTATTTCTTCCTTTAATGATTGACGGATTGAAGATTTTCTTTGCTGTAACTGCGTACTAAAAACTTTGATAAACATAGGACCAGTTTATCCTTTAAGCACATATAGAGGTGATTAATTTCCTTGTTTTATAAAAAACAGCTTTTTATTACCACATTTATTCCACATAATGAGAACAGTCAAAGTGGGAAGTTGGTCTATGTTTGGAACGCATCTTAGCTCTTTTTACTTCCCGTTATCCTCTTCCCCTCCTTTATTTCTCCAGCCTTAAATGCCCCCTCCAAATTCAAAAAGTCTATCTCCCTGTTTGCTGTTGTCTACATTTTATTTTGCTCTTTAAATTATTTGTATTTGTGTTTTTCATATAACACAAGTCATACTTAACCAACAGTGCCTGATTTACCTTGTTTAGAATTAGAGTCTCTAGGTGCATCTATTTTTTATACAGGTGATTCAAATTTCTCCTCCTTGATGGTTGGCATTCTGTTGTGTACATCCACATTTTTAATTTTTGAAGATGTTATTGGTTCGTATTGGCAAGGCATGCAGTTGGAATAGTTCTGTGTACGTCTTAGAGACTGTTTCTTTTCAAACACTCTTCTTCCCTCCCTCTCCTCCTCCTCCTCCTCGGGTTCCTCTGTCCCCTTTCTCATACTTGTTGATATTCTTTGTCTTAGTTCACATCATGACACATAGTGTTAACATTAATTTGGGATATTATGATCCCCTACGTAGCACAGCTTTCTTTCCCTCATTTCTACTTCTCCTTGTGTTTTACCCCCTCTCACCTTTGTTCCCTTAGACCGCTTTCCTGTAATAAGAGATTCATCCCCTTGTTCCTTTCTATCGTTCTATATCATTTTCTTTTTTTGACCTTTGCCTCACTCAACTGAGAGGTATCATACAGCTTTTAAGCACGTTGGTCTAGTTTATTTCACTCAGTGTATTTTCCAGGCGCATTCACTTTCCTGCAAATTCCTCACATTTGTCAGTTTTTGTAGCTGAGTAGTATTTCACTATATATAGATACCATGTTTTGTTTATCCAGTCATTTGTTGATGGGCATAAAGTCTGCTTCCAACTATTACAAATCGTGGTGCTATAAACACTAGTATGCAAGTATCACTGTAGTATGATATCTTAAACTTTCTGGGGAAGATACCTAGCAGGCAGATACCTGAGTTGTATAGAATTTCTAATTTGCATTATCTGACAAATCTGCCTACTGATTTCTGTAATGGTGTGCTGGTTTGCACTCCCACCAACAATGAAAAAGTGTTTGTTTTTCACCACAGCTATAAGAGAATTTGTTATTGTTTTCTTTCCCAATGATTGCCATTCTTTCTGGAAGAAGATGAAATCTTATTGTTGTTTTAATTTGTATTTCTCTAAAAGCCCAAGATGGTGAACATTTTTCAAATATTTGTTGATAATTTGTATTTCTTCCTCTGTGAAGTGTCTGCTCATTTCTCTTGCCATTTCTTGATGGGTTCTTTAAGTGGTTTAATTTTTTGAGTTCTTTGTATATACTTGATATTAGTCCTCTGTCTGAGGAATATCTGGCAAGATTTTTTTCCCATTCTGTGTTTTTTCATTCTATCAATTGAATTTTTTATGGTACAGAAGTTTTTAGTATGATAAAATCCCATTTGTTGATTCTTCCTGCTCTTTCCTATGTGATTGAAATTCTTTTTAGAAAATCCTTTCCTACTCTTATGTCTTCAAGTATCTCACCTATTTTGTCTTGCAGGTTTAATTTTTCTGCTTTCATGTTGAGATATTTGACCCATTTGGATTTTAATTTAATATATGATGAGAGATAAGGATGCAGTTTCATTCTTCAACAAATAGATAACCAGTTTTACTCAATCACAAGCAATGGAATTGGTTCAGTAATAGTTTACCAACTTAAAAAGCACAGTAATGGGTGAATTCAGGAGTAAATTTCACAGAATCTTTAAAGATGTTAAATCCCCAGTACTTCTCAAGCTCATTGAAGAAATTCAAAGTGATGGTGTGCTCCCAGATTCATTGTAGAAGCAATCATAACTCTGATCCTCAAACTAGATAAAGACAAAACTAAAAAAGAGAACTGTAGGGCAAACTCTTTATTGAACATAGAAGCAAAAATCCTCAACAAGATACTAACACATAGTATGCAGCATATTTTCAAAAAGATGATACACCATGATCAAATCAGTTTCATTCCATAAACAGCAACAAGGTAAAAAAAAAAAAACTACATGATTATATCAATAGATGTAGAAAAGACTTTCAACAAAATTCAATACCATTTTATGATAAAAGCCTGAAGAAAGCAGGTACAGAAGGACCATACCTGAGTACAACAAAGGCAATCTATGATAAGACAATTGCCAGCATTATACTAAATAGGGGAAAACTTAAATCATTCCCCCTGAAATCAGGAACAAGATGAGAATGTCCACTATCACTTCTATTACTCAACACAATATGTGAAATGTTATCCAAAGCAATTAATCAAGAGAAACAAATAAAAGGGATACACAAGGGAAGGAAGAACTCAAATTATCTCTATTTGCCGATAACATGGTATTCTATGTGAAAGACTTAAAGAATCCCTGCAAAAACTCCTAGGTTTAATAGCTAATTTTCAGCAAAGAAGCAGATTAACATCCAAAAGTGATTTTAGCATTTGTGCATACCAACAATGAATGGAATGAGAAGGATATTATGAAAACAATACCATTCACAGTTGTTTCAAGAAAAATGAAATACTTTGAAATTAAACTAACCAAAGAAGTGAAAACAAAGTGCTGCTACAAAGACAACAATAGTTCTCTGAAGAAGGAGATTGAAGAGTTCGTCAGAAAATGGAAAGATGTCTTCTTGATAGGCAGAACCAATATTGTCAAAATGGCCAAAATTCCAAATTCCTTATGGATTCAATGGGGCCTCAACTGAAGCTACCAAGAGCATACCTTATTATTAAAATATTATTTATGATACCAACAGTATACTTTACAGATCAAGAGAAAAAATTCTAAAATTCATATGGAACAAGAAACCCCAAAAGCAAAACTAATTTTGACAACAAGAGCAAAACAGTAACATAGCAAAATCAGACTTGAAGCTATACTACAAAACAGTAATGATATAAATGGCACAGTATTGGAACAACGTGGATCGTGAGTCAGAATTGAGGACACAGAAGGCTTCCCACATAGGTTCAACTGTTTGATATTTGATAAAGCGTCCACAGTATAAAGTGGAGGAAAAACTGCTTATTCCACAAGTGTTTGGGAATACGCTTTATATGTACTATTTCTTTGGAGAATTGGCACTTCATTTACATTGCCCATTTTAATTGAGTCTTTTGTTTTGAGGTGTAATTTTTAGAGATCTTTATATATTTTAGATATTAGTCCTCTCTTCAAGGACTAACTGGAAATTTTTTTCCCATCCTCTAAGCTGTCTCTTCACTTGGTCCTCTTCTGTCCTGTGTAGATTTTAATTTTTATGTAATCTCGTTTGTTGATTATTTGGATTACTTTTATGTAATTTGAGGTTCCATTCAGAATTCTTGCCTATGTGTGAGTCTTCAAGACATGTGCCTAATTGGTCTTCCAGAAGATTCAGTGTTTCTGTTTATATCTGTAGGCATTTTGATCCATTTTGATTTTACTTTAGTACAGGGTGGGAGAGATATGAATATAGATTTATTCTTCTGCATCTGGATAACCAGCACTACATGTTCAACATGCTGTCTTTTCTCCAACACATACTTCTGTGAAACATCAGATGGGTACATGTGCCTGCATCCTCTCTTCTATTCTATTGATCTGTATGTCTGTTTTTGTGCAAGTACCATAAAATTTTTATCACCGTAGCTTTGAAATATAACTTGAAAACAAGAATTGTGGTGGCTCCTGCTTGGCTCTTGTTCTCAATGATTGCTTTAACTATTTTGAGTCTCTTCTGATTCCATATAAATTTTAAGATTTTTTTCTAGTTCTGTGAAGGATGTTATTAGTAGTTTAATGGGTATTGCATTAAACCTAGATGGTCAGATTTTTAATATGATAATGTTTGTTCTACATATCCAAGAACAGAAAATGTCTTTTCATTTTCTGATGTGCCATTTGACATCCTTCTTTAGAATATTATACATATCATTTGGAACTCTTTCATTTCCTTGATAAGGTTAATTGCTAACTATTTAAACTTTTGGAAGCTACTATGAATGTGATTATTCTCCTTATTTCTTTATTGGTGAATTTATTGTTGTTCAGGAACACTATTAATTTGTTGATTTATTTTGTATGCTGATACTTGAATGAATTTATTATTTCTAGTTATTTTTTTTGTAGAGTTTTGGGTCTTCTTTGTAAAGAATTTTGTCATCTGTGAATAGAATGTTTGATCATGTCCTTTCCTTTATTTCCCTTTTATTTCTTTTACTTGCCCGGTTGCTCTGGATAAAGTTGTATTATATTGAACAGTAGTGGTTGTCTTCTTCCTGTCTTTTAAGAAAAATCTTACAATTTTTACACATTTTATGTGAGATTAGCAGTGGGTCTATTGTAAGTGGCCATTATCAGTTTGAGATAAGGTCCTTCTATGCTTACATGCATCAGGATTTTTATCATCAATTGATATTGCATTTAGTGCTTTTTCTGTGTCTATTTAGATGGTACTGACTTTTTTGCCTTTGTTTCTGTTTATGTGATTTATTACATTTATTGATTTATGTATGTTGAGCCATCCTTGTATTTTAGGATATAAGCAAATGGGTCACAAGGTATCATCTTTCAAATATTTACCATTGTATTGATGAGAATTTTAAAATCTATTTTCATTAAAGAAATTGGTCTAAATTTCTCATTTTTTGTTAAATGAGAAATTGTCAGTTTTGCTATCAGAGTAGGGCTAGCTTCCAAGAATGAGTTTCACATTCTTCTCTTCTTCTCTTTCAATTTCATTGCAGAGTTTGAATAGTATTGGCATTAGATTTTCCCTGAAATTCTCATAAAATTCTATTATAAATCCATCAAGTCCTAGACTTTCCTTTATTGATAAAGTTTTTATTATTATCTTTATTTTATTGTCTGTTATTATTCTATTTATTACTTTATATATTTTAGTTCAATTTTGATATAGTCTAGAATTTCTCCATTTGTTTTATGTTATACAATTTATTGGAACATAAGTTTTCAGAATAGTTTTTTTATCATCTTCTTAATTTTGGTATCTACTTTACTTGATAGAAGTTTTTTTCTTTCTTTTTATTGTAATTTTGACTACTTTTTAAAATTTAATTTAAAGAAAGACTAAACAAAACAGAAAATGGGTAGAAATAATACATACTTTCAAAGAAAAAATAAACAGTAAGAAATCACTAGATGATTACATATTGTCATCTTACAAATAGTTGTTCAAGACACAAAAGTGAAACACAAAGTGGGGATTCAAACAGTGAGACTGCAAACAGTTTTGTTCAAGTAGCCAACAAAAACTAAGTAATGTGGTTATCAACCTTATACACTTAAGCATACATGCAGTTATCCATATCTTCATTTATGTTGAGATTAAACAAACCATAGCAGGCTAAAATCACTCTGAACAAAGAATAATAGTATTGCTGGATTTCACATAATGACACTACGGAATCAGCACTGGGTATTGTAGTGTCTCTTTTTCTTCCAAGTATTTGTTCATTTCAGCATGCATTAGAAGATCAATTCTTGTAAACTGTTTATAGGTTCTACACATGCATGAGTCTTAACATGTATTTCTATTCTTACTCTATTAGAGTGAGAAACAAAACAAAGCAAGATAAAACAAAACATATTTGTATAAACACACAAAACAAAAAAGTTATATAAAAGCACTGTCCAAGGAGTTCTACGATGGTTACTGTGTTGTCTCTTGTTATCTTCAATAGAATTGTCTATATCAACAGATAGAGTATGCTTGAATGTAGCAGTATACAACAATATTAATAAAAACAAAACATTTTAGATAGTGCAAAACTTCAAAAATGGGTAATAATGAAACCAGAATGGGTATCATAGTGAATCTTATCATTGTCAGTGTAGTTGCCTATACTCTCAGACTTGATATGATCAATGATAACAGTTTTGAAAAAAATCTGTTGATACCAAATAGCAATCAAACCAGATTTAACTAAGATCAGTCATTATAAAACAGTATAAGTTATACAGTGTTCCAGATTAAATTAATAGGAAATTAAAGATGATTACTGTACTATATTCTGTTATTTTTGAGATAGCTGCCTGTACCTGCAGATCTAGTGCAAGTAGACAAACTGGAACAGAATAAAATCTAAGCAGAGTGGTGTGGGTAATGTGGGTTTTAAATCCTGATACACTATTAACAATATCCTCTGCCATCTTTTTTAAGACTATTCCTCCCTTTTCACTTCCCCAGAGTGCACCGTGCATTTTTGGGTCTCACCAACACCCTCAATTTTTAGATTGAGGGGGAAACCTGTATTTACCAAAGTGTTTCCAGACTTTCTCCCTCCTGGATTTCATCTCTAGTTGTATTCCTTTGCCTCTTAAAGCCTGTCTTTCCAACCTATCCAAGGGTCGAGTTGCCCCTATTACTGTCTGTTCCTTGTCACATACAGCATTGTTTTCTCATATTTGATTTTCAGTCCATAAACCCTTTTTCAGGTTAATTATGTTTCCTATAAAGAGTATCTCAGTGGACTCTACCTCCTGATCTACTCTGCCTGTGTTTCTCTTTTTTTTTCCTTTTTTATTTAATTCATCATGGCCATTTACATTAGAGATTATATCCAAATTTCTGTTGTGCTCTTTTTTTGCTTCATTAGTTGTCTGCTTTTCTCCTTCATTCCACTTTCTGCTCCATTCATTGAGGCCTCTCTGCCACAGTTCCTGAAATCCTGGTACTTTTCTCTCTCTCTAAAATGTCCTTCAATATTCTCTGTAGAGTTGGATTGGTGGTCTCAAATTCCCCCAGTTCCTCTTTGTCTTGGAAGCATCTTGTTTCTCCATTAATTTGTAGAGGCAGTATATCAAGGTACATCAATCTGGGCTGGAGGTTATTTTCTTTCATGGCTTGGAATACTTAGCCCCAACTTCTTGATTTGATGATCTATGTTGAGAAGTCTGCCATGATTTTGATGGGTTTTCCTTTATAGGTGATCTGCTTCTTTTCTCTGATGGCTTTTAATATTCTGTCCTTATACTGAATTTCTGGGATCTTGATTATTATATGCCTGGGTGTAGTTCTGTTTTGGTTGTAGGTGGCTGGAATTCTGTAAGCCTCATACATCTGAATATCAGTTCCATTCCTATGCTTGGGAAGTTTTCCTTAGTTATTTCTGTGAATAGCTTTAGTGGTTCATTTGTTTGTACCCCTGCTTCTTCATTCACATTCTTTATTCTTAAGTTATAGATCGTCTTGTCATCTTCTAGCCTTTGTATTGTTACTGCCTGTTTCCTTATTATTTTTAAGAAAATTTTCCTTTCATGTTCACACATTGCAAACCTGTCTTCCAGTTTGGATAATCTATCCTTAGTTTCTTTCAAGCAGCTTTGCCAGCTTTCAATGGAGTTTTTTATTTCCTGATAATCTCTTTGAACCTGCTTCGTGTATTCTATGCTTTCTTTATATATTCTTCATCTAACATTTCTTTCCTTTTTTGCACTCCTCCGTTCTTCTATCTGTGCCTTCTTGAGAGGTGCTTAGCATCTCTTTTGTTAATCTACTTATATTTTGCTTTACTTGGTTAAATATTTTACTTTTGAACTCATGTATGAGGTCTTGAAGATATCTCTTTATGTCCACTGATGCCGTGTGTGATATTGCATGTTTCCTCTCCTCAATCTCTTTTTTATTTACCTCTCCTGGATCAATGTTCTCAGGGTTGGGGGCTGGGGACTTTTTCTTATTGTTTCCTCTTCTCATGTTTTTGGTTTCTTCCATACAGGCACATAGAGGAGGTCCTAGTCCCTTTCTTTGTTGGTTATGGTTCTTCTGAAGCACACTAGCTAGGTAATCCTGCCCACTCCAGTGTGTTATTGAAATGCAAACGGGGGTGGTGTATGCTGCCTCCTCCCTTTCAGGTCAGTCAACCTGCTGAGGCCTTCCCTGCATTAGTGTGTGCTGTGCATAGGGAATTGGTTTGGAATAATGTATTGGACCTCAGCCAGGGGCATGACCCAGGCCAAGAATACCCCACCAATCTTGTCTGGGAAAGGAGAAACTGACTGAAGTCACTCTGTTCCTTGTTCTTGCCAGTCTTGCCCAATTCCAAAATATCATCCCGTTCATGCCCTTTTCCCACGGAAGGGTTTTATTCCTGGCACTCACTGAAGGTCGATGTAGGTCCCTTGCCAGCTCCGTTCCCCATTGGGCTCACCAACCTCCAACTTCAGTGCAACTGCACTTCAGTGAGACTGAGGTTCTACTCGTTTTTCTTTTCAATGAACCAAATTTCATTTCATTAATTGACCATGTGTATTGCTCTTTGCTTTATTTTTTATTTTAAAGAGGAAAAACAGAAAAATCCAAAAGCAAACAAAAAAAAGCAAAATCTAAACAACAAAAACAAGAAAAAATAGCAATATATGATGTCAAAGCAAGATGATAGAAATTTAACAATCATTGTTATATTTCATATTGTCATCTTCAAAATAGTTGCTCAGTTTACCAGATACACATATACAAAATTGATCAAACAATAAGATTTCCCTTTGAGCAATTTCTTTCCTTTTTACTATATCTATTATAACTTTAGGATCTTGTTCATTCTTTCAGTTTCTTATACTAGTGATACAATATGGTGTTTAAACATGCAAGTCTGATATATTTCACTTAGGAGTATGGTTTCTAGTTGCATCCATTTATCTATAAAAGCCTCAAGTTTATTGTTCTTTATGACTGAGTAGTATTCCATTATATAAAAAAATACATCATTTTTATCCATTCCTCAGTATATGGACATTTCAGTTGTTTCCAAGATCTGGCTATTATAAGTTCTGCTGCTATAAATAAGGTAAACACATATTGCTGTGGTATGATTTTTTTAAATTTTTCTGGGAAAACACCCAAAAGGGTAAAAAAGGGTAATCCCAGTATTGTGAAAAATGTACAAACTGACATTTTACAGTGATTGTACCAGTCTACACTCCCATAAACAATGGAGAAAGGTACCTTTTTCTCCACAGCCCTGTCAATGTTTGTTATTGGTTAATTTCCTGATATTAACAATTATTTTTAGAGTGAGATGATATCTCAGTGTTGGTTTAATTTGTGTTTCTCAAATGACCAAATGATATTGAATATTGTTTCATATATTTATTTGCCATTTGTAGGTCTTCATTGTATAATTGCATTTTCATCTCAGATGCCCATTTTTGGATTAGTCTTTAAATTTAGGGGCCTTATTTTTTCAGTTTTTATACATTCTAGATAAAAGTCCTTTGTCTGAATAACAGTAGGCAAAAATCCCTTCCCAATCTGTGGGTTTTCTTTTTACTTTGTTAGTGATTCTTTCAATGTAAAAAAAATCAAATAACATGAGATCCCAGTTGTTGACTCTTTGAAGTACTTCCCATACAGTTTAATTTTTATTCATGAAATCTTTGCATGTCCCTAGTGTTACGGATTAAGAACTGGTGGTCAACTTAACGCCAGCTGGATTACATCAGCATGGCATTGAGTGAAGATGCTCCACCTGAGGAAAATTGCCAGTATAAACAGGTGGAGAAGAAGGGAGGTGTTGAGGGCATTGAGGCATTAATGTGTTGTTTCATTGAGGGATTGTGGGTTCTCCGTCAAGTTGCAGTTTGAGCTGTTGGTTCTCCTGGAGAAGCTCTGGTCCTCACATCAAGCACTGCTTCCTGGCTCTGGAGGAGAAGACATGTGCTGCTTGGTTTCTAGGATGAACTTGTCATGCTGCCTCTTGGCATGTACCCAACTGTGCTTGTTGTTTGGAGGAGCTCAGGGCCTCTGTGTCACTGAGGATGGCTGTGGTGCCTTTCAGGACAGCCCTGGTCTTTGTTGTGAATGTGACTTCTTGGCTCCAGCATAGAACCCTCATCCCACCAGCATTCCTTAACTTCCAGCCTTATGTTTACAGTATTTTTTCTTCTGTTAATTTTCACTTTAGCTTGCTCTTGTTTTATAGGAACTTGAGGTGCTTCTTTAGCATGTGTACTTGGGATTACTCAATTCTTTTAATGTGTGTATTCACGAGTACAAACTTCCCTCTTAGAACTCTCCTGTGTCCCATAGGTTTTGGCTTGTGTTTCTAATGTCATTTGGATCAAAGAGCTTTGTAAACTCTTTAATTTCTTTCTGAGATCCATTGGCACTCAGTAATAGATTGTTCAATTTCCCTGTGTTTGTGTGATTTCTGCAGTGCCAGTGTTATTGGGATGAAGAAAGAAGTAGATTAAAAATTAGGAAACAAAAAACTGTCATAATTAAATGATAGTCCCAAAAAGACAACAAAATGATGACATATTAATTCAATCAGTAAATGAGAAAACTGAAGTAACCAGGCATTTGGGGGAATTCTATGAGAAATTGTAAAAACTATAATAAATAAGATACCATATATTAAAATACAAATTGAGTAAATATGAATATGGTTTTGTATATAATTACAAGTATAAGCACAAATTACTGATCATAACTTTAGGAATATAGAAATTATAAGCAAACAATTTTCCACAGTGAAAATAATTGAACAGTATCATGTAGCTGTACAAATGGAAAATATCTGATAAACAAGGATATTTCTTTAAATAAATATACAATTACCAAAAGGAGTAATATACGGTATACTATTTAAGCAATGTACTACTTGTTTTAATTGTGGTTTAACTAGGAAGGCATTATAAAGAGAAACAGGCTTTATGTACTTTGATACAGAATAATCCATAGACTAAATTAAGACAGAACAACCCACTAAACAATGTGTATACCACAATATTGATGATAAATGAGATGCTACTATTTTCTGTGTTCCCTTTGGTATATGATAAATTTTGTGTCATTTTGAACTTTATAGCATGGATTAGCTCTGTACATTTTTAAGAGTATTTAATAAGTATATTATGAGCAAAGAACACATGATGATGATAATGATGGTAGTGGTGATGGTGTGGTGTTGATGATATACTGACTGCCTATGACTGGGACTCTCTCATTCACTCATAATGAGTCAAGGTCTCACATAATCCCCATTTTAAAGATGAGGAAACTTAGAGAGACTAATCAATATAAAGATTAGTAAATCCACTTGCCACCCTATAAATCACATCTTTCTAACTTCAAAGCTAATGATAACCAAGGTTTGCCCAAATTCAGCTGAGCATTCAGTTAACTAACTTTAAATTGATGTTAACTATTTCTCCACTTCATTGAACCACATAAATGCAACTTTTCTTCTTAAGTGCCAAGTTTGATATAAATTAGCTAACTTTATTGCTATAGTTGTGATTTTATATACATGAAATCTTGTTCTCCTGAAAGATCCAATTAAGATTACATAAAGGTTTACAACAGCCCTGTTGTATAGATGGTTCAACATTCCAACAACAAACTAGATAAACATTTTGCCAATCACTAATTAAAAAGCTGGCTCTAAGTACAATAACCTGGAGTCAGTTTGAATTCACATTTCTATTAAAGGCTAATGAATACACAGCTAAACCAATTTAGTCAAATTGTTTCTTCATTGTGTTCAAAGTTAAAACTAACATTCAGTGTTAGCCCTCAGTCTTTTAAATTATTTTTCCTCCCCTATTGAGTGAAAGTCTAATTAAAAGCTTTTAGTCTTTCACATTGTGCAGGCTGCTAAGTGATATTGTTTAGTCTGCAGGGATTCAATTATTAGTTGGCTTTAAAATATACAATTCTATGAGACTTTTTAAATCTACTTTGCCTGGAAGGTTCTGTGTAATAAAATTTAATCTGATAACAATATTATTAAGTTGTGACACAAAATAAAAATTGTTTTTAAGTATATGGTATGAGATTTTAATTTCTGTCCTAAAATGTACTATTTACAACAGTGGGACTACCCAAATTGTCCAAAATACCATGTAGGTTTGTACTTTGATATAGAATAATCCATAGACTAAATGAAGACAGTCTGTGTACTCAGAAATAGAACCAGCTATATAATTTGCAGGCTCTAGAAAAAATGAAACACACAATCTTTGCTCAAAAACTACTGATGCTTTTGTAACGTGACTCTTGAGCATTAATCAAAGCACAAGTCCTTTCGGGCCATGAGTGCTCATGTAGCTGTACAGATCCCATGCCACTGTATGTGTCAGGTGTGGGAATCTCACATTACATCAGTGCTTTTAAATCTAAACCAACTGTCTAAAAATGACAATGGAGTAACTAAAAAAAAGTCACTTGTTTTCTGTTTATTTCTTTTGTTATGTTTTTAAATCCTCCAAGCTTAATTACTACAGGGTGTTCAGTCCTGTGTTCAAACTGGTTGCTACTGAAATGCTCCTAGTCCAAGCCCATTGCTCTGCAGCTCTTGCTGCAATGATTTTGTTGGCCCAGGATCTTGTGCCTAGGAATCAACCATTCCACATATGACAAAGTCATAATCCAAGGCAGTACATTTCAACAGCAAAAGGGGGCACAGTGCCCTAACTGACCTACAGTGCCACTGTTCAGGCCAATGGGGCCATTTCTTCAGAAGCCCAGCTACACCAATCTTAGCAGAATCTACATACCTCCAGGAATTCTGTGAACTTGACAGCTCTCCTGTCTGCCATCCCACATGGAGAACCTTGTTGTGCAGAAAACATTCAATACATGTTGACCTGAACTATACCTGTTTTCCTCCTTTTCTCCTTCTAATAAACAAATCAGAGACAGTTTCTTATTTTGATTCTTCCAGCCACTTGGGTTTTCAGAGGAACATTTGGATAGCCAGAACTTAAAATACTGTAAGCAAAATAAAAACTAAAACAAACAAACTAATATTACTAAAAGTGATAGTTTAAATTTTAAAGCTTTTTAATATAGTATAACAAATATATAAACTTAAAAGCAAACTAAAAATATAAAAATATTTTTGAAAAGAAAATACTTTGAAAAGCACATCAATTTTCCTGCTTTCCAAAATAATGGATGTAGGTAGTATATTTGCTCCATGTGTG
This sequence comes from Cavia porcellus, assembly GCF_034190915.1. Lineage (NCBI taxonomy): Eukaryota > Metazoa > Chordata > Mammalia > Rodentia > Caviidae > Cavia > Cavia porcellus. Next base: position 89,959,717 of record NW_026947490.1, read on the forward strand.
CAGAGAGGTTATACAAATTGAGATGAGTAATTAAAGATATGTGTTCTGGAGACAGACTGCCTGGGTCGGAATCCTTACTTTGCTCTGAAACCTTGGACGAGTTTCTCAATCTGTGTTTCAGCTCACTCATCTGGAAGATAAGGATACTATTGGTTCCCACATAGAGTTGTGATGAGTATGAAAGGTATATATATATTACACACAGGCATCTGTGTTTCACATATAATATATATTCTATATAGCCATTGAAACATATATAATAAATAGGCATATATATTACTTTAAATTATATCAAGCAACCTATGTGGATAACTATAAGTAAAAATTATGCTTGATACTATAACTCAGAAACTTTTGTATCACTAATGGTAACATTTTTGAGTTCAGATGATTGCTTTAAAATAAAAGAAATGTGTTTATGTTTCAAATATCAGGAGAATGTTCCATGAGAATTGTTAAACTAATACAAAAATTGTTCTTATTTATGGCATACTAAGGGATGTTCATATATATATGGACTGATCAAACCAGGATGGACATATTTCTCACCTCAAACAGTTATCACTTTTCAATATTTTGTTAGTACATGCCTGCAGTACATAATAATCCCATTCATCAAGGACAACTTGTACATGAACACAACACATCTATATTCTTGTGGGGTTTTTGTCTCTTTCCTTTCTCTTCCGATACTTTTTTCCTTCTTGATTTACAAGAGCTTGATTTAAATTATTTCCTTCAATTCTTTTCCTTTTAAATCTCTTTTGCCTTCCACCCTTTTCATCCTGTATCTCTATTCCTCTTCTCTTTTGAACAAGTTTTTCCTGCTTCCTAGTATCTATGCCCCATTTTGGTCCTTACTTACGCTTTGGATTTCTCACACAGGAAAAACATGTGATATTTAAACCTGTTTGTCTAATTTATTTCACTTAAGATTATCGCCTCTGAGTACATCCATTTATCTAAAAATGTATGAAGTGTTTCCTTCTTAATGGCAAAGTCCATGATTGCACTGGCTAGGACTTTCAGTATCACACTGAATAGAAGTGAGGAAAGTGATCATCCTAATCTGGTCCTGATCTTTGAAAGTAAGCCTTCCACTTTCCCATTCAGTATGCTCTTAGCTATTGGTTTGTAGCTAATTGCTTGTTAGGTTGAGTTCCAAAATGTCTTTCAAATGTCTCAAGTATTCGGAGGAGGTGGTTCTGAGGATCATTGGATGATTGGGGCTCTGTACTCATTGGTGGATCAATCCATTGATGAAGTAGTAGATAAATGCAGTGTTGAGTTGGGGCCCTGTTGGAGGAGGTGAGTGGTTGAGCACAGGCCTTTGAGGATATCTGTCACTCTGGTACTTTCCTCTCTCTGCTTTCTGGTTGTCACGGGTTGAAAAGTTTTCCTCTGCTGTGTCCTTATGCTATGATGTTTCTGCTTTGGAGTCAGGGAGCCATAAACTGAACTTTCTGAAGTTTTGGGCCTAACAAAACTGGCCTTCTTTAAGCTTTAGGTGTCAAATATTTTATTCCACTGATAGGTAGGTTGTATAATTTAATTATGCTGTGGAATAAAATTAACTATCTCTTAATTATGTTGGACTATGTTTTTTCTGTATTCAATTTGTTCAGAAGTTTTATCCTGAATATATGTTGTATTTTATCAAATTTCTTCATCAAATAAATTGATATTAACATGTAGTTTTTATCTTTTATTCTGCTATTCTAATATATAATATTTATTGATTTGCATATGTTGAACCATCCTTGAATATCTGGAATGAGTTCTACTTCATCATGATAAAAAATATTTTAGTGTGTTGTTGGACTTGATTTGCTTCTATTTGTTGAGGATCTAGACTATTGTTTCTCAATGTGTCCATAAATACGTCTACCAGTCGTAATTGTTCTGTTTCCTAAACTTCTTCTAGCTAGTTTTCTAACTAGTATGACACATTTTAATTTAATTTCTTTTCTTTGTATCCTGCTGTGGATCAAAACCAGGGCCTCATGATAAGAAAGCACTCATCACTGAGCGGTATTCCTACATTCATTTCCTTAGAGTTATGCCAAAGTAAAAATAATTAGGATTGAAACAAATCTGTTCAGAAATTTAATCATGAGAGTATGACCTGAGCAATTCTCATAATGAAGCAATAAAAAAAATTATTTTTAAGACAAGGTTTCAGTATAGAGTTCAACCTGGCCTTGAGCTCACTGAGTAGCACAGGCTAGTCTTGAACTCGTTAGTGGTAATCCTCCCACCTCAGCCTCCCAAGTATTGGGATGATAGGCATGCACCACCATGCCTGGCTTTAGGAAAATTTTATAGCATGAACTTTGTAGACATTAAATTTAATTGGTTCTCTTCTGATGCTTTATAAATGATGCCAATAACTGTGAAGGCTAATGAGCCACGAGCTAAGTGAACACTATAACATATCACAAGTTTGTTGTGAAGATAAAATATGAACATTTTGTAGATACCCTAGTGACATAAATTCAGTTTTTGACTGACATTCTGATATTAGACATAGGACACCAAGACATGAAGCCTACATGTAAAGTACAGATTTCTGTAGTTTCAGTATAATTCCTATGTCCAGTTATTGGCTGGTGAATTTATTCTGAGGTGAAAGGTAGAATTTCCTACATAAAAGCCTTATAGATCAAAGAATGAGAGATTTTTTGTGCATGTGCAACAACTGGAGGGCGAGGATCAGTGAGAATTGAAGCAGAAAAACAGCTCAACATTAACTACTTGCTTACTGTATGTTGATATGGTGGGGGGAGGGAGAGAGAAAGAGGGGGGAGAAAGGACAGAAAAGTCTCTTAAAGCTTAATTTAAAAGTACCATTCAATATCTTTATAGATGATTTGATCCATGTATTTTGGGAATTTTTATAGTGGGTAGTGGGTCTCCACTAAATTATCAACTTAATAGCATAAAATGATTTCAGTAACAGGTAAAAATGTAACTGAATGAACTGTCAGTACAGAGAAAAACAGCTGGACAAACTTTCTGTTTAACCTGAATTTTCAGTAGACAGCCAAGTCCTTAAGTCACCAGAAAGCTATTATTTTGTCAGAAAAAAAAAAACATAGTTATGATTGTCTATTTCATAGTACTCCTTTATATTACTTCAGGTCTTAAAGAAAACTTTAGTCTTATAACAATCACTTTCTGTTTTCATCATATAAGCCTACTTTTGCCAGATTTTCTATAACTGCCTTTTTAGAATCCTCCGCTGAATGAGAATTATAGCATCATTTGGGGTTCTGAGATATTTTTTAGTTTGAAGTAATTCAAGTAGGGCTCCATAAGTCTAAGAACACAGTTTCAGAGCCAATCTTCTTACATTTAAAATTTTATTTTAAAGAAAAAATGGTGATACAGAATTTCATATTAAGATATAGGAAATTAATAATAATATATATTACTTCTTTGAAGTAGCTGCTCAGGTTACAAGATATAGGTATGCAAAGTTAATTAAACAATATTAGCAGAAACGATTCTCCTCAATGAACCAAAAAGTAATTAGTATAGTTATCTTAGCTGATACATATATCAATATATCTATATATCAGATGATATAGATATCTATATCTATATATCTCTATACCTATATAGAGATATATCTGATATATCTTTCTTTTTGAGCAATGGTTCTTTCCTTTAGAGCAGTTTCTCTCCATCTATATCTATAGATGTATCTATATAGATATATGGATATAGATATAGATGTATCTAGGCATAGCTAGATACAGATACATAGATGGAGATATATAGATGGAGATAAACTGCTCTAAAGGAAAGAACTACTGCTCAAGAAGAAAGAGAAAAGAAGCAGTGGTTCTTTCCTTTTCACAATACATTTTGGATTTTATTTACTCTTTCAGTTTCTTACACTAGGGAGGGACAATATGATGTTTACACGTGACTCTGGTTTAACTCAGTTATGAGTATGGTCTCAAGTTGCATCCATTTACATATAAAAGCCACAAGTTTATTATTCTTTATGGCTGAGTAGTATTCCATTATATAAAGATACCACACATTTGGACCTTCTCCGGAACCAGGAACTGGGAAACTCAATTGGTGGCTGAGGTGAGTCTGCTCCCCTCCCAAGCCCAGGAGACTGTGTTAAGATCATTGTTCCCAGAGCTCAAGGACCCACCCAGAGCCCAGCCACATTAGACTAGCCTTGGGAGGTTTTGTAGCCTGAGTAGATTACTACCAGTGACCTTCTTCAATTATGGGAGTCGAGAGCAGGTGAAGTGAGTTCCAGAACATTGGTCTTTGCCTGGGGAGAGCTTTAACCCATCATCTGCAGTGGTTAGGTGCCTGCCCAGCTACCTGGAACACTGAAAGAGACATGGGAGGGCCTGAGGGCCTGACTGGACCAAGCTCAGCAACCTCCATTCAGTCCCAGGAGCCTAGGGCATAGGAGATGATTTCCAACACATTCAGGGGAAGCCTTAGAAAAACACTTGAAACACAGAAATATAGGAAAATGACAAAACAAAAGACCAAAATGAAATCTCAAACATCCAGCCCATCCCAAGAAAGCCTAGGAGCCATGTACATAGAAGAAAATATATGCCAAACACCTGAAATACCTGTAATAATAGCAACTGAAATGAAGAAGCAACTCCAGGAAGCTTTAAAGGAATCAAACTAGAAATAATCTCCCAGGTAAAAGAACAAATGATAAAAGAAATGAAAGGGATGCTGAACACATCTAAAGAAGACATAGTTTAAAAACTAGAGGAAAAAAACAAAAAGATAGAATCCCTGCATGAACAATTTAAGAAACAAACAGAATACATGAAGCAAATTCAAAGAGCTATAAAGGAAATAAAAAATTCCATTGAAAGTTGTCAAAACTGACTCAATGAAAGTGAAGATAAAATTTCAAACCTCGAAGACAAGAATGCATCTAGTGAACAGGGAAGGAAAGATCTTTTAAAAAAAAAAACAAGGAATCAGAAAATAACAATTCAACAGCTGCAAGATGATGCAAAGAAAAACAAGATTAACAATAAGATTACTAAATTAATACAGATAAATGAAAAAGAAGGGAACAACACAAATGATATCAACAGGCTATTCACAGAAGTCATAGCTGAAAATTTCCCAAACATGAGAATGGAAACTGCCATTAGGATTAATGAAGCATATAGAACTCCAAATATCAAAACTAAAATAAAACTACAGCCAGGCATATAATAATCACATCCCAGAAATCCAACATAAGAATAGAAAAATAAAGCTTTCAGAGAGGAACGACAGATCACCTATAAAGAAAAGCCTATCACAATCACAGCACACTTCTCAACACAAACAATGAAGTCAAGAAGAAGCAAACTATTTCAGATCCTAAAGGAAAATGATTTCCAACCTAGAGTGATGTACCCTGAAAAACTGTCCTTCAAAATGGATAGAGAAATAAGATACTTCCAAGACAAAGAACAGCTGAAGAATTTCATGAACACCAAGCCAACCCTCCAAAAAATACTGAAAGATAGTCTAGATGCACATAGGAAAAAAACCACTAAGCAAGGTAGTCAACTAAAAAGAATGGAAAGATAAAGACAACAGCAGATACATAATATGACAACAACAAGCCAATACATAAAAGTTATAACTATTATTGTAAATGATCTCAATGCACCAATTAAAAGAAACAGACCAGCTGAATAGATCAAGAAACAACATCCAAACATATGGTGTCTACAAGAAACCCTTCTAACCCAAAAGGAAACTCACAGACTGAAAGTCAAAGTACGGAAAACAATATTTCATGCAACAAGAACTAAAAAAAAAGTGTGGGTAACTATTTTGTTTGCAGATAATGTGAACTTTAAACCAAGAATTATCCTAACAAATAAAAAAGGTCACTACATACTGGTTAGAGGAAAACTTAAAGAGGAAGAGATAACTATCTTAAATATATATGCACCAAATTCCAGAGCACTCAGCTATACAAAGCAAGTATTAATAGAAATGAAAAATCAAATTAGCAATAACACAATTATAACAGGAAACCTTAACTCACCATTGACACCAAGGACAGATAGACTAGAGAGAAAATCAGCAAAAAATAACAGAACTGAATCACATCAGTGAACAAATGGACTTGGTAGACATATACAGAGTGTTCCATCCAACAACATCAGAGTATACATTCTTTTCAGAAGCACATGGAACATTCTCTAAAATAGACCATATACTAGGTCACAGAACATATTTAAATCAAGGCAAAAGAATTGAAATTATCTGATGCTTATTATCAGATTATATTGCCTGAAACTAGAAATCAATGATAAAAGAAACTGTAAAAACCCCACAAACACATGGAAATTGAATAATATACTCTTGAGCAATCAGTGGGTCACAGAGGAAATTAAAGAAGAAATTTAAAAATATCTACAAGCAAATGAAAATACAAATACAACTTCCCGGAATTTGTAGGATGCAATGAAAGCAGTCCACAGAGGAAAATTCATTACACTGAGTTCTCACATCAATAAAAAAGAATGAATACAAATAAACAACCCGTTGCTACACCTCAAACATCTAGAAAAAGAATAGCAAGTCAAGCTCAAAGGCAAAAGAAGAGAGGAAATTATAAAAATCAGAGCAGAAATTAATGCAATACAGACTAAGAAAACAACCCAAAAAATCAATGAATCAGAGTTGGTTCTTTGAAAGAATAAATAAAATTGATAAGCCCCTAGCTAAACATTTAAAAAAGGAATGAAACAGTTCAAATTCAAGCAATAAGGAATGAAACAAGTGAAATCACTACAGACTCTGTGGAAATACAGAAGGTCATTAACACCTATTTGAAAAAACCCTACTCTCGTAGGTTCAGTAACACAGAAGAAATGGATAGATTCCTACAAACATATGAAGTACCAAAACTGGGTCAAGAAGATGTAAAACTGCTGAATAACCACATTTCTATTAATGAAATTGAAAAATGTAATTAAGTCCCTACCTACAAAGATGAGCGCAAGCCCAGACGGATTCACTGCAGAATTGTACAAGAAATACAAAGAAGACTGAATGTCCACACTCTTCAAACTCTTCAATGAAATCAAAAGGGAAGCAATTCTTCCTAAGTCATTCCTGGAAGCAAATATTACTCTAGTACCAAAACCTGAGAAAGACCCAGCTAAAAAAGAGAACTACAGGCCAATCTCCCTAAAAAACACAGATGCAAAAATCCTCAATAAAATGTTGGCAAACACAATGCAGCAAATCAACAAGATTATACACCACAACCAAGTGGGATTCATCCCAGGCATGCAGGGATGATTCAACATATGTAAGTCAATAAATATAATCCACCCTATTAATAAAGCCAAAAGTAAGAATCACATGATCATCTCTATAGATGCAGAAAAAGCATTTAATAAGGTCCAACACTCATTCAAAGCAAGAACTTTAAAGAAATTGGAATAGAAGGTCTTTACCTCAATATGATAAAGGCCATCTATGACAAACCTACAGCCAGCATCGTATTAAATGGCCAAAAACTGAAGGCTTTTACCTTAAATCAGGCACAAGACAAGGATGTCCCTTATCACCACTCCTATTTAATATAGTACTGGCAATACTAGCCAGAGCAAGACAAGAGAGAGAAATAAAAGGGGTAAAGATAGGAAAAGAGGAAGTTAAATTATCATTATTTCAGATGATATTATGCTCTACATAGAAGACCCTCAAAACTCCATCGAAAGACTCCTAGATACAATAAATAAATTCAGCAATGTAGCTGGATACAATACTCAAAAATCAATAGCATTTCTGTACATTAACAATAAAATCACTGAAAAAGAAAAAAAGAAGCCACACCCTTCAAACTAACATCCAAAAAAATGAAATACTTAGGAATTAATCTCACAAAATTAATAAAAGATCTATACAGGGAAAATTATAATACTTTGAAAAAAAGAAATTGATGATCTCAGAGAATGGAAATACATCCCTTGCTCATGGATAGAAAGAACAAATATCATAAAAATAGCCATTCTCCCAAAACTGTTATACATATTCAATGTAATTCCAATGGAAATATCATCAACATACCTCATAGATCTAGAGAAATCACTCCTAAAATTCATCTGGAACCAGAAGAGACCTACAAGAGCAAAGATAGTTCTAAGCATCAAAGGCAAGGCAGGAGGCATCACAATCCCTGACTTGAAGTTATACTACAAAGCAACCATAGTAACATCAACATGGTACTGGAACCAAAACAGAGCCGAAGATCAATGGAATAGATTAGAAGATACAACCACAACTACAAACACACTCAACCACCTTTTCTTTGATGAAGGGGCCAAACATGTTCACTGGAAGAATGACAGTCTCTTTAATAAATGGTGTTTGAAAAACTGGCTCTCCATATGCCAGAAACTAAAACTAGACCCATGCCTATCACCATGTACTGAAATAAAATCTAAATGGATCAAAGATCTGAATATTAAAACAGAAACACTAAATCTATTGGAAGACAAATTGGGTAGAAACCTTGAAGACATAGGAGTAGGTAGAGAATTCATGAACAGGACTCAAACCGCACAGGAAATACTTCCCAGAACAATAGCTAGGATCTTTTCCTATTAAAAAGTTTCTGCATATCAAAAGAGATCTCCAGCATAGTGAAAAGAAAACCCACAAACTGGGAAAAAATCTTAGTGAACTCTCCCTCAGACAAAGGACTTCTGCCTAAAACATATAAAGAATTCAAAAAAATCAGACCTCCAAAATTCAAAGATCAATCCAATAATGGGCATCTGAGATGAATTCACACTTGTCAGATGAAGAAATACAAAAGCAAATAAATACATGAAAAAATATTCATCATCCTTAGTCATTAGAGAAATGCAAATTAAAACAACACTGAGATTCCATCTCACTCCTGAAAGAATGGCCAGGATCAAGAAAACCACCACCAACAAATGCTGGAGAGGCTGTGGGGAAAAAGGAACTCTCCTGCACTGTTGGTGGGAGTGTAGACTGGGGCAACCACTGTGGAGGTCAGTCTGGAGATTTCTCAGAAACCTGGGATTGGAAGTCCCATTTGACCCAACTATTCCACTTCTAGGCATATTCCCAGAAGAACTGAAAACATCCTTCTACAGTGATATTTGTGCACCTATGTTTATAGCAGCACAATTTGTAATAGCCAGATCTTGGAAACAACCTAAGTGTCCATCAACTGAGGAATGGATAAGAAAGCTGTGGTATTTTTTATACAATGGAGTACTACTCAGCTATAAAGAATGGTCACATTGAGATATTTATAAATAAATGGACACAACTTGAGACCATACTCATTAGTGAAATTAAACAAACTCACATGTATAAATGCCCAATCATCTCCCTAGTTTAAGAAGTAAAGAGTACTTAAGAGTTTATAGTAATCATGATTCCCCATTACATTGCTCTGAAGCCTTAAAATGTCTGCATTCATTAGTTGGAATGGTTTTATCCTAGTTTGTTTGATTTTATTATCTGTGATAGTATAAACAGCTATTTTAAAGAAAAGAAGACATTAGAATAGCCAGAACTGATTAGTATCTTCTTACTCTGAAGTCCTACTATGCTTTTGTTTTTTCTGTTTCCTTTGGTTCTATCGTGTTATATCTTATTGGATGTTATTATGTGTGATAGTATAAACAAATTTTCTATGTAAAATGAGATAATATAGTAGCCATTTTTCATTCTCTATTTGGTTCTGAAAGCTTTGTAATGCTTTCATTCTCTTGAATGGTTTTATACTGTTTTGTTATGCTGGAGACTATCGTAAATGAAGCTATGCTCAACTATTTCAAAGAAAGAGACACTATGGTAGTTACTGTTAATTATGGGCTGTCTTGTGGTAAAATGCTGTGTTACTTGCATTGTTCTGATCTGATCTGCTTTGTTACGTCCTCTTTTGTCTTAATCTCTTTAAAATAAAAAAAAAAGATACCACATCTTTTTTTATCCATTCCTCTAGTTAATGGGTGTTTGGAATGTTTCCAATATTTAGCTATTATAAATTGTGTTGCTATAAACAGATATGTCACTGTTGTATCATGTTTTTAATTCTTCTGAGAATAGCTATATAAAGTGAAGGGAGATAGCTATGTAAAATGGGACCTTTAACTCAATATTTTAGAGGAATCTCCACAATAATTTCCACAGTGGTTGTATAAGTCTACACTCCCACCAACAGTGAAGGATTCTTTTTTACCACAAGCCAACAGAATTAGTGTTTAGTTGATTTCTTGGTGATAGCCATTCTTATGGGGTGAAATACAACCTCATCTCAGTGTTGTTCTAATTTGCATTCCTCAAATGATCAATGATATTAAAATTTTTTCATGTCTTTGTGTTCCATTTGTAGTTCTTCATCTGAGAATCTTGTATTCATCCAGATTCCCATTTTTGGATTGGGCCATTGAATTGAGGGGATCTGATGATTTTCAATTCTCTGTATGTTCTAGATAAAAGTCCTTTGTCTGGGGCTGGGGATTTAGCTCAGGGCGTAAGCACCTGCCTTGCAAGCAGGCGGTTGTGAGTTTGATCCCTGGTACCGATAAAAATGAAAAAGACAAAAAAAAAAAAAAAAGTCCTTTGTCTGAGCAAAGTTGACTAAAATATTTTCCCTTTCAGCTAGTTTTCTTTCCACTCTGTTGCTAAATTCTCTGGATGTGCAAAAACTTATTAATAAGATGAGATCCCAGTTGACTCTGAAGTACTTCCTGTACAGTTTGCTTTTTGTTCATGAACTGTCTGCCTACTTCTATATCTTCAATATTTCTATTTTGTCTTCCCACAGATTTAGTGTTTCTGTTTTAATAGTTAGATCTTATACTCTGCTCCACTGATTCTTAGGTCTGGTTTTTGTTTTCATTTTTTTGTTTGTTTGTTTGTTTTGTTTTTTGGGGGTTTTTTTGTTTTTGTTGTTGTTGTTGTTGTTTGCCAATACGTGCTGATTCTATCACAGTAATTTTGTAGTGCAATTTCAGGACTGGAATTATGATGCCCTCTGACAAGCATTTGTTGCTCAGAATTGCTTTTGATACTCTGTATTTTCTGGTTGCAAATGAATTTAGAAGTGTGTTCTCTAGATCTGTGAGATGTTAGTCATACTTTCAAAGGAGTTGCATTAAATCTGCATAGCAGTTTTGGGAGTATGGCCATTTTCAAAATGTTGCTTCTTCCTCCCCATGAGCAAGGAATATCTTTCCATTTCCTGATATTTTCTTCAATCTTCTTTTTTTAGAGTACTGTAAATTTCAGTGTATAGGTATTTTAGCTCCTTTTTCAGATTTTTCCTAAGTATTTCATTTCATTTTTTGGATACTTTTGTGAAGCCTGTAGTCCTCAGTTTTCTCTCAGTTAATTTGTTATTTGTGTACAGGAACACTACTGAGTTTTGAGTGTAGATTTTGTAACCAGATGTGACTGAATTTAGATATAAATTCTAGTAGTCTTTTGGTGGAGTGTTTGGAGTCTTCTATATAGAGCATCATGTTATCTATGAATAATGATAGTTTAACTTCCTCCTTTCTTATCTTTATTCCTTTTATTGCACTCTCTCTTGTCTGATCACTCTGGCAATTTCCTTAACTATGTGGAATGAGTGGTGATAGCTGACATGCTTGTATTGTGCCAATTTTAGATCGAAAGGTTTTAGTTTTGGTCCGCTCAGTATGACTTTGATTGTTGGTTTGTCATAGATGGCTTTTCTCAGATTGAAATAAAGATTGTTTACGCTGGTTTCTGTAGTTTTATCATTAATGAGTGTTGACTTTATCAAAAAATCTTTTTCTGTATCTATTGAGATGATATATGATCTTTGTCTTTGACTCTGGTGATATGATGTATTGCATTTATTGAATGGAATACAGCTAATTGAAGTTTTATATCCCTCACTTATCTGTATGTCAGATTCTTTTCCCATGCTTGGGGATTTTTCTGCTATTATTTCTACAAATAATTTTTCATTGACATCAATTATATTATTTTTGCTTTCATGTCTTATCACTATTGAATTGTTTTTTCTTGATCTTTCTTTGTTTTCAAGAGATCCTTCCTTTCAGTATTGCTAGCCATGATTAAAGGTCTGAAAGTCTGTGTTTTTTCAAGTTTTGTTCAAGCAGTTTTGCAAGCTTTCAATGTAATCTTTAATTTTCTGGATATTTGTTTGAATCCATTTCATGCATTATATTTCCTTGCTATATTGATAATTCATGGTTTCCAACCTCTTCTTATCATCTATTTTTTAATCTACCTCTATTCTAGATTTTCTGAGCAATTCCTTTTATAAATGTTGACATTTCTTTTTTTTACATCAGAGATTATTTCTGATATTATTTCCTCTGTAGCCTCATGGATTTTTTTTCTTTACTTCAGTTGCTATTATTTCAGAAATTTCAGGTGTGTCTTGCAATTTACTGTATGTTGATGTCTCCTGCACTTGTTCTGGGTGGCCTGTAGTTCTGAGACTGCATTTTGGTCTTTGTTTTATCATTTCTATTTCAAAAATTTTGAAATTTTGTTCTCTGTGTTGATCCTTATGAGTTTTTGTAGTAGGTGTCTATATCACTAGTATCAAGGCATCTGTAGGAAAAATCTGTTTTTCAGGGAGTCTTTGTTTGTGTAGGAAAATCTTGCTTTGTGTTTGACCCGAGATCCTATCTTCACAATTAACTAAGAATGAAATGATGATGTCTTTTTGACTCACTCCCCAACTCTTTGGTGTAGAACTATGGTGGGGTTATTACCCCAGTGCTTGCCAGTATTGTTACAGAAATGAGAACAAATCATTACAACAGGTACATGATAGCTAAAGCAGTAAAGTTGGTGATAAAAATACTATCAAGTACAGTTTAGAAATTGAAAAAAAAAACTATGATAACAATTGATTCTGTACTGTAGACCATAAGAGCAAAGTCTATAGTTATAGAGCAGAACAAAACATAAATGATGAGCTCGTATGAAAAGCGTGTCCTCTTGTTAGAGTAGTTTTATGCTGTGATGGGTAAATTTAAGGAGAGCACTGTGCAAGATTGCAAGATGAAAGATAGTTATTCAAGATTTGTGAACCTAGAGAAGAGGGTAAGAAAGAATGAAGCAGTGTTTGAGAGATTATCTGAGCTTGGCCTCTGGGTTTGGGGGACAGGAATATTTCATATCAAGCTTTTGGAAAAAAAGAGGGAAAAAAGAAAAAAAAAGAACAAGAAAGAAAAGGAAAGGATAATTAGAGAAAAAGAAAAGCTAGGCAAAAGGGCCAGTGACCAAGTCTGAGATTCTTCGTGCACTAGTAGTTGGTCCCATCTGTTGCTCATGCTGTTACTGTTCCTTCTGAGAATTTCACACCACTGGTCCCACCTGTCCGTTCTGTGCACCTGGCTGGAGGCTGTGCTGTGTGGTTGATGTTCCCTGGGTCTCTGTGTCTTCCTGTGCTGCTTTTCGTATGAATCCCTGTAACTGTGATGAGAGGGGCTGGGCTCTGCCTTCCTATGGTGCCTTTTACCCTGATCCCATATCTGCAATGGCAAGGAACCTAAAAAATGTTAACTGATAGATTAAAAACAAAAAATGTACATATGAATGATGCACATGAAATGTATCGATAGGTACATATACTGTGCAATGTTTATATCATGTTAAACATATGTATCTCCTCAATTATAAGTTTATTCAAGTGAAAATTTTAAAAAGCTCGCTTTCTTCTAGCATTTTAAGATTTTACATTGTTGTTCTATATAGTCTCCTACTATGCTATAGCACACCTGGACTCTTCCTTCCGTCTAACTGTATTCGTTACCCAGCGATCAACATTTCTTTACCCCCTCTCTGGCCTCTTATTTGATTGAAATCTGCAACAACCTAGAAAATTTATACCATCTCACATAAGGAACAACAAAACTAGCTAGCTTCATTAAAATTCTATTTCAGGCAGAGCTGAATCGAGAACCCAGACTTCTAGCACTTTTTTCATTAGGTCATTTTAATGTTTCTCATTATTAATTTCGCATTTCTAAGTACATAAAATTTTGTTTCTCACAATGTTCTTTATGCACTTGTTCATTCTTTAACTTATCTAAATGAATTAGTTTCAAAAATGAATAAATTATTTGAGTAGATATTTCTCTAAAGAGACAAATAAATGACTACAAGGAGAATGAAAATCAAAATCACAATGAAGTATTATCTAAACCCAGTTATGATGGTTATTATTAAAGCAAAAACTTAACAAATACTTGCAAAGATTCTGAGGAAGGAAAATTTATACAGTATTGGTGGAACTATAAATTGGTGGAAAATAATCTGAAGCATCTTCAAAATATAATATTAAATGTATATCAAAAATAATAGTGTGTACTTTCATTGTTTATTGTTTAATCATGTCCATGCCTAAGTCTTGTAACCTGAGTGGCTACTTCTAAGATAACAATATGCAATACATTAATTAGCATTAGTTTCCTACTATTTTTGAAGTTTTGTATCATTTCTGTTCTTTTTCTGTTTTGTTTATTAAAATAAAAATATTTAAATAGAAAAAGGAAATTAGCATGTCAAAGAGATGTGTGTACTATGTTTAATGCAGTAACATTTGTTAATAGCCAAAACATGCAATCAACCTAAGTGTCTCTCTCTCTCTCTCTCTCTCTCTCTCTCACACACACACACACACACACACACACACACACACACACACACACACATGGGCTTGGGGGATGGGATTAGTTTTCTGTGGCTGGAATATATGGTTCAACCATAATAAATAAAAGGCAGTATTTGTGACAACATGAATGGAATCGGAGGACATTTTGCTCAGTAAAACAAGTCAGATACCCAGAGAAAAATAGAATATATTATTGCTCTGATAAGTGTATTGTAAAAATATTGATCTCATAGAAGTAAAGTGTAGAATGGTGATGACTAAAGTCTGGGAAGTGAGCGTGGTAGAGATTGGGTTGTTAACAGGTGCATAGATTTAGATAGAATAACTTCCAATGTAGGGTAGCTTTGAAAACACCTGGTTGTATATTTCACAATATCTGACATAGAAGACTTTGGACATTCCCATCACAAAGAGATGACAAATGCTCTAGTTGAGGGATATGGATGGTAGTTACTCTGATCTAATCACCATCCATGTTATATATGTACTGGAATACATTTTCCCCCGTATGGTCGTTTGCATTCATGTTGCTGGTTTGTGTTTTTCTGTTTTAGACTTATTAACATTTCCATTTCAAAGTATGTTATGAATGAATAAGCTTGAGCAGGGTGGCACTTGTACTGTGGGATATTTATTGAGAATATTTACCTAATTCTTTCTTGGGTAGCATCTTATTGGGGATGCTCAGTTTGTACATTTTATGCAGGGTAAATTCTGCATGTTCCTAAGCATTTCTTATATTAAATTGAATACTGTTTTCAAATTGGGCTAAATTATAACTTCTGCTGTAAATAAATTACCTCAAATGACTTAATGTAGCACAAATAATCTCATAGTTCTCTAAGGTAGATTCAGCTTGGTCACTGAGCCAGGTAGATTCAACTTCCTTGAAATGCTGATGGGTCCAGGCTTTTATCTGGAGATTGCTGGAGACACTCTCTTCAATTTAGGTCACTGTAAGAATTCAGGTCTGTGCAACTATAGGAGCAAAGTCCCCATTGCCTTCTGGAATGCGGAGTGACAGCTTCTTTTAAGGCACCTGCACTCTGTTGTATTGCCTTTCTATTTTGTAACCAGTTTTATGTCTCTTCCCAGTCTGTATGCATTTTGTTAATTTTTTTTGTTTTATAAGAGGTAAATGAATGTACTCTTTTTTTTATCAATTCTGTAGTTTTTCTTACACTTTGAATCTCTTTTTTTCTATCATGTCTCTTCTATTTTAGCCAAAGCATTTTCTCCTTTAATTGGCTTATGTGATTAGATACAGTCCACTTAGGAAATACAAGATAATCTTCCCATGTTAAAGTCTGTAATCTTGCCATGCATATGTGCACTGCTCTGCCACTTGCATAATGTCATATATGTACTACTAAAGTATCACTCAGAATAGGTTCACTTCTACCCTTCCTTCACTTATTTATCCCAGCTCCTATCTTCTTGAGCCTTTTACAACCATGTCTGTAGTTTTGATGTTCCAGGATATTATGTAGTCTTTTTCAAATTGGCATCTTTCTCTCAGCAATATTTACTCTGTTTTCTTATTCATTGTTTTTTGTGGCTTGAGAGCTCATTTTTTTTCCCACTAACCAGTTTTCTATTGTGTAGCAGAGTATGTGCTGTTTAAGATGATCTTGATTGCTTCCTGTTTTCAGTCATCATGAGTACAGATACTTTAAGTGTTCACATACAAGTTTCCTCTTGTAAATATGTTGTCAGATCAGTTGTGTAATTAAGTAGGTGGATACTATTGGATTGTATATGAATATGTTTAACTCCTCCACACTATCCTCTGAAATGGCTTAATAAGTTTGTATTCCTGACAGCAATGAATGAGAGCTTGTATTTCCTTACGTCCTTTCTTCAATTTGATAGTCAGGTTTTTTTATATTAGCCATTTTAACATATGTATAGTGACATAACATTGCTTACATTTTTTAAATGACAATATTGGATGTCTTTCACTATACATATTTTTATCTGAAAACTTGTTGTGAGAAGTCTGTTCAGATATTTGGCACATCTTAACTAATTTAAAAATTATTTTTTCTTATTGTCAAGTCTGTGAGTTTTTGTATTTTAGAATACAAATCCTTCATCTGTAACGTATTTGCAAATACTTTCTCTCAACCTGTGACTTGTCTTCATTCTCTTGACAGTCTTTTCCAGGGCATAGTCTTAGTAGCTCTAACATCAAATTTTCCTTTCATGTAACTACATTTGGCATTTTATTTAAAAATTTATCACCAAACACAAGGTCACTTGCATTTCTCCTAGGTTTGCTGTAGCCATTACATAATTTTGAATGGGCAGAGCCAAAGGCCTGCATAGGGAAACCTATCCAGTCTTGAAACCTTGGCACCCCTCTTAGAATCTAGTAGGACCCTGCCCAGCATCCCAATCAGCCAGGGACCTTCGGATAGGTCTAATAGTGGCCTGGTTGGGTCCTGTTCAGTGATCTCAAGCTGGGGAATAGACTGCACTCAGTGGCATGAACCAAAGGCCTGCACAGTGAACAGCTGTGCAACCTTGGCACCTTGCTAGGTAGGACCCTACTTGGTAGTACCCAAACCAGGAACCCCAAGCAGCTGTGGAGTATTGGTGTACCATGTGGCACGAACTGAAAGACTGCCTAGCCATATGCCATCTAGCTGCTCAGCATTGGTACACCGCTCAGAACCAGATAGAGCCCCACCCAGCAACCTTAAGCAGCAGAGAAGCTACAGAGTACTACATGGGGTGTTCTGAAGGCCCGCCCAGCATACTCCCCCCACTTGAGGATCCTTTGAGTGCCACTAGGGACCTTGTAAAGCCTGCCTAATGATGCCCCATTCAACTGGGGAAACTCCCTGCAGTACAGTCAGATATCCTCAACCAAGGAAGCAACTGAGACCTGACAGTCAGCTTCCCTAGGGGAACACAGGAAAATGACAAAATGAAAGAGCAAAATGCATTATTAAACCTCCAAACCATAGCAAACAAGCCTAGCAGACATGGACAGAAAAAAAATGTAAGCCATATACCAGAAACGTCTGAAATGATAGCAACTGAAGTAAGCAAACAACTCCAGGAAGCTGGAAAGGAACTCAGATCAGAAATAATCTCCCAGGTAAAAGAAGAAATTATAAACATAATAAAATAATTGCTGAAGACATAGTTTTAAAAAATTGAGGAGCACTGCAAAAAGGTGGAAACTTTGAATTAACAATATAAGAAAGAAACTGAATGCAGGAAGCAGATTCAAAGAGATATCCAGGAAATCAAAAATTCCATTGAAAGCTGGCAAAACTGTATCAGTGAAAGTGAAGATAGACTTTCAGACCTCAAAGATAACATTGCATCTAGTGAACAGGAAAAGAAAGATGTTTTAAAAATAACAAGGAATCAGGAAATAATTCTAGAGTTGAAAGATGATGCAAAGAAAAACACAATACGATTGATAGGAGTAAATGAAAAATAAGGTGACAACACAAATGACATCAAAAGACTATTTACAGAAGTAATAGCTGAAAATTTCCCAAATATGGGAAAGGAAACTGACAGGCAGATAAGTTAAACATATAGAACTCCAATTAGCCATAACCAAAATAAACCTATACCAAACATATAATGATCAACATCCCAGAAGTCCAACATAAGAGCAAAATATTAAAAGCTGTTAGAGAGAAGAGACAGATTACCTATAAAGGAAAGCCTATCAAAATCACAGAAGACTTCTCAACACAAACAATGAAGTCAAGAAGAGCATAGAGTGAAGTATTTCAAATCCTAAAGGAAAATGAATTCCAAGCCAGATTGATGTACCTGCAAAACTGTTATTCAAAATTGATGGAGAAATGATATTTACATGACAAAGAAGAACTGAAGAACTTCATGATCAGCAAACCAACCCTACCAAGGAATACTGAAAGATACTCTAGATAGACATAAAAATAACTATGACCTGAAGAACACCAACAGAAAAAAAAAAAAAAAACACTAAGCAAGCAAACACTTAGAGTAGAAAGGTAAAAAACCAACAGCAGAAAGATAACATGACAAAAATAAACCAATATATATCAGCCGTAACCATTAATATAAACAGCTTCAGTTCACTAATTAAAGGAAACAGACTGGTAGAATGGATCCAGAAACAACGTCCAACCATATGCGGTCTACAAGAAACCCATCTAACCCAAAAGGAAATTCATAGACTAAAAATTAAAGCATGGAAGATAATACTTCATGCAACAGGAACCCCCTCTCCTAGAGAAAGTGGGGGTACCTATTCTGTTAGCAGACAATGTGAACTTCAAACGAAGAATAATCAAAAGGGAGAAAGAAGGTCAATACATACTAGTTAGGGGAAAACTTCAAGAGGAAGAGATAACAATCTTATATATACATGCACCAAATATGGGAGCACCAGCTACATAAAACAAACATTAATAGACATGAAAAATTAAATAAGCAGTAACAATTATAATGGGAGACCTTAACACAAGATTGACATAAAAGACAGATCAACTATTAAGAAAATCTGCAAAGAAATAACAGCACTGAATCAAACGTGACCAAATGGACTTGGTGGACATATACAGAATGTTTCACCCAACATCAGAATAAACATTCTTCTCAGCTGCACATGGCGCATTCTCTAAAATAGATCACACACTAGCCCATTGAATATACTTAAGTAAATACAAAAGACTCAAAATTATCTCATGCATATTATCTGATAATAGTGCCATGAAACTAAAAATAAACTGCAAAAATTCCATAAACACATGGAAATTAAATAATACAGTCCTGAACAATCAATGGAAGAAATTAAACAATATCTACAAGCAGATGAAAATACAAATACAACTTAATAGAAACTGTGGGATGCAATGAAAGCAGTCCTCAGAGAGAAATTTGTTGCAGAGAAACCCCACATCAGGAAAACAGAACAAATGCAAATAAACAACCTGATGCTATACCTCAAACATCTGGAAAAAGAAGAATAAGTCAAGCCCAAAGAAGGGAAGAAATTATAAACATCAGAGCAGAAACTAATGCAATACAGACTAAGAAAACTATACAAAGAATTAACAAATCAAAGAATTGGCTCTTTGAAAGAATAAATAAAATTGATAAGTCCCTAGACAACCTAATTTTTAAAAGCAAAGAAAAACTCACTCATGCAATGAGGAACTAAAAGGGCAAAATCACTACAGACCCTTTGAAAATACAGAAGCTCATTATTATCTATTTAAAAAATCTTTACTGTCATAGGTTTGATAACACAGAGGAAATGAACTGATTCCTAGAAACATATGAATTATCAAAACTGAATCAAGAAGATGTCAAACCGCTGAACAGCCCAATTTAAATTAATGAAATTGAAAATCATTAGAACCTTATCAACAAAGGAAAGCTCAGGTCTTTATGGAGTCACTGTGGAATTCTACAAGAAACTCAAGGAAGACTTAATACTGCCACTCCTCAAACTCTTCAGTGAAATATAAAGGGAAGAAAAATTTCTTAACTGATTCTTGGAAGCAAGTATTACTCTAATACCAAAACCAGAGAAAGACCCAAACAAAAAAGAGAACTACAGGCTGATCTCCCTAATGAACATAGATGCAATAAAATACTGGCAAACCAAAAGAATGCAGCAAGTTATCGAGAAGATTATACACCATGAATGAATGGGATTCACCCTCAGAATGCAGTGGTGGTTCAACATATACAAATTAAAAACTGTAATCCACTATATCAGTAGAGCCAAAGATAAAAATCACATTTCATTTCAATAGGTGCAGAAAAAGTTTCAATAAAGTCCAACAGTCATTCATGATAAGAACCCTACAGAAAATCAGATTATAGGGTCTTTACCTGAATTTGACAAAAATAATCTATGACAAACCAATAGCCAGCATCATATTAAATGATCAAAAACTGAAAGCTTTTGCTGTAAAATAAGGAACAAGACAAGGATGCCCATTATCACCTCTCCTACTCAATATAGTGGTGGAAATATTAGCCAGAGCAATTAGACAAGAGAGAGTAATAAAAGAAATAAGGATAGGAAAAGAAGTTAAGTTATTATTTGCAGATGACATGATACTCTACATAGAAGACTCCTAAAACTCCACTGAAAGACTTCTAGGTATAACAATAAAATTCAGTAATGTAGCTGGATACAAAATCAATGCTCAAAAATCAATAGCATCCTGTACACTAACAATAAACTCACTGAGAAAATTAAGAGAAGCCACAGTCTTCACAATAGCATTCCAAAAAATGAAGTACTTAGGAAACAATCTAACAAAGGAAGTAAAAGATTTATTCATTGAAAATTACAACAATCTGAAAAAGGAAATTGAAGAGGATCTCAGAAAACAGAAAGACATTCCTTATTCATGGATAGGAACAACAAACATTGTGAAACTGGCCATTTTCTCAAAATTGTTATACAGATTTAATGCAATTCCAATAAAAATAACATTAGCATACCTCACAGATCCAGATAAATCACCGCTAAAATTCATCTGAAACCAAAAGAGATCTACAATACCAATAGCAATTCTAGGCAACAAAGGCAAGGCAGGAGGCATCACAATCCCTGACCTTGAAGTTATACTCCAAAGCTACTGTAATAAAATCAACATAGTAATGGAATAAACACAGACCTAAAGATCACTGGAATAGATAAGAAGATACAACCACAATGAAAAACACACTCAGACCCCTTATCTTTAACAAAGAGGCCAAACAGTATTGTTGGAAGAAAGATAGCCTCTTTAATAAGTGGTACTAGAAAAACTGGCTCTCTATATGCTGAAAACTAAAACTAGACCAATACTTATAACCATGTACTAAACTAAAGTCAAAATGGATCAAAGATCTAAATATTAAAATAGAAATACTAAATCTGCTGGAAGACAAAGTAGGTAGAAATCTTGAAGATATAGGGGTAGGCAGAGAATTCATAAAAAAAAACCAAACTGCTTGAGAAATACTTCCCAGAATCAACAACTGGGATCTCATCTTATTGGTGCATATCAAAAGAAATCTTTTTGATTTCTTTTGAAGAAATCAGAGGAAAAGGAAAACCGAAATATGGGGGGGGGGGCGATCTTAGTTAACTCTTCCTCAGACTAAGGACTTTCTATGTAGAACATATAAAGAATTTTCAAAATCAGGCCCCCCAAATTCAAAAACTCAATTCAAAAATAGGCATCTGAGATAATACACTGAAGAAATAGAAATGGCAAATAAATACATGAAAAAATGTTCCTCATCATTGGTCATTAGAGATTCCATCTCACACCAGAAAGAATGACCAGGATCAAGAAAATTGCTAACAACAAATGCTAGAGAGTCTGCAGGGAGTGTTGACTAGTACAACCACTGTGGAAGTCAGTCTGGAGTTTCCTCAGAAAACTGGGACTGGAAGTCCCATTTGACCCAACTATTCTACTTTTGGGCATGTTCCCAAAAGAATTGAAAACATCATTCCATAGTGATATATGTGTATTCAGGTTTACAACAGCACAATTTGTAATAGCCAGATCTTGGAAACATCCTAGATGCCCATCAACTTAGGAATGGATAGCAAATATGTGATATTTTTATACACTGGAATAATACTCAGTTATAAGGAAGGATCACATTGAGACTTTTATGGGTAAATGGATGCGACTTGAGAACATACTTATAAGTGAAATAAATCAGACTCACATGCATAAATAACATATTGTCTCCCTAGTGTAAGAAACTGAAAGTGTAAATAAAATACAATAAATACTGTAAAAGGGTAGGAAACTGCTCAAAGGAGAAAAATAACTCCGATATAGAAAAGGAGAAAAGAAAGGAAAAAGAAAAAAGATATAAAATTGTGTATACACACAAGATACCAATGATTTTATTACTAATTCTTAGTTCTTGGAACAAAACACCTAACATTCATAGGATTGGATTAATTTTGCATGTTTATATCTGATAATCTGAGAAACTCTTTTGAAAATAACTATGTAGAGACTATCTTCTCTCACCTGGAGGGCACACTGCAGCTGCTCTCCCTGGAGGAGGGAGCTGGACCGAGTCATGGGAACCTGCTCTGGCCTTGCTGGCCACCTACTCTCTGACCAGGGGGAGCACTGCAGCTGCCCTGCCTTGAGGAGGGAGCTGGGCCAAGCCATGGGAACCTGCTCTGGTCTTGCCTGCAACCTTCTTTTGGCCTGGAGAGCACCAGGACTACTGCCACTGCCCAGAGGGAGCAGCCCTGCTGATGAGGATTGAAGCCTACCTAGGCCATAGGGATGTCCTTCTATCAGCCCAGGGAGCTTTACCATCCAAGGAGGTGGATGGTTACACAACATCCAATCCCAGGGAGAGTATGAGATCCTTGCTGTAAGGGGTGGGGGCTCGCTGGGCTTGCGGCCACACTAGATTGGGCTTAGCAGGATTTGGGCCTGCCTGGACCACGCCAGGTGGGCTTCTTTCCATCAAGGGAGCTTTGCTGCCAGAGGGGGGAGCTGTGCAGCTTAAGGAGGCTTTAGATCTACCTGAGAGGAGCCTGGCAACCTTCTTTTAAACCCAGGACCTCACTACCTAAGGAGGGAGCTACGCTAGCAGAGGAGTCCCAGGAGTCAGGATATAGGAGACAATTTCAAACACACCCAAAGGGAAGCTTTAGAACAACACTTGAAACATGAAAATACAGGAAAATGACAAAATGAAAGACCGAAATGCAATCTCAAACATCCAGCTCATTGAAAGAAAACCTAGGAGCCATGCACATAGAAGAAAATACATGCCATATACGTGAAATACCTGAAATAAAGAAGCAACCCCTGTAAGCCTTAAAGGAATTCAAATTAGAAATAATCTCCCAAGTAAAAGAAGAAATGATAAAAGAAATGAAGGAGATGTTGAACATATCTAAAGAAGACACAGTTAAAAAATTGGAAGAACTAAACAAAAAGATAGAATCACTGGATGAACAATATAAGAAACAAACAGAATACATAAAGCAGATGCAAAGAGATACACAGGAAATCAAAAATTCCAATCAAGGCTGTAAATATTGCCTCAATGAAAGTAAAGATAGATTTTCAGACCTCGAAGACAAGATTGCAGCCAGTGAACAGCAAAGGAAAGATCTTTTTAAAATAACAAAAAATCAGGAAATAACAATGCGACAACTGCAAGATGATGCAAAGAAAAACAACATAAGATTGATAGGGATAAATGAAAAAGAAGGGGACAAAATAAAGGACGTCAAGAGGATATTTAGAAAAGTAATAGCTGAAAATTTCCTGAACATGAGATTGGAAACTGATATCATGATCAGTGAAGCATATAGGACTCCAAATAGCCATAACCAAAATAAAATTACACCCAGGCATACAATAATCAACATCCCAGAATCCAACCAAAGAATAGAGTATTAAAAGCTGTCAGAGAGAAAAGACAGATCACCTATAAAGGAAAACCTATCAGAATCACAGCAGACTTCTCAGCAAAAACAATAAAGTCAAGAAGAGCATGGAGTGAACTATTTCAGATCCTAAAGGAAAATGATTTCCAACCTAGACTGATGTGCCCTGCAAAACTGTCCTTCAAAATCGATGGAGAAATAAAATACTTCCATGACAAAGAACAGCTGAAGAACTTCATGATCACCAAGCCAACCCTGCAAAAAATATTGAAAGACAGTTTAGATACACAAAGGAAAAAACCACTAAGCAAAGCAGACAATTAGACAGAACTGAAACATAAAGATGCAACAGCAGAAAGATAACATGTCAAGAATAAAACAACATATAACAGTTATAACCATTAAAGTAAATGGTCTCAATGCACCAATTAAAAGAAACAGACTGGCAAAATGGATCAAGAAACAAAATCCAAACATAGGCTGTCTACAAGAAACCCACCTAACACAAAAGGATACTCACAGACTGAAAGTCAAAGGATGGAAAACAATACTTCATGAAACAGGAATCCCAAAAAAAAGCGGGTGTAGCTTTTCTGTTTGCAGGCAATGTGAACTTCAAATCAATAATGATCAGAAGAGATAAAGAAGGTCACTACATACTGGTTAGGGGAAAACTTCAAGAGGAAGAGATAACTATCTTAAATATATATGCACCAAATTCCAGAGCACCCAGTTACATAAAACAAGTATTAACAGAAATAAAAAACCAAATTAGCAGTAACACAATTCTAACAGGGATCTTAACACACCATTGGCACCAAGGGACAGATCAACCAGACAGAAACTCACAAAGAAATAACAGAACTGAATCACACCTGTGAACAAATGGACTTGATAGACATATACAGAGTGTTCCATCCAACAGCAACAGAATACAAATTCTTCTCAGGAGTACATGGGTCATACTTTAAAATAGACCATATATTAACTCACAGAACATATTTAAATAAATGCAAAAGAGTTGAAATTATCCCTTGTATATTATCAGATCATAGTGCTATGAAGTTGGAAACTAATGATAAAAGATACTGAAAAATCCCACAAATACATGGAAACTGAATAACACACTCTTGAGTAATCAATGGATCACAGAGGAAATTAATGAAGATATTAAACAATACGTACAAGCAAATGAAAACACAAATACAACTTACCAGAATCTGTGGGATGCAATGAAAGCCATCCTTAGAGGAAAATTAATGCACTGAGTTTCCACATCAGGAAAACAGAAAGAATACAAATAAATAACCTGATGTTACACCTCAATCATCTAGAAAAAGAAGAGCAATTCAAGCCCAAAGCCAAAATAAAAGAGGAAATTATAAATGTCAGAGCAGAAATCAATGCAATAGAGACTAAGAAAATAATCCAAAGAATCAACGAATCAAAGAGTTGGTTCTTTGAAAGAATAAATAAAATCGATAAGCCCATAACCACCCTTATTTTAAAAAGGGGAAAAAAAGCTCAAATACACACAATAAGGAAAGAAAAAGGAGAAATTACTACAGACTCTATAGAAATGCAGAAGATTATCAACACCTATTTCAAAAACCTCTACTTTCAAAATTTGATAACACAGAAGAAATAAACAGATTCCTAGAAGCATATGAAGTACCAAAGCTAGGTCAAGAAGATGTAAAACCGCTGAATAACCAAATTTCTATTAATGAAGTTGACAATGTAATTAAGTCCTTACCTCAAAGTAGAGCCCAGGCCCAGATGGATTCACTGCAAAATTCTACAAGAAATACAAAGACTTAATGCCAACACTCCTCAAACTCTTCAATGAAATTGAAAGGGAATCAATCCTTCCTAAGTCATTCCTGGAAGCAAATATTACTTTAGTCCCAAATCCTGAGAAAGACCCAACTAAAAACGAGAACTACAGGCCAATCTTCCTAATGAACATACATGCAAAAATCCTTAATAAAATACTGGCAAATAGGATGTAGTAAACCATCAAAAAGATTATACACCATGACCAAGTAGGAGTCATCCCAGGCAGGCAGGGATGGTTCAACATACGTATATCAATAAATGTAACCCACCACATCAAAAAAGCCAAAATTAAGGATCACATGATCATCTCTATGGATGCAGAAAAAGCTTTTGATAAGGTCCAATATTCATTTATGATAAGAACCTTACAGAAAATTGGAATAAATGGTCTTTACCTCAATATAATAAAGGCCACCTATGACAAACCAAGAGCCAGTGTCATTCTAAATGACCAAAAATTGAATGCGTTTACTTTAAAATCAGGCACAAGACAAGGATGTCCCTTATCACCACTCCTATTTAATATAGTACTGGAAATACTAGCCAGAGCAATTAGACACAGAGAGAAATAAAAGAGGTAAAGATAGGAAAAAAGAAGTTAAATTATCATTATTTGCAGATGACATGATACTCTATGTAGCAGAACCCAAATCTCCATTGAAAGATTTTTAGATATAATAAATAAATTTAGCAATGTAGCTGGATGCAAAATCAGTACTTAGAAATCAATAGCATTCCTATACACTAACAACAAAATCACAGAGAGAGAAATAAGAGAAGCCACACCCTTCACACTAGCAACCAAAAAATGAAATATTTAGGAATTACTATCAAAAAGAAGTGAAACACCTATACAGGGAAAATTATAATACACTGAAAAAAGAAATTGAAGATGATCACAGAAAATAGTAAGACATCCCTTGCTCATGGATAGGAAGAATAAACATTGTGAACATTGCCATTCTCCCAAAACTTTTATACAGATTCAGTGCAATCCCGATAAAAATACCATCAACATACCTTATAGATCTAGACAAATCACTCCTAAAATTCATCTGGAACCAGAAGAGAACTAGAATAGCAAAGGCAATTCTAAGCAGCAAAGGCAAGACAGGAGGCATCACAATCCCTGACTTGAAGTTATACTATAAAGCAACCATAGTAAAATCAACATGGTACTGGAACCAAAACAGAGCCGAAGATCAATGGAATAGATTAGAAGATACCATCACAACTGCAAATACACTCAACCACCTTATCTTTGATAAAGGGACCAAAATGTTCACTGGAAAAATTACAGTCTCTTTAATAAATGGTGTTGGAAAAACTGGCTCTCCATATGCCAGAAACTAAAACTAGACCCATGCCTATCACCATGTACTAAATTAAAATCTAAATGGATCAAAGATCTGAATATTAAAACAGAAATGGTAAATCTTTTGGAAGAAAATTGGGTAAAAACCTTGAAGACATAGGAGTAGGTAGAGAATTCCTGAACAGGGATCAAACCACACGGGAAATACTTCCCAGAATCAATAACTGGTATCACCTCTTATTAAAAAATTTCTGCACATCAAAAGAGATCTCCAGCATAGTGAAAAGAAAACCCATAAACTGGAAAAAAATCTTAGTGAACTGTCCCTCAGACAAAGGATTTCTTTCTAAAACATATAAAGAATTCAAAAAAAATCAGACCCCCAAAATTCAAAGATCCAATCCAAAAATGGCCATCTGAGATGAATTCACAATTCTCAGATGAAGAAATACAAATGGCACATAAATACATGATAAAATATTCACCATCCTTAGTCATTAGAGAAATGCAAATTAAAACCACACTGAGATTCCATCTCACTCCTGAAAGAATGGCCGGGATCAAGAAAACTATCAACAATAAATGCTGGAGAGGCTGTGGGGGCAAAGGAACTCTCCTACTCTGTTGGTGGGAGTGTATACTGGTACAACCATTGTGGAGGTCAGTCTGGAGATTTCACAGTAATTTGGGACTGGAAGCCCCATTTGACCCAGGTATTCCACTTCTAGGCATATTCCCAGAAGAATTCAAAATATCACACCACAGTGATATATGTGCACCCATGCTTATAGCAGCACAATTTGTAATTGCCAGATCTTGGAAACAATCTAAGTGTCCATCAACTGAGGAATGGATAACAAAGCTGTGGTATTTTTATATAATGGAGTACTACTCAGCTATAAAGAATCACATTTAGATATTTATAAATAAATGGGTGCAGCTTGAGACCATACTCATAAGTGAAATAAATCAATCTCACATGTAAGAATATTAAATAGTTTCCCTAGTGTAAGATATGATAAGAATACATAAAAGTATGTGGTAGTGATGATTCCCCATTATATTGGTTTGAAGCCTTTGGAATGGTTTTATTCTGGGTTATTTGATTTTATTGTCTGTGATACTATGAACAGCTATTTTGAAAGCAAACAAGACATCATAATAGTTAGTGCTGATTTAATACCATCTTGTTTTGAAGTCTTATCAAGCTGTTATTCTTCTGTCTCCATTGGTTTTATCATGTTGTATCTTATTGGATTTTATTATGTGTGATAGTATAAACAAAACTTTTTATAGGCAAAGAAATACTATAGAAACCATTGTTCGTTTTCTGTTAGCTGGTTCTAAATACCCTGTAATACTTTCATTCTCCTGAATGATTTCACACTGTCTTGATACGTTTGATGCTATAGTAAACAAAGTTATACTTAAATATTTCAAGGAAAGAGACACTATGGTAACTACTATAATGTCAGATTATCTGGTGGTGAAACACTATGCTGCTTAAATTGTTCTGTTCTGACCTCTGTTGTTATGTTGTTATGTCCTCTCTTATCTCAATCTCCCCTTTTTTTCCTTTTATAAATTATTTTTATTATTTTTTAATTAAGGAAAAAATAAATTAAAAATTTGCAGGATATATTATACTAAATTTTTTTGTTTTCCTATTAACCTGATTTGAATGCCTGTATTACTCTCACCATCTTGTATTGACTAATTTTACTCCATTCTGTTTTGTTTGATAATATCAAGTTTGAGAGTATAGGCAACTACTTTGAAGGCAATAAGATTCACTATGATGCCCATTCTGGTTTAACTATTATCTTCTTTTGAAGTCCTGTAAGGTCTCCAATGTTTAGGTTTTATTGGTTTGGTTCTGTACTGTTTTGGTCAATTTTATTAAACCTGATGATATAGGCAATTCTTTTTAAGGTAGCAAGAGGCATTATGGTAACCATTGTTGATCACCTGGTGTTCTGTTTTCACATCATGTACTATGTCCATCCTTTTCTTTTGACTGACTCCATTTTGTTTTATTACATTTGGTTTTATTCTCTTCAAAAAAAAGTAATAACTGTGGGAGTAATAAAACCCAAAATGTGTAACTGCTATTGCAAAAAAGAGAGGAAAAGAAAGTGCTCTAAAGTATACAACTGCAAGTGTGTGTAGGTGTGTAAGATAGATGAGCATATTACTAAGTTTTTGTTGGATCATTGAACACAATTGTTTGCAGTCTCACTGTTTGAATGTCCACTTTGTATGCTTTAATTTTGTAAATTGAACAACTATTTCTTTTTTAAAATTTTATTTAAAAGGAAAAAGAGAAAAAACAAAACAAAACAAAGCGGTGTAAGGGTACAAGTAATACAGAACTACAAAAAAAAAAAAAAAAACAGTAAGAAATCACCAGTTAATAGATTACATGGGGCTGGGGATTTAGCTCAGCGGCATAAGCACCTGCCTTGCAAGCAGGAGGTCGTGAGTTTGATCCCCGGTACCGATAAAAATGAAAAACACCAAAAAAAAAAAAAAAAAAAAAGCCTGAAAAACTATTTCTAAGATGACAATATGTAATCTGTTAACTAGTGATTTCTTACTGTTTATTGTTTTGAAATTCTGTATTACTTATACCCTCTTACTGTTTTGTTTTGTTTTGTTTTCTCTTTAAATAAAAAAAAATTAAAAAAAGAAAATAGCTGTGTAAAATAGCAACCTTAGTTAGGTTCCTACCACCTTGTTTTGAGGGCCTGTGTTGTCATTGTTTTGGGCTCTTCGTTGTTATTTGTTTGTTTCTTTTGTTTTTTGCTTTTCTCATAATTTGTTTTGGTTTTGGTTTTTCTCTAATACATAAAGGATAGATGGACATGTATAGGCTTATCCATGCTTAGAATTTCTCCTAAAGAATTTACAAGAATTGATTTTATTATGTGTGATCATGTGAACTGCTACTTTGAAGAAAATGAGACATTTTGGTAGTCGCTGCTGATTTCCTGTCATCTTATTCTGAAGTTCAGCAATCTTTTATTCTTTGCTCTGGTTGGTTTTAGTCTGTTTTATTGTTTAATTTCAATATGTGTGAAGATATGGACAGTTATTTTGAAGAGAATAAGAGACAGGATATCCATTGTTGATTTCCCTATTGTCTGGTTTTGAAGGTCTATAATGCTTTCATTCTTTTGTTTTGATCGGTTTTATATTATGTTGTCTTATTTGAATTCAGTATGTGTGAAGATATGGACAACTG
Source organism: Cavia porcellus (assembly GCF_034190915.1). Classification (NCBI taxonomy): domain Eukaryota; kingdom Metazoa; phylum Chordata; class Mammalia; order Rodentia; family Caviidae; genus Cavia; species Cavia porcellus. The sequence continues at coordinate 89,990,213 of NW_026947490.1, forward strand.
TTTCAAAGAAAATGAGAGACATTATGGTAGCCCCTGTTGATTTCCTATTGTCTTATTTTGAAATCCTGTGTTGCTGCTGTTTTTTTCTGATCTGCCTTATTCTGTTTTGTTTTGTTGTATCTCTTTAAAATGAAGCTTTTTAAATTACATAACTTTAATCTTGCATTTCGATCCTTGATCTATTTTGAGTTAATTTCTCTTAAAAGTGTAAAATTTATGTCTAGACTATTATGATTATTTTATTTATGGATGTTGAATTATTCTAGCATCAGTTTTTCTAAAGACAATACTTTATGGAATTTCCTTTGCACTTTTTGTCACACATTAATTGAATATATTTATATGGGTTTGCTTTAGTGTACTGTACTCTGTTCCCCTGGTCTGTGTATCTTCTGAAAATAATGCCTTGCTTTGATCATTGCATTTTTGCAGTAAGTGTGGAAATCAATGTAACTTCTTTAACTTTGTTCTTTCAATATTGTGTTCCTATTTTGCCTTTATATATATATATATATATATATATATATAAATGTTGTATTTCTTTGAGCAAACTAATCAAAATAGCTGGATACAGGATGGGGATTTAGCTCAGTGGCATAAGCGCCTGTCTAACAAACAGAAGATTGTAAGTTTGAGCCCCGGTACAAAAAAAAAAAATAATAAGATGATATGTTGATTGCATTTTGGTTTGGATTATAGATCACACTGAGAAGAACTGACACCTTTGCAATATTGAGTCTTCTAATTTTTAAGCACTGAATACATTTTCAATTATACTTGTTTATATTCTTAAACTTGACTTTTATAATTTTATTCATAAAATTCATAAAACATATACAGGCTCAGAGCCTGTATATATCTAGATATATTTATAAGTATTTAAATTTTTGATGCCAATGTATCTGATGCCTTTTAAATTCAAATTCCAATTATTCATATGTGTAGAAGAGAATTGCCTTTTTTTTTTTTTTTTTTTTTTTGTATTTACTTTGTATCTTGTGACCTTCCTGGAATTGCTTATAAGTTCCAGGATTTTCCATTTTTGGTGATTCTTTGGGATTTTCTACTACACAATCATGTCATAACAAGGATAGTTTTGCATCTCTTCCAAATCTTGCATGCTTTTCTTGCTTTTGAAACCACAAAGTAGACCTAAGGACTTTCCATCCGCACTGCATGCTCGCTAACTGCTCTTGACTGTCCTTGGGTTGATCTGCCTCATTATCGTAAGCTTAAGGCCTTATCCTTATGCACTGCATCTTGTGCATACCATTAATTACTGATGAATGATGGGGAAATGCACACACAATTCAATTCAAAATTAAAAGCACAGGTAAATTATAAATATGCAGGAGTGGGCTGTAGGACACGTAAAATAGGAAGTATGGGAGAAGAAGCCAGAACAAAGGAATTCCTGCCTCACAAGCTAGTGCTGTCTGGACTTGTGTGTTATCCTGTCTAACTCTGCAATAAACGCTTTTGCTTTGAAACCCCTTCCTCACTGCACCTAGCCTTTGTCCATCTATGACGATCTGGACAAATTTTTCTCTTTGGGTCACCAAGAATCAGTAAAGGAGATGGGAAACTGCTGTCTATTAAATGGGCAAGTAATTCAATTGACTTTTTTCCTGGAAAGAAAAACAGTTATGCCCAAATGCATGTATTTTGTATACAGATTACTACAATCAGGCATTTGGAGTGGTATATTAAAATTCCATCAGCATGAGAAGAATGGTATTTCAGACTTTGGTATTCCAAAGAAATTGTGTTAACTTGTCTCTTGTATTTGTTCATTTCTTTCTTTTTTTGCTGTAATTCTGCCAATTAAATGATTGTCTTCCTGCTATAAATTAAAGCTGGCAATATTGTACATATTTTATAACCTTATGATGTCAGGTTGTAATGAAAGTCTGGGATTTAAATTTGTAATATTTCCTGTTTCTATACCATTTCTGATATGACACTTTGCAAAGTTAGTTAACATCTATTCAACCTAACATTTTCTTCCTGTTAAAAATGAAAGAATGGGTGTTTTACCTGTCAAAAGCAAATTTCTTACTTTCAGAGATGAAACTAAAGGTCTACTTTTTTCTTTATCTGAGATAATTCTTCACAAAGAATACAGACCTATAAATAAAATTAGAACGTGTTGTTATTGCTGCCAATTTTTGGACTAAGTTGGGGAAAAGAGGTTCCTGATCTAGGGGAGAGTAAGGGTTACAATTTGCTCTTCCCCCAGGAAGGGTACAGCATGAACAGAAATTTATAGCCATTGCCCCCAAAACAGTCAGCTATCCAAATAACACTGCATCAAATCTTTTTAGAGAGGGACCATAATTTCATCTGTGAGTGTCAGTAGGTGCTGTTAATCCTAAATGTGGGACAGCCCTATGTACTCTATGACTTAGGGCTGTCATCGAGAATGTACTTGAGTGTTAATTCCTGTATGACATCGCTTAATAATTACAGCTTTCTTCAAGAGGGACTCCCATGGGTCCCAGTCACTCAACATTTTCTCCACAACATCATTTAAAATCAACAAAAGACCAAAAGTATAAATAAATTAAAAAGCAAATTAAAAGAAAAATAATAAGAAACAAGGAGATACAACTTTTAGAAATGTGAATGGGCCCAAGAGTTGGAGGGAGGGGAGAGAAAAAGAGGGGTGGGTAAGGAGATTAAAAAAGAAGTACCAAGTCTTCACAACAGGTAAAATCACGCTGTAAACATGTACGATTAAAAAAGTTAATTGCAAGCTTATGATCATGACATATTTTTGGAACTAAATTCAAATAAGAAAACAGTGAGGTTATGATTGTTATTGTAGCTAATCAATGGATTTTTCTTAAGGAAAGACTTTCTACTCCTTGTTAGATTACATCAGTCTAGGAAGAAATTTTCAACTGGTATCAAATGTCTACAGTTAGGTTCTCTGGTCTGTCACACTCATGAAATAAATATTTATGCTTTTAATATAAATATCTAAGCCTGTAAGGCCCAATTCTTTCACTTGCGTTTCTAAATATTCATGCAATTTATACAAACTGCTACTACGATATCCATTTGATCGCACCACCTTTACAGTAGCTTTGCAGTTGGAAAGTTTTAGTCCTCCATCTTCTTGGTTTTTTTTTTTTTTAAATACTTTTTTCGCTATTTGGGATCCTATATATTTTTATGTTTTAAGATCAGCTTTTCTGTTTCTGTAAAAAAGCCATTGGAGTTTTCATAAGGAATGTTGGGTAATTTGGTGTGACATTTGGCATGGGCCAATTTGGAAAATACTGCTTTCTTTTAAAAAATTATTAGTGCATGTTATTAGTACATGATGACAGTGTTTATATACCTTAATCAATACATATTAAATCTTTAAAACCATGAACATCATTTACACAGTTTATTACATGTTTTAAACTTTCTGTTAACAATTTTTTGTAGTTTTCAAGTATATAGGGTTTATATTTCCTTGGTTAAATTTATTCCAAAATGTTTTACTTTTTGATGTTATTACAAAATAATTACTTTCTAAATTTTATTTTTAAATTTTTATCACTAGCTATAGAAATAAAATTGAACTTTGCATGTCAATCTTGTACCCTGAAAATATGATGAATTTGGGGAGATTCTTCATGTATAAGAGCATGTCATGTTCAAATAAAAATAATTTTACTTGTTTATTTCCAATGCAGTTAACTTTAATTTTCTTTTTGTCTGACTGATTGCCCTTACTACAGCTGTTCATACAATAATGTCTTTGTCTGCCCTCGAGTTAGAAAGCTATTACCCACATAGCATTAGACAGGAAGTGTTTCCGCTTTCATTTTTGATACTTTTTGAAGTTTTTGTTAATTCTCATTTAAATATTTGATAGAAGACATCAGTGAATCCATCTGGTATCATTTTCTTCATGGGAATAATTTTTATTAACTAATAAATTTTAAAAAAATATTTCCCATTAGACGAACTGGGCAAACAGAAGTTGGTTTTATTCCACAACTAGTTCCAGCAGTAGAGGAAAGACCACAGACCAGCCCCTCCAAAACAAAGAGCAGAAGCAGGGTGCGGTATCACAGGCCATCACTGTGGTGACTGTCCCACTGAAACCAAAAAAGCTTCCTTTTCGTATCAGGAGCAATTTTACAACTTGAAGCAGGTGCCCACTTTTACTCTTCCCCAGAAACTGGGGGCTGGGAGTATTATCTTTCTCGATAACATTTCAGAGATGGCTCTAGCTTCCTAAGAAAGTCATTCATATCTTGTAAAAGTAGAAAGAGATGCGGAGAAAATTAATATCTTCAAGAGTAAAGAAAGGTGTGTGATTACAGCTGTTCTAAAAGTAAAATCTCTAAGAAAAGAGAGGTGTGAGTGTACTTAAGTTGAAAGAACTGTGAAGACCGTCTTGATTTTAACTCCAATTCTTTCCATGTTAAATGTCTTTCCAGGCTTTCTGTTCCTCCTTGAATCTATTCTGGTAGTTTTTATTTTTCCAGGAATTTGTTCATTTTATCTAGTTTCTAAATTTTGCAGTAAAATTGTCTATTGTAGTCACTTATTATTGCTTTTATTTTCCTAATATTGGTAATGATAACCTTTCTTTTATTTCTCATTTTACTAATCCAGGTGCATAATACATAAAGAATTTCTACAATTAATTTAAAAATGAAAAATAGTGTATGGTAAATGAGCAAAAACTTTAAATAATGTCATAAAAATATATGAATGACTAAACCTTAAAAGTTATACATTCAAATAAATTTATTCATTGCTATTGTCAAATATAAATATAGAAAGTTGTTTATAACATTATCTCAGTAACTTTTTATTTTTATTTATTTATTTTTTGATGCTGGGAATTAAACTAGGGGCCTTGTGCTGGCACTTGTGCCTCTGAGCAGTCCCTCTGACCCTCTTAGTGTCTTTTGAAGAGCTTTTGAATCTAAGTGAATTGACTTTTGTCCTTCCTGATAGTGCTACTTTGTTTCTTCTCTTTTGAATTCATAGTCTGGATAGAACTTCTAAATTTTATTGATTTTTCTCTAACAACTAGATTTGGTTCTGCTGATTTTATTGTTGTTCTGTTTTTTATTTCTTTACATTCAGCTCTGTTCTTTATCAATTTTTTCTCCTTTACTTTGATTTAATTTGCTTTTCCTTATTTCTAAGGAAAATGAAATCAGTAGTTGGATCTCTTTTTCATTCTAATGCAGTATAGACATCTCTAAATTCGCTTAGCTGCATACTACAAACTTGTATTTTGTTCTTTGTTGCTATTCAGTACAATACATGAATTTCTTTTTCGATTTCTTCTTTGACCTATGGATTTTTTTTTTTTATTTTGAAGGTAGGAAAATACAACAGAACAAGACAGAACAAAGCCAAACAAGACAATGTGGTGAAATTGGTACAGAACTTCACAGCAGGATACTGCGATAGTAGTAACAGGTACTGTAGTATATCTCATTATCTTCACAATAGTTGTCCAGTCAGTTAGGTATAGCGAAATCAAACCAAAACCAGAACATCATAAAAAAATTGAAAGAGAATCTTGAAAGAGCAAAACAATCATAATAAAACAAAAAGTGAAAACAACCTTTGCCTTTAAACAGAAGATAGAAGGAAATGCCCCATATTTGCTTTATTGCATATGGGGCACCTCCCAAGAGATGCTCAGACTCTGTGCCCAGATGCTAATGGGGGAGGGGATGTTTGATTCTCAGCCCCTGTGCCTGTAGGCTCACCTGAGCCACGGCTGGTTCTCCTCCTGGCTCCAGCAAGGGACGCTTACCAAGAGGGTGGGCAAATTGCTTTCTTGTGCAGCCGCCTAAGTCCAACATGGCCAGATCGCGAGAGCTGCTGGTTCTCCAAGATTAGCATTTTGATTCTTACATTTCTGTACACATAGAAAAAGCACCTATGGATTTTTTAGTAGTGCATTATTTCTTGTCTAAATATTCAGAGGTTATCCAGAAATTTTTTTTCTGTTACTGATTTCTAATGAAATTCTATTGTTGTGAGAGATTCCTTTTTGTAAACTTGATTTCTTTTCATTATTTTATCTTAATTTAAGGCCTTCCTGTATTTAGCAAGACAGAAGTCTACGTTGGTAAATGTTCTGCATACACTTAAAAATATATTTAATCTGTTATGGAATGGAGTATCCTATACATGTCAGTTACATGGAGGCTAAAAGCATTTTTCAAGATTTCTGTATCCTTCTTGATTTTCTTCTATGTGTTCACCTAATGACTGAGGAAGGGATAATGCTATTATGTTTCTTCTTATCATTTTATAACTCCTTTCTTCTTGCATATTAAACGTATTATTAGGTTCATGAACATTTAGTATTATATTTTTTCATGATGAACTTAATTATCTGTTGTCATGAAATGACCCTCTATTTTTGTAATGTTTACCAGTTTGAAATCCACTTAATCTGATATTAATCTAAACAATTCAAATAACATCAGACATTTTTTTCTACCTTTTTACTATTAACTCACTTATATCACTACATTTAAACATATTTCTTGTAAGATAGCATGGAACTGGGCCTTTTAATTTCACCTTATTTCAGGGATTCCAACTTTAAATTGGTTTGGTAATATTATTTACATTTTTAAAGAAAATATTGATATGGAAATGTTTAATTTTACCATTTTGTATTTGCTCTCTAACTGCTCCTCATTTCTTTGTTCCTTGTTTCCATTTTTCTGCCATCTTCTATATATTTCACTGTTGTTTTTGCAAGGCGGTCTCACCATATTTCCTAGGCTAGTCTTGAACTTCAGACCTTCCTGATTCAGACCCCTGAAGGGCAGCGATGACAGGTGCATGCCATAGGGCCCAGTTTAGACCAAAACAATTTCCTTTGTTACCTTATTAATGATACATCTTTTTTGTATTATTTTAGTGTTTGTAATAAGATTTCTTTTATATATTATTAACATATTATGGTCAATTCCTAGAATTCTTTGCCATTTCTTGGAGTTTGCTTTATCCTAATGGTAAGATAATAAAGAATAAGTTTCTTTGCTGGTGTTCCATAGATACTGAAAGAATGAGCCTTCTATGCAAAGGCCAAGAACTTTCTATTCATGGGACTGTGAGGAACATGAACATTAGCATGTTGTGGTGATTTCCTTTACCTTCAAATCTTGTGGGGCATTGTGGTCACTGGGTAAATGCGAGCACGGGCTGTGGTTTGTATAACAGGGTATCCTGAATTTGGCTGCCCAAAATTTCATAGGGAGCAATAAGCAAGATTGCCATTCATACCAAAAGGAAGGTATTGCTTTATCCTTCAGTATTGCTTGATGCCAAACAGTCCCGGGAAACAAACCAATCAGGACTTGTTTTCTTTGATAGTACACGGAAGTATGAGATGTAGAAAGTGTTTTACTACTTCTGTACATTATAAGAATCTTACAGAATTCTATGCTCGTTTCTCCTTTCTTGATGTTACTTTTGTGTTCATGTGTTTTACATATACACACATTTACATACGTATAAATTCAATAGTAAGTATCATTGTTATCACTATTACTTTTGTTTAAACACATTGCTATTTTTATTTAATTGGTTAACCATGGTTTTCTTTCTTTGAGTACTGGGGTTCAAACTCAAGGCCTCATGGCTGCTAAACAAGCACTGTGCCACATCAGCTTTAACCTCAGCTCAGTCAATTATCTTTTAAAGAAATTCATGCAATTCATGAAAAAATTATACTTAATTGTATAGTTACCATTTACTCCAGATTTTCTTTAGTTTTCTATCTCTTGGAAGGGTTTTTAAAATAACATATAGTATAGATTAGGTGGTAATGAATTCTTTAAGCTTCTTTATGTCTGAAAAAGTATTTTTGAAAAATGTTTTTGTTGGATAAAATACTCATTATTATAGATACTTTTATTTTGCTACTGTAAAGGTTTATTCTATTGTATTCTAACATTCACAGCTTCTGATAATAAATCTACTAACATCTTTATCTTTGTTCTTCTGTACATAATTTGCCCACTTCCTACATGATTTTATGATTTTACTTTTATTACTGATTTTAAACTGCTGGTTATGATACACTACATGTAGTTTTCTTCATATTTTTTATATTTGTGTTAATTATTACAGTTTATAGTTTTATCAAATTTGGAGACATTCCAACTTTGTTAAAATATTTTTTCTGATCTCAACCTGGGAGATTTCAAATATGTGTATATTTTACTATTTTAGGTTGTCCTATGAGTCATTGGCAAGTTCACTGGTCTATTTTCCTGTATTTTATTTGGGGAATTTCTGTTATTATCTCTGAATTCATTAATTTTTCTCTCCTGTAGTATCCAAACTGTCTTCAACCTGACAGTACATTTTAAATATTAAAGTTTATAAGATATATCCCTACGAATTTGATTTGTCTTTTTTATATCTTCCATGTATTTTCAACCTGTCCCTAGTTTCTTGAACATATATTAAAATTAGAATGAATTTTGATGTTTTTATGTACTAACTTTATAATTTGTGTCATTTCTTAGTCACTTTTTCCTTTTCATTATTGATGATTATATTTTCTTACTTCTTTGATACTTGATAACTTTTGTTTAGTTGCTAGACTTTGAGATTTGTTTGGGAAACAGATGTTAGTAAGGAATAGTTTGATAATTCGGTTATATTCTGAAGATTTACTAAGCAGGACCAGAGCAACAGCATTTAGTCCAGTGATTAATTTTATCTTGATACTGGAGCAAGACCTTTCTTTTTTCTCTGGTGCCCAATACATTGTTAGATTTTCCACTATGACAATTATTTGCAATCCGCTATTTCATATGGAAGTCTGAAAAGCATCCATTGTAATCCATCGAAGCATCCCTCGCCTGCCGTATGTGGATAGTTTGCTCATGTATACACTGACAGTATGCAACTGCATATTGACACAGGTCTTCTAAAGTTTTCTACAGTTACTGTCTGTGCAGTTTTCTCTTCTGACTTCACTTCAACTTCTTGACACCTTGGTGCTCAAGAATGCACAGCAGCCTCTCTGACTCAGGAGGGATGCAATGGAGCTCTCCCTTCCGGCAGTGTGGCCTGGAAACGCTCTCTCATCAGTAGCCTAGACCAAGCAGAGCTGACTCCATGTCTTGAGTTTCACTGGTCAGTTTATTCTGTCTAAGATTTTCATTTTTTTTTTTTAGGGGATATAGAATAGAGTGAGAATCTTAAGTAGTTTGGGAAAAAGTTCTCCACATGCAGGATCTCTTCTAAGACCCTGATGGCTTTTATTTCCTTACAATTGGTGGGGCAGTACCAGGGTCTGCTACTGAGTAACTTTCAGTACTGGTGCTCACACTGCTTGGACACTCTGTTTGCCCTCACTATGTGAGAAAACTTGGGAGGAAATGCAAGCTGGTGATTCCAAATATGTCCCTCGCAAACTGTTCAGTGGTTTAAGAAGTGGTTACTCATTCAAGCCCTGCAGAAATTAGTTATTCCATTTAATTAAAACACCACTTATTGCTAATTGCTATTCTTAATTACCTGCTTTTTTATTAATCAGTGCAAAGTGAAAGGTTGTTCTTGAAATACCTTGAACTTTGTTTTCATTTTAACAGATTCACACAAAGACTAGGACAAAAGTTATTGGTTCTGTAAACCATGGATATTTTCGTAAGTGTTTTGGAGGAGAAAGAAACACAATGAAGTATTTGAGACAAGGGAAAATGGCAAAGGTAGTATGTGTGTATGTATTTAATATTAGTCAAATTTTAACTAATTTGAAGAAAAAAAAAGTATTTAATTTTTGCCTGCTTGAGATTTTCATTAAGACAACACACTGCTAGAATGGAAAGCTTTGTATCCTAAAAAATATCATGAAATTGTTAATGCTATTGTATTTGCAAATTAGGTTGTAGTGATTATTGAAGGGCAATAAGTGAATCATCGATTCCTGAAATGTATTTACGTCTTTATTTCCCGTTATTATCAATGGCATTAGAACATCAGTGGTGATAGAAATAAGTGTTTCATCATTTACATTCATAAATCATTAAAATGTTTCCATCTTCAAATACTGTTCCTAGGATCAACTTGGCAATATCTGGCAAATTAGAAAATGCAGATATTCAGGCATTGAAAACTCTTTTATGTATAAACTCCAGAGAATACTTGCATATATGAGCAGATACTGTATATTCATTGCAGTACCATTTATGGAGCAAAACCTCCGGGAAATTTTAAAATGAATCAAGAGAAAAATGACTAAATAAATTATAGTATAATTATAAAATAATATATATAGCAGTTAAAGTGAATGAAGTAAATTCATATACATTAATATGGACAATCTCAAAAGTATAATATTAAATGAGAAAAGAAAGTTGTAAAATATCATATATTCAAACTTTTAAAATCCAGAAATTATAGTAACATAGTTTGTGGGTTAGTGCATGAAAAGTTTTAAAAATGAATTTGTAAAGATAAATTATAGAACACAAAAGTTGTCTACACTGAGAGAGAGAAAAGAAAGTGCAACTATAGATCGCATAATAAGAAGACCACAACTATATCAGAAATGCTTCCTTCACTTAAGAATAATAATGTTATCATTTGTTAGTTATTATTTCTTCATGATACATTGATGTTTTTATAATACTATTTTCTCTTTGTTTTATAATTTTATAAAATTTCTAATTTTATAAAAAGTTATTTCTCCTTTATACTTTCCTATTGCAAGTCAGTCCAAAGTTTCCAATCATTCTTTAATTTTTTCATTAAACACTGACTGTATTCCATGTGGTAGAGTTCAAGAGGTTTAGAATTCCCTTTGCAATGCAGACTGACAAATAGCAGTAGGTAAAAACCATTTAAAAGCTCTGCTGGAAGGGCTGCCTCCAAGCTAGCTGTATGTGTGTGTATGTGTATGGAAAGGAGTGTTAGGAGTGAAAAGAAGATGAGATTGAACCTCATAAGAAACTCACAAAGACTTTTGAGATGCTAAGAAGCCCCTCATTTGTAGTGGGCTTTATTAAGATGCCATTCATCTTAGATAGGATATTCCAGGCTGGGAGAATAGAGAAATAAACTGCACAATGCACTCCAGGGGAAATAAGATGTCGTACTTGAAATCAGTAGAGGCGATTTCTAGAACAGGATATTAACGTCAGGGGTTTCATGACTTGAAGATGGATTAGATCTCAGCTAATGGTCTTCCTGGGTGCCACTTCAGGCAAGGAATGAGAAACGAAACCGGGTTACAAGTAGTGATAAAGCAAAACTGACTGTTCACTGCATAATATAAAATGAGGGCAGTAGCTTTAGAAGAAGTAAAATTGATTCAACACTGTATCTGAAGTTGATTCTCACATCTATTACATAATATATGACTTTCAGATACAAAGGATACATAGGATACAGAGTATCAGACATATAAGATAGGTTATTTGGGAGTGTTTTATAAAGGAAAGCATGGCGAGAGTTCTGACTTTTAGCAAAGGCAAGAGACCTATGAAACATCTTGTTATGAATTACGTTGTCCATTTCGTATGTGATTTATACCCAGCACTGGATTGAAAGACATTTTCATAACAAATTCCATAAGAGTGAGGGTCTGGGACTTGTAGAACAACAACAACAACAAAAAAAAAAGCCCCACAAACATCATTTTTAAGGCAAGGATCTTTCTTTTCATTTTGTTTTATTTTTGAATGGGGCTCCCATACATTGGGGGAAAGGAGTCATATTTTGAGTTAACTCAATAGAACCAAAATGGTGTTAATGAGAATTCTCTGAGTCTACAAATGCTTTGTAATACATCCCAAAGAATAATGAGAAGGTAGGCAGGATGGGAAAGTGCTGAGTAAATTGCATGTTGAGCTCAGAGAGCTTTGAAAGGCCATAAATAGCCCGTTCCTCAAATTTCTAGGCAGGCCAGGTGCCACCCAATATAGGGACTAGGTCTCTCCATGCACAGCTGGCTGTGGTGGAGTAGTTGTATCCACCCCAGCTGTAGATTGAAACTTCCCTTCAGGGTGTCCCATTTCCAACGTGTTTCCTTCCTCGTTTAGCTCATCAGGTAGTTAGCCATAAATACTATTTTTTCCTCAGCTTCCGGAATTGAAGTCCAGAGGCTACAAGGGTACCTTGCCATCCCTTTCCGCTTGGCCCATCTTCACATTTACAATATTTCACCTTCTGTGAAACACATTCATTAACCACGGCAGCAGAGGAGGACATAAGGTCTCAGGAAGCCTGGATGAATTAACTGCTGAAAAATGCAGGCAAATTGGTGCAAAAAGGAAAGGTTTTGTCCCATTATTCTTTCAAATTGAGCGAACAGCCATGGAAACTGTTTGGAGGCTGCACGTACTGTCTGCCCTTTTGTTTCTCTTGCCTAGGAAGATGTAACATGATATTCTTGTCAAACTCAGGAGTACACTTTGGCCCTGTGTCGACGGTAAGTTTTTATGGCCCGTGTCTGCTGACCTCCAGGTTCTCATGAAGTGGATCTTCCCCATCTTTATCTTTTGTCACACTCACACCACGTGGGCGAATGTGGAGGTTAGTTTTTCCCATACCTCTCTGCAAAGACCTGTATGTGATGGTTAGTTATGTGCTAGGTATAGGCTGTGGGTTCAAATCCCAATCCTTGCCTTATTCTTCTTCAGTTTTTCTGCCTAAATGTTCTAAGTGATTGCATAGAAAAATGTACAGGAAAGCTACTACGCCACATCCAGTGTCTGACAGAGGTCTGCTCTCTGATCCACACAAGGACATTAATTACAGCAGAGAAAGAACCATTATAGTTTGCCTTACACTTTTCATACAGGAAGATAATTTTTTGCATTAATCAATGTGACTAACACTGATTTACACACTCACTGTATTTTTGACAGTAAACCAAGGCTGAAGTCATCCCAGCGGAGAAATGGGCATCCCGTGTGTGGTGTTGACAGTACTGATCTCACTCACCGGCTTCAGGGTCTCTTAACAGAAGTGTAGTTTACATACATTTATTGCTACCAGATGATTTTCATAACAGCAAGACCTAAAATATTTTCTTCCTTTATACTTTTTAATGAATGGAAAATATTTTTGTAAATCTGTTCCACATGGAGTTTTGCCATTTATCTGGTGAATAAGAGTTGATAGAAATTAAAAGAATATATTTTTATTTTATGAAAAAAATAAATATTTTAAATTTGCTAAGTTTTTTTGTGAGAGAAATTACTTTTAACTATGTAGTAGAAACAAATATGTCCTTCTTACACAATGAATGAAAAACTAAATGCTGTATTTATAAAATCTCACTATACAAAGAGCACTTCAAAAATGGATATTGGGGAAAGTTCTCATTGCTATGTAATTTTATTTCCAAAACAATGTGATACTTATAAACATTCTTATATGTAGTAACCCTGATATACTTACTAAACAGGCAAATTAGGACTCTTACCTGTTAAAAATCTTTCAAATGAAGTTATTTGGTAAAGTGTGAACCTATTTAAAAAAATAACCATAAATTATCACTTTCTTCTTTGTTTATGAGAAAAATTGATATCATTGCTGGGAAAATGGAAGTTTACTATGTGAATTTCTACAAAAAATAGGGTATAACTGAAAAATAGGATTCATGATTTAGTGTGCATAGGTAAAGTTTCTATATAAAACTATATGTTTTGAGAGTTTTTCAATAATAAAAGCAATTAAAACTAAGCATTTAAACAAACTAAATATGAAATCAGACATTCAAATACCTACATCACAAAGCTTAAGTCAAAATTTTAAAAATGTGAAGCATCCTCTACCACATTTATTATAAACAATATTGAGAAAAAGTTTAAAAATTTATTCCATTTATGAACAAGGCATATTTAAAAATATTTTGTATCAATCCTTGTATTAGTTTAAATTTGTTCTATAATACACTAAATACTTTAGCATTATAAAGAAGTAGATCTACATATATTCGTGGTACATACTTTAAATCTGTTTTATTTTTGGGCAGTCCTTAAAAATAACATTAGGAGAGTTTCATCATGTCGAGGATATGTTTCTTGAAGTGAGAATTCAGATAAGATCATTTCTCTATGAAGTTGTTGTATGTAGATTGCTGAGTGTTGCTTTTAGTAACTCAGATTAGTAATCCCTGTTATCTAAATCCTTGACATTGTGATGTACTTCCAAATATGCTTTCTTCCAATTATTAGCCATATGTTTGTAAGTGGGTCCTCCTCGGCTGCACTGCTGATGTGATGTCCATAGTCATGTTAGATTTCCTCCAGTCTCTAAGTACTTGATCTTGTTTGTTTCTTTGACCATTCTCTTAAATATACCACAAGCTGATCTGAACTTGAATTCCAAGGTGTAGGATGATAATTTTCTCTTAGGATTATGCAGAGTCATGCAGAATTACTTATACACCCTTTAAAAACTAACCCTGTTTGCCAGAAAACCTAGGGAGAGGGATAACAGTAGAAACACAATGCAGTTTGTGAAAAGTTACTCAATTGAGGAAAGAATATAAACAACTCAGTAGGTGAATCTCACTCAAGGGAGCTCAGAACAATCTATTATTCTACTTTCTGACAACTATAAAAACTCTTTATTAAATGTATTAAAAATTAGCAAGCTCAATTGAACTGACCAAGTCTGCCACTAAATTCCACTTTTCATACAAAATTCTTCTACTGATGTCTACTTCGTGGCCACTCAGAACATGGGGTGAGCCTTCACGCAGTCACAGGAAAATTCAAGAGGTAACCATCTCAGCTAAACTTCAGATTTCTCCTGGGTGACCATCTTACAGGTTACAGAGTTTTTTACATCCTCTACATTCAGAGCTCAAGGCGACTGTACAATAGACTGTAAGCTTGAGTCAAAAGTTGACACATTGGCTGATAGATTTAGACTCCCAGATAGTTTAATATTATTCTTGGCTTCTGATCATGGGTGTGTCTGAAGTTTAGGTGTTATACTGATTTTTAAAATGCATGTTGTTTTGTAGAAAATAGAGGGGGTTGGAAATGATTGCATCAGCTTATTACCTCAGTGCTTTTAAGAAGGCAGCTTTATACTGCCAGCTGTCAGTGCTGAAAAGACAGTTAAAGTTGATGTACTTTGAGATACAGTATGAAAAACCCACCTCAATTTACTGATTTCTTTGGAATACAGGTATTTAGACTGTCCCTTCATTTTGCTCATCACTCCTACACTTCCTTTCCTTAGAGCTTGGCTTTTTTAAGGATTATTGAAAGAATTTTTTTTTCTTTCATATCTTGTGGAAACACACAAAACAAACATTTACCAGAAAAAGTCAAAATCAATTATTGGATGTAGAATGCAAGTTTATATATGAAATTGGAATATAGTGGAAAATTTAGTTAGAAGTGATGATGAATGAACCACTGGACTGGTATTGCCTTGGATGATTTTCTCTCATTGCTGAAACAAAATATCTGACTCTCAAAATTAAGGGAGAAAGATTTATTTAGATCACAGTCTGTAGAGGTTTTAGTTCCCATCAGCTGACTCCAAGGCTGGGTGGTGTAGCAGGGGCAACAGTTCACTGCAGCACAAGACAGCAAGAGCAACAAGAGGAAAGGGGCGTGAATAAGCCCCGTTCTGCTCCTGTTTCTTATCCACACTGCTGGGAGCAGGGCAGCACCAACCCAGTGGGTGAGATGATTCACTAATCATGCACACTTAATGCCAGAACTCTTAAGCCCAGCATTGCAGGAAGAATCAACTACAAACTCTAGATTCAGTGGCCTCAGTAAATGCCCATCTGAAAGTTCATGAGACTTTGAGGGGACATCCAGATACAAATCATAACCAGTGTCTCCTTAGCTTCTGATAGTTACTTGTTGGCTTTAAGTTCTACATTGGGAGTGTGAGTGTGAGTTCATAGGAGTCCAATAACTAGTGGTCACTTCCTCTGAAGAGTCCATAGACCTTACTGAATTCTTTAGACTAAGCTAAATTCACTCAGAGAAACTTAGTCGTCTTTTTGATTAATCTCTCATTTTAAAAGGGCAAAAGGCAAATAAATCAATGGATAGATAGACAGATAATTTTTTTAAAGGCAAAAGCCTGAATGTATATGTCTGCAATCTCAGCTAGTTAACTGGAAACTGAGGCAGGAGAATTCCAAGTTTAAATCCAGGCTGAATAATTTAGCTAAGAAAGCCAATTCTCTTTCCCATTTTTCTTTAGGAAGTGGCTTTTGTTTTTTTGTTGTTGTTGTTTGTTTTTTGTTTTGGTACTAGGGATCGAACTCGGGTACTTATGCCACTGAGGTAAATCCCCAACCCAAGATGGGTAATTTAGAAAGACCTTGCTTCAGAAATAAAAAAGGGCAAGTGTGTGGTTCAGTGCCCGAGTAACTGCCTAACATTCATTAGTTCTTGGTCTAAATCACAAATAACACAAAAATAAATAAAGAGAGAAAGAGAAAGAAATAAAAGGGAGAGAGATGTCCTTCATCCTCAGCTGTTTCTTTCCTTGGAAACCACCAGCTTGAAATAAAATGAGCAGTACAGTGAATGCCTTAATCTAAAGATATCACATGGTACCTTTATTACATTCTCTTTAGATAAAAACATTCATATTTCTTGTATAAATAATGAATGCTATTTTATATACTAGTTTTAATCAATTATTTTCAACTTCTATAGTTGATCTTTGATTTTATTTAAAAAGAGACAAGATTTGACAAATTTTTAGTAAGTAGTCTAAACATGTCAATTTAAATAAGATTAAAAAGACCAAGGTATTTATTATGTTCCCAGCAAAGCATAATAGTGCAATTAAAATTTCAGGAACTTACAGAAAGAGAGCTCCTTCTGTTAAACACACACAGGCTGAGTACTTTGAATAAATGATGCCAAAATGCACTGAAAACACATAAAAACATTTGAAAAGCAAAGAAAGAAAACATGCAAATACTAAACAAGTCTATTGTCTCCTTATAAAGCCATATAAAATGACAATATGCTAGTGATACAAACTACAGGAAATATATGATGAGACCACATTGACTAGCTCTCACTCTCTTGGTTGGTTTTCTCATTGCTGAGACAAAGTACCCCAAACCCAAAGTTAAAGGAGGGAAAGTTTACTTGGCTCACAGTTTATAGTTTTTTATGCAAAATCAACTGGCTCCAAGACAGGGTACTTTGGCAAAGGCCATCACAAGCAACAGGTCAGGGCACCTACAAGATGGGAAAAGCAACAAGAGAGAGAGCAGGCTCTTCCTGCCCCAACACTGTATGGAGGCTCCGCATCCCAGCGTGGCTGTAGCGCTCACACCCCTGATCTCAGCCAGAACTGTACCATTATCAGTGGTCTGATCTGCTGGCCACACACTCCTAATCCCATCATCACACACTCTAGATTCAGTCATCTCTGAAAAAGCTCTTGACCACATGAAGCTTTAGGAGCCATCTAAACACAAACCACAGTGAGCCAATTGAAAAATTTATTTCTCTAGCTTATTACTATCTTCTTTTCTCTGTAAAATACCATGATTTCTATGGCTTCTTTGCAAAAACTGGTATAACAAGCTCTCTCCAAAAATATTGCACTGTCTTAGAAGAACATGAATTGAGAGGTCATCATAATAATTATTTTAAAATTAATACTCAGGAGAGGCCAGGGACAACTTCTGAGGAAAGTAAAATCTTCAGAAATTGTGAATAATTTTTGTTTGACAGATTCCAAGTGTTTGTGGTTTATTCATGTCATTGAAAGATTGACCTTCACTAGTCTTTATTTGCTCTGTATGTGTGTGACTGTGTGTGTGTGTGTGTGTGTGTGTGTGTGTGTGTGTGTAGTCATACACATAAATAAAAGTTTACTTTGGTGTCTTCCTGTCTTTAATTATCTTGTTCTTCTGTGGTCTAAAAGGGGATGTGCCATACAAATATACTCTTTTAAATCTGCTTATCTAATTAGTGACAAGAATTTCAAAATGGGATATTTTTAAATATTGGATATGACATTTGTTTATTCGCTTTACTAAACATGTACACAATATACAGTAACAACATCAAGAAAGGCACAATTTCATGTCCGTAGTGAAGTGAAACTCGGAAGACCTACTTCACACAGATCTCAGCAAACTGCTGCCCTTGTTCAAATTGCTCTCCTTGCACTTGCAGAATCACAGCTGGCTTCCCTTATAAAAAGAGATCACATAATAATTGCACTAAATATGCATTAAATTACTCTGCAAAATGAGAGTGGCATCCATTATAAATCATGCATTTAAGGAGTTTAATCAGCTATTTAAATTTTCATCAGAATGCAAGTAAACATGGAAGTTCTTGGCCAAAGGCATTCTATTTGCCACATAAATATTTGTTGATTAAAAAAAAAACACAGGCCCCTGCACTTTTCTAGGGTTTTGGAGGCACACTTTTCTAGGGTATCTAATATTTTTCAGGTGCAGTAAATAAAAACATGAAATTTTTTTAAAAATCTAACTTGAGCTTTGATATATTGTTTAGTTAGCAATTTTGTTTCTGTGAATATGGTCCCCTTTCACGGTGCTTTAAAATAAATATTACTCATAAAATTAGATTTAGGAGAGTGGGAATAAAGAACACAAAAGTGCTAGTACATTGTGTTATAGAACACCAGAGCTAGCAAATGCAAAGCAATGATTTTCTAACTATATTGCAAGGCTCTATTTCAATTTCTTCTGTGTTGTATCTTCTTTACACAATAAAATTTAGAACAAAAAGGAAATCAGTGGAGTATTCATGATTATATTATTTTATTTACACATTTTCTTTACCTTGAGTTACAAACAGGGCTCTTTTGACTAGCTTTAAAAAACAGAGTTGGTAAATTTATTCTCTCTCTCTCTCTCTTTAGCTCTCTCTCTCTCTCTCTTCTCTCTCTCTCTCTCTCTCTCTCTCTCTCTCTCTCTCTCTCTCTCTCTCTCTCTTTCTGTTTTTCTTTTTTCTGCCGGCATTGGATAAAGTTGGTAAATTTCCTGTGTACTTGGCCCCAGTGAGCACAACGAGCAGGAAAGTGACTTCTGGTCTCCATCACAGCAATGCTCCGTTTATGGAGCACTGGATATTGTGCAGGAATTGTCAGGAAGAGGAGGAAGGGCAGAGGGAGTGAGAGAAATGAAGGGAGATCACCCTTGACTGAAACCGATTCATACCTAGATAACTGGATGGAATTTTTTAAAGTATCAGGCAGAAATGGTGATAATCCATTGAAACCATAGATGAGATTTTCCAATGGAGAAAGCAGACACAGGTCATCCTGTCTGACAGGAGACAGCAGTGCTCATGAGACACTCTGATTGCGTGCACCAACAAACACATGTGCTCAGAAATGGAAACAAAATGGAACTCAAATATACAGGAATCTAGCTTAAAGAAGTCCATCAGATAATTTCAGCATTTGAGGTGTTTAGAAAAAGAGGCCAGTCCCTTAATCCTGGTTACATCCCAAGTCCAGCAAAACAAATCCAAAAGAAGTAGAAGAAAAGAAATTATAAATATCAGGGCAGAAATTAATGAAATTAAGGCTACAAAATATAAATGATCAATGAATCAAAGAGATGATTGTTTCAAAGATTTAAAAAATGTGAAACCTAAATGAACATGGCAGAAATCCAGAGGATTATAACACAATTTGGATAATTCATGTTTCAGTAAATTGGAGAATCTTGAAAAATCATGAATGAACTTCTAGACACATCTAGATTACCAAAGTTGAACCAAAATATATAAAGAAGTCCTGAGACAGCAGTGCTGATGAGAGGCATGGGCGTTACTGCTCTTCTTCCTTACGTTGCTCTGGGACAGCAGTCTAGGCCAGAAGAACCTGAGTCTGGCTTCTCCCATCCTCCATCCATCTTGGATAGTGTGACTGGTAGGAGTAGTGAGATTTTGGCTCTTTCCTTCCTCTGTCAACCTAGAACACTACAGCTGATGAGAGTGACAACACTGCAATTACAAAGAGTCATAATAATGCTTCAACACAGTCCCACACCAAACAGGCCAGTGTCACCATCGAAAATAATTACTCAGTCTTAACATATTGGGAAGGCAGGTTCTAGCACTAAATACAAAGACTAACAACCACATACATCTAGAAGACATCCAGAGGACTGGACACCTCCTAGGAAAATCTCAACACCAGGATAAGGCTATTTAACATAAGGAATCTACATGGAAAACAAAATAAAATAGAAACTAGAAAATGACAAGGTGAAAAAGCAAAATGCAATCCCAAGTGCCCAGGACACCAAGGCCAAAGACAAATCTAGAGCACAAAGAGGTAGAGGAGATCAGGGGCCAACAGATGGAATTCTCTGAAATGAGAGCAGCAGAAATGAAAAATAAAATGAAAGAGGCCATAGAAAAGTACAAACTGTAAGGTGCAAAAAGAATTAAATACCAGAGAGATCTTAAAATGGCAGCTTGCTAGGGGATTGGGCGGAGAGTCTCTCCGGAGAAATCATATTAGATGCTAGAATATGACAACATGGAGAGGGCTAGATGAATGGATAATGATTCTTAGTAACCAAGACAGCGCAGCTGGAGGATTTAAAGTCATGCTGCAACTATGAAGGCTGATAATGGGAGGCTGCAAATCCCATGCCTTTAATGTGGCAAACTGACCAGTGGGCCCAACAGGAAAAGCTGTGTTGGCTTTTGGTGACTGCTCGAAATTAAGACCCGGGACCCTGCGAAGCAGCCAGGACTGCCCGGCTGCACCAGAGGAGATTGTGAAAGGCTCTGGAGCTCTGAAGCCGAATGCTGTGCAGTTTTCTGACCATTCCACGCTGTGCCCGGAGCACAGTGAGGGCAAGCGGTGTGGTGTGCAGTAGATTCAAGAGGAGGACCTGCACCAAGCCCTGGTGAGTACTGGGGTCTGGGTCCCACGGCTGCTGGGGTTGGCCAGAGAACATCTTGGAACTGGGCAGAGCCCGCCACCACAGGGACATCAATAACACAGAGAGTCTGGCAGAAGACATCTTAGAGTTGGGCAGAACCTGCGGCTCAGTGACATCACCGAGTCACCCCTGTAGAGAGGCCTGGTGGAGGACATCTTGAAATTGGGAAGAGCCTGACACTGTGTTGGCTTCAGCGTCATATAGAGAACTAGTGGAAGACATCTTGGAATTGGGCACACCCGCTGTCCTGGTGCATCTGGCACAGAGAGGTCTGGAAGAGAACAGCTAGGATTTGGGCAGAACCCTGTGCCATGGTGACATTAGTCAGCTGCTTCTGGCACAGAGAGAACTGGCAGGATCTGCTGGGGCTGAACCAAGCCTCTGTTTGGGGCCCAATAGGCAGATACAAAATAGTCGCAACTGTGTGACATCCAGAAAGTACAGCCTAATTTACGGATTGACTGGCACAGAGGCTGGAAGCTAGCCTGCACCGTCCCTGTATCCCTGCCTACCCCAGATAATAGCAAATTGGGGAGGACAGCAAAAACTCAAGTCAGCAAGCTTCTGAAAGGCCCTAAGCAATACGGAGAGGGCCAGAGACCCCCCAGGACACTCCAGTCTGAAAGAAACCAGAAACATGACAAGAGATAAAAATAAAAAAATATCTCCAGCTGTCCAACATGAGAAAATAAGCCCAGGAGAAGTAAACACTAAAGATAACAAGCACAGTAACCATCCAATACTGGACACAGCATCAGCTGAAATTGAAAAATACCTCCATGACCTCATAGATGAATTTAAAGCTGTACTCCCGATCCAAGTGAGGCAAGATATAAAGAGATTAATTAAAGAAATGACAAGCCCCACCCAAGAGAACACAGACGGAAGAACTGAGGAAATCAGAAAAGAAAGAGAAACTTCTGAAGAAGAATTTAAACATAACTTAGAATACATGAAACAGATCCAAAGAGATTACCAGGAAACTAAAAACTCCATTGAGCACTGGCAAAATATCCTGACAGAAACTAAAGCCAGCCTTCTGAATCTTGAAGAGAGATTTATGACATACGATCATGAAAGAAAAAACCTCTTAAAAATAACAAGGAACCAGAAAGAAACAATTCAAAGGCTAGAAGATGACAAAAAGATACATAACTTAAGAATAAAGAATGTGAGTGAGGAAGCAGGAGCAACCAAAAATGAAATACAAAGAATATTCACAGATATATATTAAAGCAAAATTTCCCACGTATAGCAAAAAGAAATGACATCCAGATACAAGAGGCATACAGAACACCAGCTACCTACAACCAAAACAGATCTATGCCTAGACATATAATAATCAAAATTCCAGAAATCCACCAAAAGAACAGAATATTAAAAGCAGCCAGAGAAAAGAAGCAGATTACCCACAATGGGAAAATTATCAAAATAACAACAGACTTATCAACACAAACTCTTAAGTCAAGAAGGGAATGGGGAGAAATATTCCAAGTCCTGAAAGAAAATAATATGCAACCAAGACTCATATGCCCATCAAAACTCTCTCTTAAAATTAATGGAGAAATAAGATGCTTCCAAGACAAGGAGGAACTGTGGAAGTTCATGGCCACCAATCCAACCCTACAGAGAGTGCTGCTGAAGGACATTCCAGAGAAAGAGAGGAAGGGATACCAGGATTCCAGCAACAGTGGCAGAGAGGCCTCAATGAATGGGGCAGACAGTGGAATGAGGGAATAAGGTGGACAAATTATAGCAGAAAAGTGGAGTAGCAGACATGAGGCAGAGACGGTAAGCTATAGTCTTTAGTATAGACAGCTCTGAAACCCTATTAAAAAAGGCAGAGGTCATTGTTAATAGTGTATCAGGATTTAAAAGACACAGTAGTCTTATCACCATATTTAGTTTGAATTTAATTTGTTCTGGTTTGTCCACTCATGTCAGATTTGAGGGCACAGACATCTGACCCAAAAATAGCAGGTTATACCATGGTAACTATCCTTACTTTCCTATTAACTTAAACTGAAATCCTGTATTACTTACATTGTCTTACTATGACTGATATTAATTGAATCTGATTCATAAGACCATGGGTTGGCCTTGGCTGATTTTATTTGAATTTTGTATGCTTGTTAGTATCAACCCTAACAGTAGAGGCAACTACTCTGAAGATGACAAGATGTAAAGGATATCCATACTGGTATTAATTATTAATAGCTCTCAAATCCTACAATGCTTTCAAAGTTGTGTTTTTATAAAAATAGGTAATACTATGTTTAACTATATTAAGCCAATGTTGTGGACAAATCTATTGAAAATAACAAAAGAAAACATAGTAAATACAGAAAATCACCTATATTGTGGTCTTATATGTCTTATCCATTGCATGTTTTTCTAGGAATTTGTTTTGCTGTCTTGTTACGACTTGTTTTTCCCTATAATACAGAGAGGATAGATATATATGTAGAAATTCACACATGAATTTTTTTTAAAAATTATTTATGTGAACAGATTATATAATGCAAGATGTAATGAACAGATACTCTGAAGAAGAGACGCTAAGAAACCCAATGCTAATTTTGTAGCATTATGATATAAATTCTAGCAATACTATTGTTCGCTGATTAGAATGACATCGGTCTGGTCTCTTGAGTTCAATTTCATCATAAGTAGAGATGGGGACGGCTACCATGAAGAGAATGAGAGATGCGATGTAGTTATTATTGTCTTCCCTAATGTTGGATCTTGAAGACCTAAAAAGCCTTCATCATCCTGTAATGATTTGATTGGTTCTATAATATGCAATAAGTATATAATGTGAGTGAAGATGGGGACAACTATTTGTAAGAAGCTAGAGACAGTTAGATAGACAGTGAAGATCTCCAGTGGACTTGCTTTGAAATCTTTAAATTGTTTTTTTAACTGTTTTGTTCTGTTTTGATATGTTTAATCTTACCCTCTT
Organism: Cavia porcellus; assembly: GCF_034190915.1. Lineage (NCBI taxonomy): Eukaryota > Metazoa > Chordata > Mammalia > Rodentia > Caviidae > Cavia > Cavia porcellus. Next base: position 90,014,080 of record NW_026947490.1, read on the forward strand.
TGAGATGTAAAACGAGTGTGTAGGACTGATAACCATATTACTGAGTTTTTGTTCGATCATTGAGCAGAACTGTTTGCAGTGTCACTTTTTGAATGTCATTTTAAATACTTTAATTTTGTAACCTGAACAGCTATTTCTAAGATGACAATATGTAACTTATCAACCAGCGATTTCTTACCATTTGTTTTTCTGTAATTAGGTATTATTTCTACCCCTTTTTTTATCTCCATGTATTTTTTTTGTTTCCTTTTCTTTAAAGAAAAAAAAAAAGAAAGAAATACCAAAATAAAACCAATTAAAGTACAGATAAAGAAATAAAAGCACTCAGGAAAACAATGGAAACCACGAATGCCAAACATAGACAAAAATGAAATCAAAAATAGTTCCAAACAGAAAGGCAGGAGAATAAAAGCTCCATTAAAATATACACAGTAGTTTGAAAGAGGATGGAATATCAGATTTAGAAGACAAGAACACAACTAGTGACCAGAAAAAAGAAAGATATCTTAAAACTTGCTAAAGACCACAATGTATCAATCCAACAGCTACAGGATGAATCAATGAAGAACAGCATAGGACTGACTGAAATCAGTGAAAAAGCCAGAGACAGAAAAAATTACATTAAAAAACCTTTTCACAGAAATAATGGCAGAAAACTTCCCAAACATGGATGAAGAATTTTTCATACAAATAAGTGAAGCATATAGAACTCTAAATAACCATGATTAAAACAAATTTACATGAAGGCATATAATAATCAACAGTCCAGAAATTCAGCAAGAGAACAAAATAGTCAAAGCATCCAGAAAAAGAAATATATCGCCTATAAAGGAAAGCCAATCAGAATTACACCAGACTTCTCAATACAAATCCTCAAATCCAGGAGAGCTCAGAGTGAGGCATTTCAAGCCTTAAAGAAAAACAATCTTCAACCCCACTGATGTTGCCCCCAAACCATCACTCAAAATTGATAAACATGATACTTTCATGACAAAGAAAACTGAAGCTACTTATAATTATCAACTAAACTCAACAGAATGCTCTGAAGGACATATGAGAAAGAGATAACAAAGACCACAAACATATAAATACCAGCTGAAGGAGTACCAGGAGGAGCAAATAATGAACCACAGCAGAAAGACAGGAAACAGACAACAGAAAAAGGCATGTAAAGGAAAAGCCAGTACATATCAGTTATTACCATCAGTGTAAATGGTCTCAAATTGCCAACCAAAAGAAGCAATAAGCAGAATGGATCAAGAAGCGAGGTTCAACAATGTGCTGCATTCAAGAAACACATCTCACCCAAAAGGAAATTCAGAGACTAAAAGTCAAGGGATGGAAAATAATTCTCCATGCCACAGGAACCCAGAAAAAAAGCAGCCATAGTTATTCTATTGGCAGATAATTAAAACTTTAAGCCAAAACTCATTAAAAGGACAGAGACAGTCACTACATACTTGTTAAGGGAAAACTCCAAGAAGAAGAGATAACAATCACAAATATTTGGTGTATTTATTCACCAAATACAGGTCCATCCCTCTATATAAAAAAATACTAATAGAAATGAAAAACCAAATAAGAACTAAGATAACAGTAGTGGGAGACCTAAATGCCAGACTCTCACAAATAGATCAATTAGACAAAAAAATCAACAAAGAAATATTAGAATTAAACCAAGCCTGTGAACAAATGGTCTTAGTAGTTGTCTACAGAGTGTTCTACCCTAAGCCATCAGAATACACATTCTTCTCAGCTACAAATGGGACATCCTCCAAAACAGAACATGTATTAGCTGATGTCATGTTTAAGAAAATATAGAGGAATTGAAATCATACTATGCATACTACCTGACCACAGCCAAATGAAACTGGAAATCAAATGGAAAAGGAAATCACAAAAACTACATTAACACATGGAAATTAAACAACACCCTTCTGAGCAACCCAATGGATCCCAGAGTAAATTATAGATAAAATTAAAAAGTATATGCTTTAAACAAAAATGCCAATAAAATATACTGAAACTTGGAGGAGACATTGGAAGGAATCCTAGAGGGAAATTCATAGTGATGCACTCATACATCAGGAAAACAGAATGAGCTCAAATAAACAACAGAATGTTGAACTTCAAACTTTCAGAAAAAAGAAGAACAAATCAAACCCAAAGCTCGTACAAGTGAGTATAATTATAAAGCTAAAAGTAGAAATCAATGTAATAGAGACTAAGTAATACAAAGATTCAATGAATTGAAAACTTGGTTCATGGAAAGAATAAATGAAATTGATAAGCCATTATCAAACCTCATCAAAAAAGAGGGAATTAAAAGCATGAATTCAAGCAATTAGGAATGAAAAGAGGTCTATAGCAATGTCACACTGAATGCACCTGATCTAGTCTGATCTCAGAAGCTGCACAGGGTCAGGCCTGGTTAGTACTTGGATGAGAAGAATGAGAAGGAGGAATTCACAGTGGATCACACAGAAATCCGGGGGATCATCAACATCTACTATAAGAACCTATATTCTAATAAAATGGATAGATTACAAGGAGAGTAAGAATTACCAAAGCTGAATCAAGAAGAGATAAAAATTCTGAATAATCTAATATCAGTGAATGAAATTGAAAACATAATTAAATATTTACCAACTAAGAAAACTTCAGGCCATGATAGATTCAATGTTGAATTCTACAGGAAATTTACAGAAAAGCTAATGCCACTAATTGTGAAACTCCTTAAAGAAATTGAAAGAGAAATAGTAGTTCAAATTTTTTTTTCCTGGAAGCAAGTATTACACTGATTCCAAAACCAGAGCAGAAAGCAACTGAAAGAAAAAACTACAGACCAATCTCTGTAAGGAACATAGACACAAAAACCCTTAGTAAGATACTGGTAAACAGAATACAGCCAATTATAAAGAAGATAACAGATCATGGCCACGTGGAATTCATCCTAGGGATGCAGGGATGTTTCAGTCTAACAAAGGATGTAAAAGAGCTGTTCAGTGAAAATTACAGTACCCTAAAAAGGAAGCCCAAAAGGTATCAGAAAATAGAAACATATCCTTTGCTCTTGGATAAGAACAACAAACATAGTGAAAAATGGCCTTACTCCTAAAACTGCTATACACATTTTAAGCAATCCCAATCAAAATACCATTAGTATACCTCTCAGATCTAGGGAATACATTTCTAAAATTCATTTGAGATCATGAAAGACCTCAAATAGCAAAGGCAATTCTGGGCAGCAAAGGCAAACCAGAGCACATCACAATCCCAGGCCTGAAATTATACTACAAAGCTACTGTGATAAAACAACATGGCATTGGCAAAAAAAAAAACCCTGAGGTTTAGTGCAACACAGAAGAAGATGCAAGCACACCGAGCCACCTTATCTTTGACAAAGGAACCAAACATGCTCACTGGAAGAAAGATAGTCTCTTTCATAAATGGTTCTGAAAAAACTGGCTTTCCAAATGCCGAAGACTATAACTAGAGTATGTGTATCACCATGTAGTAAACTAAAGTCAAAATGGATTAAAGATCTAAATATTAAAATAGAACCAGTAAATGTACTGGAAGAGAAAATAGGTAGAAATCTCAAAGACATAGGTGTAGGCAGAGACTTCATAAACAAAACCTAGACGGCAACGGAAATATTACAAAGAATCAACAAATGGGATCTCATTTTACTAAAAAGGGGGTCCATTTTTCTGCTTCAGGCAATGAAGCCATAACGGAGGATAAACTAGAAACTTTTATAGGTAAATGGATGCCTGACCCATACTCGTAAATGAGAGAATCAGCCCCATATTTGTGAACATCATATTGTCTCACTAGTGAGAGAAATTGAAGGAGTAAATAAGACCCAAAATGCACAATAAATATTGTGAACTGGGAAGAAATTTTTCAAAAGAAAAGACAAACTGATGGGGTAAAGTTGAAAGGAAGAAAAGGAAAAAGAAAAATACATATTTCTATATGAGATGGTTAAGATAGTTACACAGCTAGTTTCTCTTGTTCATTGAAAGGAAAAATTAGTGCTAATATTGTTTGGACAAAATATCATGCCTATATCTTGTACTAGGAATAGCTACTGTGAAGACAACAGTATGTACTGCATTCATTATTGTAGCTGTCCTCCTAACACATCTTTAAACTCTATTTCATTGTTATTTTTATCTTTTTTCTCTTTTAAAGTAAAGAAAATATACAAAAGCATAAATAGACCAATAACAGGAAATGAAACGCAAGAAGTAATAGAAATTTTTCAACCATGAAAAATCCAGGACTCAGTGGAATTGCTGCTGAATTTTACCAGAACTACAGGGCACCCCTAATGTCAAAACTCCTCAAATTCTCCCTTGAGTTAAAAAAGAAAGAACATGGCCTAACTTATTCCTTAAAGCCAGCATTACCCTGATAACAAAACTGGACAAGAACCTTGCCAGGACCACCGTCACAGCAATGACGGTGGTCTACTTTCATTAACAGACATCGATGCAAAAGCTCCCCAGTAAGATACTCGTCAGCAGAATGCAAAAGATCACTAAAATGGCCACACAGCATGATGAAGTCAAATTTATGTCAAGGTAATGCAGCACATGTGAGTCAATACATGTAACATACAACACAAATAGAAAAAAGAATAAAAGTCAGATGATTATCGCAACAGATGCAGAAAAAGCTCTGAAAACCCCAACACCATTTATTTATGATTTTCAGAAAACTTTAGTAAATATTGGTATTGAAGTTATCTCAAACTGATAAAACTGTTTATGACAAACTCGCTGCTGATACCATACTAAGTGGGGAAACATTGGATGCATGTTCTCTATAATCAGATAAAAAGAATTCTCAGTACTCCTGCTTAATACAGTACTAGAAACTTTAGCCAAAGCAATCAGGAAACAGATAAAACTAACCGAGATTTGAGTACAAAAGAAAGAAATGAATCCTTATTTGAAAATGACATGATCCGTTACATAGAAGATCCAAAACACTCCACCAGATGACTCTTAGTACTAGTAAATTTAGAAAAGTGGAGGTTACAAAATCAACACACCAAAACAAAAAGAGAAGGAACCAAAACAAAAAATGCACATGGTGTTTCTGTACATTAAAAATGAACCACTGAGAAGAGATCAGGAAAACAAGCCCACTTACAATGCTTTAAAAATTTAAAAGCCTGGAAATTAACCTAACCAAAGAAGTGAAAAACCTCTATAATAAAAACCACAGTGCTCTAAAAAGAGATTGAGAAAGACATTAGAAACCACAAAAGCATTCCCTGTTCCTGGATAGGCAGCATCAGTACTGCTAAAGTGACCATATTACCAAAAATGATCAGATTTAATGCCACTGAAATCAAAATACCATCCACACATTTCATATACTAAGTGAAACAGTTCTGCACTTTATATGGAACTAGAAGAGAACCTGAATAACCAAAACGATCCTGAGCAACAAAAGCAAAGCACAGGCACTGCAATTTCAGATTTCATATACCACACAGCTAGAGTAACAAGGACAGAGGGTCCTGGCACAGACAGACATGCCAACAAATGGTATGTAGCAGAAAATGAATACACACCCCAACATCTTCAGTCCTCTGATTTTGAGATAGACTCCAACAAATAGTGCTGGAAGAATGTGCTGCCCGCCTGAGTAAGAAAGAACCTAGATCCATATCTCTCATTCTGTTCAAAAATAAAACAAAAATGAATCCAAGACCTAGTTATAAAGTCAGAAACATTGAATCTCCTTGAAAGGAATATATGATAAATGGTTATGTGATATTTTGTCCATCCACTGTTCCCCCATAATTGATGAAAATGACTTTTCTGTTTTATTTTGACTAGACTTTCTCCTACATTACAAAATGATGGTTAAAGCAGAGTACAAACACAGAAAATATTTACCGAATTAGAAGGTTAGAGATGAGTGCACGCGTGCTTCAGAGATTAATGGGATGAAATGGGAGCAATGACTTTTTAAAACAGGAATCACAAGTTTCAGAAACTTCCCCTAATTGAATAAAGTGAATAAATTCAGTTGTCAGGTTACTATTCATATGTGTAAGTTCCCATGAAAATGACAGTGCTTTTTAAATTATTTTACATATATGAAATATTTTCTCTTTTCTTTGAAGATATTATTAACAGGAATAAATATTTATATAATTATGAAGAGACTGAAACTGTCAGCAGCCAGTATTTTGTGCTATTCATATATAAAAGCTTGCCCTTGTTTTCTGACTGAAAGTTGTTTAGTCAGTAAACTGCCTTGAACACTGTCATTCAAAAATCTCTGTTTTAAAAGTTTTAAATGTTGGTGCACTGGCTTTACTAGCTAAGTATATAACTTCAAGACAATAACTTCACTGCTCAGGGCTTAGTTTCTCCGTTTAAGCACCACAAACCTGCATGTTTATAGAGAGTTCCATCTTCTTCCTATACAATAACCTGTGAATTTGTGTTCTGCGATCTCTCTTAACTGCTGTTGACAGACTAGAAAGTCTCACTAGGTGCATTTTAGATGCGTGTTCTGCTCTTTATGCTCCAGGTGTCCAGCATCAGCTGACCAGGTAACTGACCATCAACATCTTTTTGCTCCTCTCCTTACTAGAGAGTTGAGTTAAGTACTGTGCCCCCATCAGTGCATATCTCAAACTCTGAGGCCACTTTGTAAGACAACATGTTAGTGGGACTCATGAGTAATGCCTGAGAGGACGCTGGGAGCTGAAAAATCAGGTATGTCTAAGTTCACGTCTCAGAGCTAATGGGATGTAGATCGTTCCTCCTGCTCTGTGAGTGTGCTGTCGAAGGGAATGTGTGGATGAGCATTCACCAGCAAAAAGGAAATGCAGAAATAATCTTCCAACAGAAAATCACCACTCCTTTCATAAACACAAACATTCTTATGAGCAAAATGAAAGCAAAATTTCTCAGCACCACAATACTAACAATTAGTTGACAGAGCATCTCACTAGCTGTATAGAAAAAGATTAACTCGGAAATCTAGTCTGCTCTCTTGGGCGACGGGAAGTTTTGTCTATTCATAGTGTCTTTTGTCTTTCTTGCTGCTTCTATGTGCTTCAGGATAATGGCTCTACTACCGAAATCTTTCCTGATTTTGAGTTTCATTTTCCTCTTCTTATTTCCATTCATTTGGCTTTAATCATACACTTGTAACGCTTCTTAAAATTTTCCCTTTTCAATGCACTTAATCACTTTTTCTATGATTTTTAAAAAACTCTACTCGTTTAAATAATTTTAAGTTAATCATGTTGCTCATGTTGACTTTCTCTCCTTCTTTCTGTTCTCTCATGATATTGAAGAGTGTGAGACACCCTTGGCAAGGATTTAAAGTTTATTTGCTTCAGCTGAACAGTTGCTTACCTGATAGTTGAAATCTCACTGAAGCAGTATCTAGTTTTCAGGGTAAATAAATTTACCTCTTTCCCTCAAGATTGTTGGACATTTTGCGTTTTTAAATTCGATGCTTTTGCCAACTCACTCCATTCTGTCTTATAAACTTAGAATCTGCTATAAATATTTACTGATACCTCTGTGCCAATTTCTGTGAAATAAAGGGGAAACGATTTAAGATGTCTCAGATTTCAGAGGTAGTTAAACATAAATGTGTTTCTAAAAATATGCTCTGATATGATATCCTAAATGGCAAACAAGTAAGGGAAATAATAATGATTATATGAGCTCATAATTTGAAGGAACAAGTGAGAACTTCTATAGAGCAGCAGGGCAGTGGTCTTCTAGCTCTCAATTCCATATCACAGGATCAGAGATTCTTCATACCCATTATAGAGATGACTTCTGTCAAAGGATTTTGTCTTATTTGGTTTTTTAGAATTTGCCTTCTCTGATGTAAGAACTTCACTCATTATCTGAGTTCCTGTTTTGTAAATTTGATAGTTAATCTTTGCCTTACACTTCAAATTCTCAGTAGCTAAATGGACTTGTATGGATTAGTCCCCACTGATACCATTTCTCTTATCCCTAAAAACTTGAAAGAAAAGTAATTTTCTGTCACTGACTCAGCTTTCTAGCACTAGTATCTTCTACCATACAATAGTGTGCACACTGGTTTTCACACACTGCATGTGTTTCACTTTGTTCTCTTTTCCAGAGTCAATTATCCTGGCTTGAATGAATACCTTGAAATTCAGAGAAGGTACAAAATATTTAACTAGTTATTTTTTATTTTTGCCTGTCTTTTCCTCATAAAAAATTAGTTAATTTTTTGAAGAGTTTAATTTTTATTTACTAAATATCAACTAAGTACACAGCTACATAGAACTATTTATTATATACACCACATGATCAGACACATCCTTTGTCATAACTGACCTTATAATCTAATAAAAGCAATACCAATATGTCCAATAAAATATATTACATTTGGCAATCCACTGAAGGGCAATTAGAATGACTATTTAGCTTTTCTAAAATACTCAACAGACAGTTGCAAAAAGCAATAGATTCATTTTGTTTCAACACTAGAAGTGAGATCTATAGGAGAGACTTACAAGGCGACTATCAAACCCGGCATTTCCCCAAATTCATCTCATAGAACACTGATCCCTCAAAGTACATCTCAGAGAATTTCACATTCATTTAAATCCAAAAAAGCAAGCAGTATGCTAAATAACTACTTTGAAAATTTTATATCTGTCTTTGGACAATTGATCTCATGCACTAGTAATATTTTCAAACCTTGCATTATTGTTCAAGCTTTTACAGTCAAAAACTTGTCAGCACAGATGATAATTGTATATAGCCCTGAATTTTTGGGTAAATCTGAGATTTAAGCAAATTTTTAAAAGTAACGTGACCTAATATATATTGAAGCCAGCTAGCATGGGCTTACTGGAAATACACAAAACATCTGGTAAGAAATATTGGAAGCCATTAAAGTAAAAGCAGAAATGTAGAAATTCTTTAGCATGTTTAAGAAGAAAGAAATAGGGGTCTAGGAAGATGGTGGAACGGTAAGCAGCAAACTAAAAGGCCTCTCTGAAAGGAACAGCTCAGATGCTGGAATATAGCATTCTGGAGAAGGAAAAGCAGGAGAGATGTAGGTCCCCTTGATGAAGGAAGAAACTAAAGTGAGAATTGAGGCCCACAGAATTTTTAAAAAGAAAAACTTGCACAGAAGAAGGCGGCAGCTGGTGGCACTCTCACCAGAGCTGGTCCCACTATGGCAGAAGCACTGCTGGAACCCTGGGATGCAGGGCACAATGACGCTGGTGGCAGGCAAGCCTGAAGGCCTAGGTGAGGAGATGTAAGGGCAGGAGAGAGCAGCGAACCAGAGAACTGCACTGGCTGGCGTGTCTGAACTTGCAGCTGCGACTCAGCAAACAGCCTGGGTTCCCGCTGCTTCAACTCTGGAGCCAGGGTGGCACTGGGGTGGGAGCGCATTGAGGTTTTGGGTTGGTGAGACCAGTGGAGAGTGGATCCCGTAGGGGACCTGCATTGACCTGTGGTGAGTGTGGAGAATAAAACCCTTCCACGGGAAAGGGAAGGACATCTTGGAACTGGGCAGGACTGGTGGACACAGGGTACTGCAGAGACTTCAGTCAGTTGTTCCCTTCCCAGATGGGATTGGTCAGATGTACTTGGCCTGGGTCACGCCCCTTGCTGGGAACCAATAGGGTGTCCCACACCAATTCCCTATGCTCTGAGCACACTAAGGTGCAGTGAAGCCCTTGGCAGGCTGGCTGACCCAGAGGGGAGGGGCCAGCATACGCTGTCCCTATTTGCACCTTAGTAGCACACTGGAGTAGGCAGGGTCACATAGCCAGCATGCTTCAAAAGAACCAGAATCAACAACAACAACAACAAAAAAGAAGGGACTGGGGCCTTCCTTATATGCCTGTATGGAAGAAACAAAAAATATTAGATGAGGAAACAATAAGAAAAAGGCCCAAGCCCCCAACCCTGAGAATGTTAATCCAAGAAAGGTAAATACAAAAAAGATTGAGGACAGCAAACATGCAATGTCAGACACAGCATCAATAGACATAAAGAAATATATTTGGGACCTCATAGACGAGTTCAAAAGTGAAATATTTAACCAAGTAAAGCAAGTTATAAATAGATTAATAAAAGAAATGCTAACCACCTCTCAAGAAGACACAGATGGAAAAATGGAGGAACATGAACAAAAGAGAGAAGCATTTGATAAATAATATAAAGAAAATATAGAATACATGAAGCAGATTCAAAGAGATTACCAGGAAATTAAAACCTCCATTGAAAGCTAGCAAAGCTGCTTGAAAGAAACCATGGATAGATTATCCAAACTGGAGGACAGGTTTGCAATGTGGGATTATGAAGGAAAAACTTTTCATAAATAACAAGGAAACAAGAAGTAACAATACAAAGGCTAGAAGACGACAAGAGGATCTATAACTTGAGAATAAAGAACGTGAATGAAGAAGCTGGGGCACAAGCAAAGGAACTACAAAGACTATTCATAGAAATAATTAAGGAAAACTTCCCAAACGTAGGAAAAGGAAATGATTTTCAGATATATAAGGCATACAGAAATCAAGCCACCTACAACCAAAACTGAGCCACACCCAGATATATAATAATCAAGATCCCAGAAATTCAATATAAGAACAGAGTATTAAAAGCTATTAGAGATAAGAAATAGATCACCTATAAAGGAAGGCCCATCAGAATAACAGCAGACTTCTCGACACAAACCATCAAGTCAAGAAGAGCTTGGAGCAAAATATTCCAAGCCCTGAAAGAATGTAACCTCCAGCCCAGATTGATATACCCTGATAAACTGTCTCTAGAATTTAATGGAGAAACAAGATCCTTCCATGACAAAGAGAAGTTGGGAAATTCGCAACCACCAATCCAACTGCAGAGAATACTGCAGGGCATTCTAGAGAGAGACAAAATATCAGGATTCCAGAAACAGTGGCAGAGAGGCCACAATGAATGGAGCAGAAAGTAGAATAAAGAAAACAAGCAGACAACTAATGGCAAACAAAGAGCACAATAGAAATGAGGCAGAGAAGGTTGGTTATAAACTCTAATATAGACGGCCTTGATACACTAAATGTAAAAAAAAGAGAATCACAGGTAGAGTAGATCAGGAGGTAGGGTCCACTGAGATGCTCTTTATAGGAAATATAATTAACCTGGAAAAGGGTATATGGACTGAAAATCAAATATAGGGAAAACAATGCTCTATGGGACAGGGAACAGAGAGTAATAGGGGCAACTAGACCAGTATTTGTGGATAGGTTGGAAAGACAGGCTTTAATAGGTAAAGGAATACAATTAGAGATCAAGTCCAGAAGAAAGAATGTTTGGAACCACTTAGGTAAATAGTAGGTTGCCCCCAATTTAAAAACAAGGTGAGACCCAAAAATACACAGTGTACCCTGGGGAAGTGAAAGGGAAGGAATGGTCTTAAAAAGATGGCAGAAGATATTGTTAATAGGGTATCAAGAATTAAAACCCATATTACTTGACCACTCTGCTGAGATAGATTTTATTCTGTCTCGGTTTGTCTACTTGCATTAGATTTGAGGATGCAGACAGCTATCCCAAAAACACCATGATATAGCACACTAATCATCTTTAATTTCCTATAAACTTAATTTGGAGTGCTGTATGACTTATACTGGCTTATCATGACTGATCTTAATTAAATCTGGTTTGTTTGATTGCTGTTTGGTATTGACAGATTTTATTGAAAACTTATGTGATTGATAGTATCAAGTCAGAGTTTAGGCAACTACACTGAATATGACAAGACTCTATGATACACATTCTGGCTTGATTACTATCTATTTTTGAAGTTTTCTACTACATACAACATTGTGTTTTTATTGATACATTATGTACTGATATATTCAATTATACTATGTCTAATGATATAGCCAATTCTATTGAAGATAACAAGAAACAACACAGTAACCATGATAGAACCCCTTTTACAGTGGTCTTATATGTCTTTTTCATTTCATGTGTTTATACGAATATGTTTTGTTTCGTATTGCTTTATTTTGTTCCTCACTCTAATACAGAAAGGATAGAAATACATGTTAAGACTCACGCATGCGTAGAACCAATAAACAGTTTATGAGGCTTGATCTTATGACACATGATGAAATGAACAAATACTTTGAAGAAAAAGAGACACTACAATACCCAGTGCTGATCCAGGAGTGTCATAATGTGAAACCCAGCAATACTCTTATTCTTTGCTCAGAGTGATTTTTTTGTTGAACAGAACTGGTTGCAGTGTCACTGTTTGACACCCCACTTTATATGTTCCACTTTTTTTTTTTTTTATCGGTACCGGGGATCGAACTCACGACCGCCTGCTTGCAAGGCAGGTACTTATGCCGCTGAGCTAAATCCCCAGCCCCATATGTTCCACTTTTGTATTTTGAGTAGCTATTTGTAAGAGGACAATATCTAAATATCAACTAGTGATTTCTTAGTGTTTATTCTTTCTTTGAAAGTATGTATTATTTCTACCCATTTTCTGTTTTGTCTGGCCTCTCTTTAAATAAATTTTTTTTAAAAAGAGCAAAGGAAGGGATAGATGGAAACTATTGTCAATTTCTTATTGTCTTATCTTGAACTCTTGCATTTTTTTACACGGTTTTATTAGGTTTGGCTTTGTTCTGTCTTTTGTTAGATTTTATGCTTTCAGATGGTGATTTGAATATAATGGGAAATATGGTAATCATGGTTTCTTCTTATATTGATCTGAAGTCTTATAATGCTTTCATTCATTGGTCTGATTTTATTTTGTTTTGTTTGATTTTATTTTGTAAGATTGTATGAATGCTATTTTGAAGAAAACAAGACATAATGGTAGGTATTACTGATTTACTTTACTGTCATCTTGTTTTGAAGACCTACCGTGCTTTTGTTCTTCTGTTTTGATTGGTTCTATCCTGTTGTGTTTTATTTAATTTTATTATGTGTGATGTTATAGACAAATTTTTGAGGAAAATGAGGTATTTTAGCAGCCATTGTTCATATCTTATTATTTGGTTTTGAAGTCCTGTAATGTTTTCATTCTTTTGAATGTTTTTTTACTATATTGTTATGCTTGATATTATTGTGTGTGAAGGTATGCTCAACTGTTACAAAGAAAAGAGACATTATATTACCTGTTGATGTCCAGTTGTTTTGTTGGGAAGTGCTTTGTTGCTTGCATTTTCCTGTTCTGATTTGCTTTGTCTCATTATGTTTTCTTTTGTTCTCTTTAAAATAAAAAAAAATCTAAAAAAAAAAAAGGAAGAAATAATTATACTAAGTAATAAATCTAATTTTACAGTAGTTTTGATTGGAATAGATAGTTTTGCCTTTTATAATATCCACTCTTTAAATTTAAAAAATACTTTCAAAATATTAGACATTATTGACGATATTGATTCCTCCAAGTCACTGTTAAAGTTTTTTTCTTTAATTTCCATTTTACAGCTTCTTCTAAGCAGGTGTATCTGTTATACAAGAACAACCTTCACAGTACATAGCACCTAGCTTCTTGCACTGTTTTTATTAACTCATGATTTTTTGCAAGCTACCATAAAGCGATAGAATATCAGTATTTCCAACATTGAGACAGGCAATTAGAGCATGGGAAAACTGGCTGGACAAGTAGGTGTGGCCTGTTAATCCCAAAAACCCAGGACACTGAGCAGAACACCACCTACAGCCTTGCTGGTAGACTTCTCATGAGAACTCTAGAGGCTTTCTAGAGAATGACTTGGACCTGAGTCAGCCCAAGGCCTCAGTGATACAAGCTGATGATCACATTTGCCACTGAGTTCTGTGTGCATGGACAGCCAGCCTTACACTGTAGGGTGAGCTTCTTTTCCTACTTTTTGGACCAAACTGACTCTGCACTGTTTCTTTTCTTTCCTTTAATAAAACTTTGCAAATTAACCACAGCGGTGCATTCCCATAATTCAAGTACTCAGGAGGCTGAGGCAGGATGATCACTGCAAGTTTGAGGTGAACATAGGCTAGAAAATGAATTTAAGACCCATCTGAACTACATAGTGAGACCTTGTCTCCATAAAAAAAAAAATTAAAACTTTGCCACTGTTTGTGCTTGTCTTGACCAAATCTTTGCTGACCTAGATACCCTTTACAGCACCATAAATCCAGGGTACTATGTATTGTTAATAACCTAGAATTGTTGCACCAATAAACTTTTATAATGTAAAATCTACAAAAAACTAATTTAACAGTTTTGTAATTGTAGATGTATTTGTTATTTAAAATATAAATATTTCAATATTCAATTACTGTAGCATGTGATGTATTCCTTTTATAAAATTATTATTAATTGCACAAGCCCTAACTTTTAATTTAGTGTGGGTTTAGCTCATAATTTTTAGACAAGAAGCTATTTATGATGAGAAGCCATTTTTTCAGTGGTAATTAAAATCATATTAAGTAAATCTTGTAAAATGTAACACCATAAACTGTTACAGTGGTGCTGATCTGATAAATCTCAAAAGCAATGAATGTCATTAGCACTTTAAGCAAATGGAAAACAAACATAAAGGAGATATAGAAGTCATCATAACGTTATCCCAAGGTTTGAAAGGATTAGTAGTAATGCTGCTTTATAAGGTTAGTATCTTTGAGATTCATACCAGGTATGTCACTTTTCAAGTATATGCCCTTTATTTTATTAAAAGAGAAAGGACAACTAAATAACTTCACTAAAATAATTGTCTCTGAAGAAAAATGAAGCTATTAATTGTTAGCCAGCAAACAGAAGACAGAAAATTAGGGGGAAACACAGTAGATAATTTGAAAGATGTGCGTCTGGGGAGCTTCCGAGTTATTTTTCAGGCCTTCACTAAGGTTTCATAGAAATTCCGAAGCTTCAGTATCATGCTCCAAAGGAGTTTTGACACAACAGCCCTTGCATCATTTGAAGCCAGCTCCTTTGATAAGCGAACAGTTAGCACAGCAGTGTAAATCAGAAGCACTCTGGGGTGTCCTACTGTAGCTTCTTCTTCCTGGGGTGGGCAACGAGGTTCAGCCCCAAGGAGATTACATCGGTAACCTGCTTATCTGCCACAATGTGCCCGACAAAGTCGCTGACGTGCAGGAAATAAAACCTACTACACAAAACTTTAAAATCAAAATATATTGTACTTCTTTATCCCTCTAAACAGAACACTGAAAGTGAAACAGTCGTAATTTTTGAATCTTCTGAAAGTTAGATGAACATACAAGCTTCTGTTTGTGTAGCACTCTGACAAATAAGTTTCATCTTATTAAATGTGCAGAACTGTGTATTTAGTACCAAAATATCGTTACACATTTTGGGGGGCAATTCTTAATTTGATCTGTTGTCATAAAAGTTTCCTTCTTGTCAGAATTTGACTCAAAATATGTTTCCTCAAAGTGGAGAATTTCAATTTAAGTAGATTTGGGATTTGGTGGAAAATTGGAATTAGAGGAATGATTGATACTTTGAAGACAAAAAGCAGAGAAGAACAGGAAAGACATTGTGAGCAGAAGAGAATTCTCTTGCTTTGCTCTAATATCCCAATAGCATGCCTGAGGTTCTGAACAGAAAGAAAAGCCAGTTACTCTTAGAAACATGCTAGAACTGGTCACATACATTACGCTGTAGACGATAATCCATTGTTCTGGCCTTGTCTAATTTATTCTTCCTTTTTTATCCTTCTTTATTTATTTTTCGGTCAATGCAGAAGATAACCAGATTGATCCAGGGTGGTGACACATGCATATACTTCTCACCACTGGGAGTTAGTGTAAGAATTGCAAATTCAAGGCAAGTTGGTCCGCAAAAGGACACCCTACTTGGAAAAAAAAAAAAACAGTAAAAACAAAAACACGTCATTTTATAGAATCAGCTAACACTACTCAAGAAAGGGACATTTGTTCATCTTGCATGCAAAAAAAAAAATTAAAACACTAATTATCAACTGTAGGTAGTTTCACAAGGGTGTTTCAAGAGAGACACCAAAAAATGATGCAATTAGCTCTATGCTTTCTCTGGGAGGTGGGAAGTGGTTCAAAATACAAGGGGGTTTCACAGCCCCATGCCCTACGCTTCTGCTGGCATAAACTGTACCAGCATTGGTAAATTTGGGGTGCACTGGGGGACTGTAATTAGGCATTAGTAAGATCTACTCTTCTTTTATGTATTAAAAAAGTTCCAAGATTACTCATAATTTTATTTCTGATGCTTTATTCTCTTACATCTCAGTGTCAAATACACACAGTTATTTTGGTTACCTTGGTATTCAGAAACAGGACTCAACAATTCAGGTCAGAAGAAAAGAACGACGATGAACATTGTTTATACAGGACCAAACAAACCCCATCAGTATGTTCACAAGCTACAACAAAAATAAAGTCCATTAACAGGCCTCTCATTAAAACAATAAGGAGAGGAAATGTAAAATAGCTCCAGAAAGAAAGCACAAGGAAACAGAAACAATTGTATCCTAGCAGTAATTATTTACTTAACATTTATATTGTGCCCTTGACAATATTTCATCGGATATATTTTCTCTTTTCTTGTTAGTGTAAAAATATTCATAGGGTTTCCACAAATTCTTTCCTGTCATCAGTTCCCTAAACTCATTTCGACATAATCTTGAACTCCTCAGAAGTGATTTTTGCCGCAACACAGTATTTCAAAAACATAGTTCAAGTTAGACAACGATTATCATTTTATTCTTGGAGTGTTGCTGCTACAATTTAAAATATTCTACTTCCCTTCCTGAAAGTGGGAAATATTTTAACTGATGCATTCAATCTCATTTATGTCATTCCTTTTTACTTCCAAAGGAAGACAGACACCCTGGAATTTGGGGAAAAGATAGCACTGCTGACTGGTTTTAGGAGCATGGTGTTAAACCAACTCGTATGGTTTTTTTTAATACATACTTCAGCATACTAGCATTCTAAAATACAGCTCATGTCACTTTACTCTCTGACATAATTGGCAATAGCCTTGCAGAGATCAATCAGTAGCTTTGTAGATCTGTGCCGTCTCTGTTAGGTCCCAAACAAGCTACTTTCACGGAATGCAGATAAGGAAAGGAGTTACCAGTCTGAGAGGTTAAAGTCCTGAGCCGTATTTTTAATGCGATAGAATAATAAGCATTAAAATAGCTTTAACTGACAAAAGTTTATTTTTTTCTCTGTTGCTAAACTCAGTCTTACAGAGGGAACTGTAAACCTAGTTTGGCTTTTACATACAATCTGATCGTGAATGATACTAAGTACTTGTAAACCACCTTAACTTGACTATCATTCTTCTTTTTTAAGAATAGAAAGCGAAATGCAGTAACTTCACTCGTGTGGACCAAATTTAGAAAAAGAAAGATACTTTCATTTTAATTTTCTAGAATTTCTTTGAGTTTATATTCAGATGTTAGTCAGACATTCTGAATATGACTGAGATATGGAACTGCTTGTGAATTCTTGCAAGATATTTACCTTAAGCAAAAAATAAACTTTTATTGTTTTATATCATTAAGAATAGTGATTTCTAATTGTCTGAGCAATGCTAAAACATGGTCTTATTTTTTTTTAGTGTGTTCCTTTAATGTCTATTCAGTTTTCATCTTTCCCAGCGTGTCTCCCTTAATTATATCTTGGGTTATCTATTAACCCTTGTCCCAAAATTCTTTTCTTTAAATAATAGACCATCTGAAACCTTATTTACAGCCATTAGAATGAAGGAATGGATGTAGATGTGTGCTTTCATCACCAACCCAAAATATCCTAGATTAATCTCCTATTTTAATATAAAGCCAGACTTTAGTCTCTTAAAAGCCCCCACCCAAGACTCTTTCACGGGGGTAGAAGTGCACATTCAAGAACCTGGTGCTTCCAGAATCTATAGTTGAGAATTCTGTTCTTGGAATGAGAGAGAGACTTTCATAGTGGTGTATACTGTCAAGAAAACACCCTCATCCAGATGTAGCAGCACATCATACCTGTAACCCAGCATTCTGGAAGGCTCAGGCAGGAGTATTCTGAGTTTAAGCCCAATATGGGCAATTTATCAACTTGGTGACCTATCTCCAAAGAAATAAGGCATGGTGATGTCACTCAGTGCAAAGGCCCTGGAATCAAAACCCAGTAAAACAAACAAACAACTGGCACTTCTTTGTGTTCTGAGAAACACTGCCAACATCCTACAAGCTGTGTTTATGTATAGCCTCATAGTCTGGCAGGTGAAGCACACGCTGCCTGTACATAAGGGTTATATTTAACTCATGACTTGTTTTCCTTCTTAATGCCAGTCTCCCAGATTAGACTTAGTGTTTCGTGACATCGACTGATCTGCCTTTTTTGTTGGGCAAAGAATATTGCCTTGTTTCCTTAGGGCCTGGAGCAGTGACCCAAGCATATTGAGTCTCAATAAAAATGTGTTAATGAATAAAGTATTATTGGAGACCAATAATGAGAAATGAGTAATAATTGTGAGGAGAATGACAAAGGTAGGGGCCGGGGATTTAGCGCAGGGACGTAAGCACCTGCCTGGCAAGCTCAGGATTGTGGAGTTTGATCCCAGGTGCCAAAAAAAAAAAAAGTACAATAAAATAATACCATAGTAAAACACAGCACTATAGTTAAAAGGTGTTGAAAAGACATGAATAGACAATTCAAAGAAGAAATAGAAGTACACATTAGAACAAAGAAAAATATAACACATTGTATGTTCAAATTAACATATTAGCTGTATAGATTTATCTGTCAGATTGGTAAAGATCTGTTAAAAGCAACACGGAGTGATGAAGAAGGGGTGGTTTGACAAGAACCTTCTAGCTTCACTGTAGAACAAATTTCAGTAACTCTTCAGACATGGAATTGGGAGCTACACATGAAGAGCTCTGAAGTTTGAGAATAATTCTTATTGTACAAGAAATCCCTTTCATAGAATAGATCCTGAAGTTACTTAGTTCAGTATGTGCATGTAAGGATATTTATCTTAGCATTTTTGAATAATAAAGATTTGAAAGAAGCTTTTTTTTTTTTTTTTTGTATTTTTGTATTTTTACCGGTACCAGGGATCGAACTCACAACCATTCATATGACAGGCTGTGAGAAAACATTCTAAATATTGTAGAAAATATTAGTAACAGAGAAAGTTTCCATTATATTAACAAAAATATACATGATAAAATCCTTAGCATCTTATTCTTAAAAATATAAATTTTTAAGATGTTTATTTGATTGGTAGTTTAATTTTTAATTTTTTGACAGCTCATTGCTTTGTATTTTAAGAACTTCCTATCTGCCTTTACCTTATATAATCTGACCATTAACAATAACAGATGTTTGCATAGAAAAAATTCCATGTGTGAGGTTCTAGTCTAAACACTTCTATTGAAATCTATGAAGTATGATTATCGTCCTTATTTTATACTAAAGGTTACACAGGCAAAAAGTGATTAAGTGACTTGCCAAAGATCTTCAATTCCCAAGCTCCAGAATCTATGTTCTTAGACTATTCTAAATTTCTTATTTAATTAAAAAGATTTTAAAAGGTCAATCCAGGAAATGATTTTAGTTTTAAAGAACATCTGAATTAGAGCTCATCCAGTCTGCATCAAAGTCAACATATTTCAGAGTGGACACCCAGTTTGGAGAATTAGTTTTGTGACAACAGAGGTCTTTCAGAGAGCAAGTGAAATGTATTAATTTTATGATAAATAAGAATGTTCTTCCTTTGTTTAAAGAGTGTGTCATCCAAGATTCACTAGGATACCCATTCTGGTTTGATTATTATCTGCTTTTGAAGCTTTACACTATCTACAATGTTTTGTTTTTATTAATATTGTTATGTACTGCTATGTTCAATCATACTATGCCTAATGACATAGACAACTCTATTGAAGATAACAAGAGACAACACAGTAACCACGGTAGATCACCTTGTGCTGTGGTTTTATATGACTTTTTCATTTCATGTTTTTATAGGAATAAATTTTGTTTTGTCTTGCTTTGTTTTGTTTCTCCCTCTAATACACAAAGGATAGAAATACATGTAGAGACTCATGCATGTGTAGAACCTATAAACAGTTTGTAAGAACTGATCGTATAACACATGATGAAATAAACAACTACTTTGAAGAAAAAGAGACACTACAATACCCAGTGCTGATTCCGTAGCATTATGATGTGAAATCCAGCAATACTATTATTCTTTATTCAGAGTGATTTCAGCCTGTTTCGTTTTAATCTTAACATACCTTAAGGTATGGACAGCTATTTTCAAGAGAATGAAAGACACAATGACAGCCATTGTTGACTTCCCTGTTGTCTGATCTTGAAGACCTAAAACGCCTGCCTCATCTTGTTCAGGTCAGTTCTATACTATGTTGTTTCATGTGAATTCTCTGTATGTGAACATATGGTCAACTATTTGGAAGAAAACAGACAATATGATAGATAGTGAGGATCTGTGAGTGTCTTGCTTTGAAAGTTATGTCTCTTACATTGCTTTCTTATGTTCTGTTTTGTTCTGCTGTTGTGTTCAATTTTATCCTCTTTAAAATAAAATTTAAAAAAGAGTGTGTCATCTGTTACCTCAATTAGAAAGGGAATCTACAGAGGTGGGGGCAGCAGCAACACTGCAAGGGCAGAGACAGAGGCACAGCCCACTCCTTCTCAGGCTTTCCGCTGAGGACACTGCTGCCTGGAGGCCCTCCTGACAGCCTGGTGTGCAATGGCACTGCTGCTGTCCTGGCAGAGACCTCTAGTCTTCAGTGAGCCCCAGAATTCTGCTGTGATTACCTGCATCAGGCTGCTTGGCACTAGAATGGAAACCTGCAGTTCACGGAGCCTGTGTTTCTGAAGCAGTTGGGCGTCTCTCCTAGACCATCATAGCCAGAGAAGGAGAAGGACCCCGATAGGAGTCCTTTTGTTTCTTCATTTCTTCAGAGTTCTTTAAATATTAGTGAAAACTTCGGTAGAGAAAAACAAGGACTTTACTCACTGTGGATGTGCATCCAAACCTACCGAATTCCTTGACCCTGCCCTCACTCGCTCTGCAAATGCATGACTGTATAAACCTGAACTTGAAATCGTGATGGTGCTAATATTTGTTAGCTTCAGATATTTACAGAACTTCTCTAGGGGTAATTTTGTTCTCCTTTCTTTAAACAAAATTGTTGTTGCTATTTGTATTTTAAAACATTTCACTAGAGCTTTTCTCAAGGTGGTAGTAAGATTTTCTTCATAGTAGATTCAGTTAGGAAGCCATTTTGGTATAATTAAGGATGAAAATCACAGTAGAAATGTGAAAAAATCTTATATTAATGAAGCATGACATATTATTGAGCCCTTCATGGAATTTTCCATTGCCAAGTGAGGCTTATTATTCTGCACCTGCGCACCACAATCCCTAGAGTTCCATGGCATTTCCTAATAATAAGAGAAATGTCCCATTTTGTTTTATAAAACCTTATTTTCCCTTTCTGACAGCTCTTTTCACACTAGCTTTTACTACGGTCTAAGAGAGCCCTAATTTCAAATTCGCACTGTCTTAAAACATATCATTTTCAAATGTGTGGGTTGAGACACGGTAGGAGGGTTGCTATCATCTGAGAAATAATTTAGTAAACCTTGCCAGAAAAATCTGCATTGGAAGATACATAATAAAATATTTCCTGCCTTGGGTTTATGATATCTATAATGCAAACCTCGTGGTATTTTGAGATCTGGTTTATATATTCTGACAATTCTTGTCTTTTTTTTATCTTAGTGGTGAGCTGATATTTTGAACAGTAATAGAGGTCCTGCTGGAGAAAGGCAATGATTTCCCCTGCCCTCATTGATCTTCAGCTCAGAAGTAACTTCTCCCCGCTGTGTTCACTCACATATTTTCTATGTGATCCCCTGTATCTTGTTTATAATTACCCATGATCATCTCTCACTGAATCACATCTAGTGAGAGAGAATGGATTATGGCTCACTTATGATTCTAGACCACATACAGAGCACAGAGACGGACACTGAAGGGACTCACAGACATTAGTTGAAGGGAATCGATGGCATTGATAGGATCAATGGTTTACTATCAAGTAGTGATTTTAGATTAATTTTATAAGTAATGACTTCAAAGAAACAGTGAAAGAATATTTGGGATACTAAATCAAAAAGGTTTATTAAAGAAAAAATCAAAGCAAGTCATAAAATTTTAAGAAAATAAAGATTCTATGCTTTATTGAGTCTTTTAGAGTATGACTGCCATAAAGATAACATTGAGTCACCTGTAGGAAAACGGATGTTCCTTGAGACCATACTGTTGAATGAATTCAGTCAAATACACAAACTTAAACATCACATTGTTTCTCTTATATGAGAAACTCAAATCAAACAATAAAGGGCAAGATAAAAGATAGACAGTAGGAAATATGGAGATGGCTCTTTCTCAAAGGGATCATTACGTGCAGGGCAGGGAGATGGAGCGCTGGAACAGGGCATGAGAAGAGGAATTGGGGTGTGTTATGTACACGTACAAACTTAAAACAAGGACTGTAAATGTCACGCACTACACACATGCACTAATAAAATAAACTTTAAGAAACACTAATATATCTAGTAATAAATTAAAAACAGAAAGATACTACATTGTAATTCAAAAGTTGGTACATCTAAGGATATATAGGCCCAACAGGCAAGTGGTAAATGTAAGGTTTACTTAGTTAAATATAAAAGAATAAAAATGAATCACTTAAATTTTGAATTCAAGAAATTCAGAAAAGAAAAAACAAATTCTAAGAATACAGAGAAAAGAGAATTGTTGCAAGTTAATGAATTAGAACAGGATTACACAAGTATAGAAACATCTAGAGCTAGTTTTACCACAAAATATCACTGAAAAAAGTAAATATCTACTTTAAAAGAAAGGAAAAGGAAGCAAAAACAATAGAAATGATGGGAAATGCATATTTTAAATGTTAAAATATACCTTTGTACCTCTCCATGTTCATGAACTTTGGGAAAGTCCTATCTAAAATAAATATTACTGAAATTAAAAATAAGTCAATCTAAGAAAGTAAAGCAATTCTATATGCAAGATGTGAGAAACATTGAGAAGATTTTTAAAAATTGGTGTTCATCCTCATATTCCAAACAACAACCAAATTGAAAGAGAACATTTTTTAAAAAACCTCTTGAGGTATGAAGAATGAGCCCAAACCTGCTCCCTTGTCCCTCAGCCACACTGGCTTCCTGCTGACACTCGGGCCTCAGCCGCTGGAGCCTCTGCCCCAGCTCCTTTGCCTTACTGTTGCCTTTCTGTTCTCCCGACAGTAGCTATGCATTTCATACAAAATAAATCTTTCATTCCATATCACTGGAGTAAAATGGGTTACTTAACAGTGAACATATCAGCAATTTAGCCTTTTGATCTCAGTAATGCTTTCTATCCCAGTCCTCGGACTAAGTGGCTTGAAGAAAGCAAAATGAAGATCTATGCCCCAAAATAAGAGAAAACCTAAGTTCACGACTGATACGCAGCATATACAAACTGGTGCAGTCATAATAATGTTAGAGAGTACATACATCTTATCTATTTTTCTATCTCCGTTTCTCCAATTTAGTATATGAATGTAAACTCAAGATGGGATCATGCTAACATTTTGATAATACAGGGACTGAAGCCAGGGCCTTTACACTGAACTCCATTTCAAGCCCTTTTTAGAAATTTTTAGTAGACCATCTCACAAAGTTTTCTAGGCTAGGCTTAAATTTGTGACTCTCCTAATATCCTGGAGTGCTGTAATTACATCAGTGGACCACCATGCCCAGCTGTGTTAAATATTTTGACTCCTTTTGCTCTTACTAAGTGTAGCACCAAAAATAAATCTCAGTGGCAAAAAAGTAAATAAATATTACATCCAAACTTGGAGTCTAGTAAACCGCTAGTTGTAATGTAACTTAGTACAGCTACTCTAGGAAATAGCCTGCAGGCTCCTTAAAAACCTGAAAATAGAACAAATATGTGAGCCAACTGTGTTGTTCCTAGATATATATCAAATGAAATAAAAATCAGCATTTAAAGGAGAAACCCACATATTCATGTTTATTGTGGCACTTTGCATATACACAAGTTATGGAATCAGCCTAGGTGCCTCCATCAGATGATGGCTTATAGACACAATGGAGTATTACTCAACTAAAATAAGAATGAAGTAGTGTCATTCACAAGGAAATTCATGGAACTGCAGAGTGTGTTAAACAGACAGCTTTTTCATGTGTTTTCTCATATGTAAAAGAAATGATAATCTGAAAGTAGAAGAGGAAAAATTAATTCAAAAATAAAAGACATCCAGAGGAAAGACAGGAAAATAGAGGTAGAGAGAGAGACATGATACAAGGAAGAGTATATTTAAACAAAGCGTGATATTTGTATGTATCAAAATGATACAGAAACCAGTAAATGTACAATTAATTATGACTTAAATTTTTTAAATTTTAAAAACCTGAAAATAATACTGACAATAATAATATAAAGCCCAAATGCAAGTATCTCTAATAAGCAGTATTTAAAAAACTTAAAGAACTAAGCTACACAGACCATCCAATAGATTCAACAACATTTAAAATTAAATATTTTGAATATTAAAAACATTAATAATATTGAAGAAAGTGTAATGAAGTACATTTCATTCATATTGGTAAAATGTAAATATATATAATCTTTATCTAAAAAATTTAATCAATTTGTTTTCAATACATACCTTTTGATCCAGAAATTTCACAAAAAATATTTAACTGCAAGCTTATTCATTTGAAAGAGGAATGGAAACAAAATATTAGCCTATTTGCAAATCAGGAATGAATTAAATATTTTAGAGTACAACCATAATAATTTTAGTGTGCTGCTATTTTACAAAATAAGATTTTTTATAGTAATATGGAAAGTTTGAAGACATCAAGAAGAAATGACAAGCATTAGCCTACTGTATTTGATATGATTGTTTCAGTAAAATACACCCTACAACTGGCTTGTCAGGAGGAATCCAGGAAAATGTCAAGACAAAGAAACAAAAGACAGCATCACACTCCAGCCCACACAGAACAAGTCTGGGAGAGATGGACCTGGAAAAAACGGAAGTCACTCACTTGAAATCTATGAAAGCAGAGCAACTGAAGTAAAAAACAACTTTATGAAGTTGTAAAGGAAATCCAACCAAAATAATATATCAGGTAAAAGAAGAAATCACAAACATAATGAAAGAATTTCCAAACATATCTAAATAAGATGTGGATAAAAAAAAATAGGAGCATAGGAAAAAGATGGAATCCTTGAATGAGCAACATAGGAAGGAATTACAGTGCAAGAAACAGAGTCAAAGAGACATCCATGAAATTTTAAAATTCCATCAAAAGCTGGAAAAATCTCTTGAAACAGACTGAAGGTAGACTTTCAGACCCTAGTCACAGCTTGCAATAGTGAAAGGAATGATCTCTTAAAAATAACAAGGAACCAGGGAATAATTCAACAGCTACAAGATGACACAAAGAAAAGTAACCTAAGAGTGATGTGTCAGCAAAAAATCAGGAGTCAATGCAAATGACATAAAAAGACTATTTACAAAAGTAATACCAGAAAACTTCCCAAACATGGGTAAAGGATCTGGCATACAGAGAAGCAAGCATATAGAACTCCAACTAGCCATAACGAAAATAAATCTACACCCAGACAATAAGAAGATCCCAGAAATTCAGCACAAGAACAGAATATTAAAAACTGTTAGAGAAAAGAGAAAGATCACTTGTAAAGGAAAACCCATCAGAATCACAGCAGACTTCTCAACACAAACCATCAAGTCAAGAAGAGCTGTTGGGAGCCTGCCGTATTACCCATGAGAATATAGCCACAAGATGGCGTCCGCCTACCGCCTCGCTGCTCCCCCGCCCATCGTGTGCCCAAGATGGTGCACACATCCTGCTTCCTGGTTCTTGCTCGGCTTACTGTCCCCGCCATATATGGTAATGATTGATTGCTTCCTTGTTGCCGCCCAATCGCCTGTCCCCACGTGTAATCCCATGATTGGATAACATTAGCTATATAAGCCCAAGTATAGGAAGTGCCCAACGCACAACACGTAGGAAGCCGTCAAGGACGGACGTGTATTGAGGTTGTAGCCCAGTCAATAAAGGAGCCTGCAGAGACAAAGTGTTCGTGTGCCTCATTCTGCGGGACAGACGCGGCGCCGGACAAAGAGCATGGAATGAAGTGTTTCAAATCCTAAAAGAAAATAATTTCCAACCTAGATTGGTGTACCCTGAAAAAACTCCCTTTCAAAATTGAAGGAAAAATAAGATACTTCCATGATAAACAACAATTGAAGGAATTCATGACCACCAAACCAACCCTACAGAGAGTGCTAAAGGATATTCTAGAGAGAGATAAAGATGACTACAGTTCCAGGAACAGGAGCAGAGGGGGTTGGCCAAAACAGGCCAGACAGCTGGACAGGGGAAAAGTAGGGGGCCAATAGCAGGATGATAGCATGGCAGAGATGAGCCAATGCATGCCAGTTGTAACCATTAATGTAGATGGCTTCAACTTACCAATAAAAAGAAACACAGGAAGAGTGTATCAAGAAACAAGACCCATCAATATGCTGTATACAAGAAACACATTTAACTTTAAAGGAAGTTCATAGGCCAAAAGTCAAAGGAGAGAAATCTATTGTTCCATGTGATAGGAAACCAGAAAAAAAGCAGGAGGAGCTTGCCCATCAACACCGGAATGAATCAGAAAGATATGGTATTTTTATACAATGGAAAGCTACTCAGCTATAAAGAAGGATAATTGCAAGGCTCTTATTGATAAATAGATGCAACTTGAGATCATGCTCATGGGTAAAATGATTCAGACTCATATGGGTGAATAGTGTGCTGTCTCCCTAGCATTAAAAACTAAAGGAGTTAGGGGCTGGGGATTTAGCTCAGCAGCATAAGC
The DNA here is from genome assembly GCF_034190915.1 of Cavia porcellus. Classification (NCBI taxonomy): domain Eukaryota; kingdom Metazoa; phylum Chordata; class Mammalia; order Rodentia; family Caviidae; genus Cavia; species Cavia porcellus. The sequence goes on from NW_026947490.1 coordinate 90,041,083, forward strand.
GCCTGCCTTGCAAGTGTACAGTCGGGAGTTTGATCCTCAGTACCAAAAAAACAAAAAAAAAAAAAAAATTTGAAGGAGTTAGTGGAATCCAAAATATACAACAAATGTGAAAGTGATATAGGACCAAAAAAAAAAAAGGAAGACAGTAACCATTATTAATTTCCTATTATCATGTTCTGAATTTTGATATCATTTTCATAGTTTTGTTAGGTCTTGTTTTATTATGTCTTGCTTTGCTTGATTTTACTATGTCTGATGGTATGGGCATCTGTTTTGAAGACAGCAAGGTATATTATGGTAAACATTGTTGGTTTCCTATTATTTGGTTTTGAAGTTCTGTAACTTCTGTAACCAATGTTTTGTCTTGATTAATTTTATTGTTTGATTTTATTATGTGTGATTGTATAGACAGCTATTTTAAAGAAAACAAGAGACATTATGTTAGCCATTTTTGAATTCCTATTAGTCTGCTTTGAAGTCCTGTATTACTTTCATCGTTCTGATTAGCTTTATTTTGATTTTATTTGGTTATATTCTCTTTAAAATAAAAAAAGCAAGGAAAACACCAAAAGAATATACAGTGCATCTTCAAACATAGTTCATGAGACAAAAAAATGATGTATTATTTCTGGGAAATAGTAAAGCGTGCAATATGATCCTTCTTTTGCGAGTTCTGAAATATATTGTCTTGAAAGAGATGAACTTCATAAGTGTTTTACTTACTAACTTCTGTCAGTGGGCATGGTTTAAAAAAACTGATTTTGTCTAATTTTTGGATTTAACTTTTGAAACGTTTTATTTTTAGTGATATTCAAGAAACGTTCACAGGGTATATTGAGTGAGAAGAGCTTTTTAAACAAGATTGAGTAATATGTCTTTTTAAAATGCTAATCCTTAGAACATTTAAAAATTTCCAGTTCACATCAGTCTCCTAGTTACATTGAGTAATTGAAACATTTGCACTTAGCTGGTTAACTTCTTTGAAGAAGAAGCTTTGCAAGGAACTTTTTAAAAACACTGTACCTGAGTGACATAATACAGTCTAAAAAATTCTTCAATTCAATGGGATTAAAAATTGTACAGCCTCTCTCCTCCAAGCCTTACATACAAAAGAGAACAACACACTCTCAGGGAGAGAAACAAAACTCAGTATACTCATTCAACATTCAACAAAGATGGATAGAACCCATCCAATGTGCAACACTATTCTAGGAGATGCAAATACCGTAGTGAACAAAATAGACTTTAAAAATTGCTTTTGGTGCTTCCAGGCTTGAAAATAAAACTAATTCTTTTTTTTTATTATTTAAAGAAAGACAAACAAAATAGAAAACAGGCAGAAATAGTACATACTTTCAAAGAAAATAAGTAGTAATAAATCACTAGCTGATGTATACATATTGTCCCCCTATAAATAGCTGTTCAAGGTACACAAGTGGAACATATAGATGGGATTTCAACCAAGGAGACTGCAAACAGGTCTGTTCAACTATCCAACAAAAACTAAGTATTATGGCTATTGATCCTATACACTTAGACATGTATGCATTTATCCATGTCTTCATTTATGTTGAGACCTAACACAGCTTATTAGATTAAAATCCTTCTGAACAAAGATTAATAATATTGCTGGATTTCACATCACAATACTCCAGAATCAGGATTGGGTGGGTACTGCAGTGCCCCTTTCTTTCTTTCAAAGTTTTTGTTCATTTCATCATGTGTCGTAAGATCAGTGCTCATAAACTGTTTATAGGTTTTACATAAGCTTGAGTCTTAACATGTATTTCTATCCTTTCTGTGTTAGAAGGAAAAACATAACAAAGCAAGACAGAACTAAACTTTTTCCTATAGACATATAAAACTAAAAAGACAGATAAATCTGCTGTATAAGGAGTTCTATCCTGGTCACTGTGCTGTCTCTTGTTATCATCAACAGAATTGGCTATATCATCAGATAAAGTATAATTGAGCACATCAGTACATAACAGAATTAACAGAAATACAACTAATTCTAAATTAATTTTAGGAAATTGAGCAGACCACTACTGTGTTTTGTAGAAATATCTCCTTTAAAAATATACATTAATGAAATCTGCAGCTGAGTAATGTTTAAGCTACTCTGAAATTAGAAATTTTAAAGTGTTTTAGAAATACATACAAACTTATGCTTAATATTCTGCAAATTGATATCAGTCATATTTAAATATAGAACCTATGTAAATTATATAGCTATTTTTATTTTAATTTTTTATACATTTGAATTACAAAATTCATACCTTAAAATACTTTGCATTTCATATTTTTGCTTTTGAAATTGTATTAGCATATTGAATTTTTATATTAAGTTGGGAATTTGGAATTGAAAGGAGTAGAGAATAGAGACATTGATTTTCTAACCTGTTTATTTTGGCTAATACTCCTCAAATTATTTTATATAAATTTACTAAATTTCTTATAGATTTTCATGCAGAGGGAATTGGGCTTAAGTTTTTTTTTCTTACATAACACAAGTTAAAAGAGTGGAAACCATAGTTAAAAGAAAAATTCTATTCCACCGAACTTTTGAAAAAATGATTCAGTTGATAAAGTTTTCTTATTACTTAGTTAAGAAGTCCAATTAACCTTAAAACTTTCAATTAAAAGTCATATATTTAGGAGATTTAGTAACCAAGACTGTTTCTCTTTCTTCTTTTTTTTCCCAAATGAATGGCTAATAGTTTATTGTTGATGATTGTCTGCAAGTTCAAAATACTTGACATATATAGTCTGTGAAGGATTAAAAACTTAGACGCACACTTGGGACTTGAAATCATTCTACATTTACATGTATTTATAAGCATAGTTTGAATTTCCTGATGTGCATTAAAAGCAAAAGCTTGCTAGAATGATTCTGTTTTCAGGTTTCACAAAAATTGCTTAACTCTTCATCTTCAACTAACTTTTCAAAATTTTTGGCTTTCGTTTTTACAGAGAATGCTCAGTTGCATGTCTATAGTTTGTTTTAGTCTCCACAAACAATTCAGATGAAGCTTCAATTCAAAAACAGATTACAGTTTGTAACTCTGTCTCTCAGTTATGTAGATATTTTTCCTTTCAAAATCTTTGCTGAAGACCAACTACAAGCTCCTTACTGATTGCAATCAATTTCATCGATCTGTCCTGTTGTTTGCCTATGTTATATTGGTTTTCCGTCTTCTGAGAGGACAGGCTGGGCTGCAAAAATGATTTTCCTGTCCTATATCAAAAGATAAGATAACTGAGCAATAGCAGATACTACTTTAGTGACAGAATGATTCCAAGACATCTTATGTTACAGTATGCACACTTGTATACATATGTACGATATATACACATGTACTGATAAACTTATGTATGGATAAGAATGGGTGTGTATAAACATTACATATGTGCAGTATATGTATCTCCTACGTTAATATCCGTCAGGATGTAGTAAGCTCTTACAGACTGTAGAGGAAATGCTTCAGAATCAAGTAAACTAGATTTTTTTATACCAAAAAGTGTGGAATTTAATTTTATTACTGAAAATATAAATCTTGTGTGAAATACATAGAATGCTTAATGTGTCTTTTAAGTAGTTTCTTGCATTTAGATTAATGGAGATAAGAATCACATGTAAGAAAAACCAAGATACCAACATGTTGTACTAAAACTAAAAAATAATACTTATAAACATATATATATATATATATATTTGTGTACTATAGGTATGTTCATTATTAAACAGTGGTACAATCTACTTCTGCCATTAAGTAACAATACATTTCACTATATTGATTTGCATATTCTTCTTTTGACTAATTAATGTAACTGTAATAAAATTCATATCAACTTATGTTTTCATCATTTTGATACAATGCCAAACACCCACAAACTAAAGGTTTATTTTGGCTCCTGGTTTTTGGTGCATAGTTGGCCAGCTCCAAGGCAGGATCAGCTTGGGGGAAGGCCCTGGACACAAGAAAACGGCTCAGGCCTGGTGACGGGGAAACGGGTAAAAAAGAAGTCCAGGTGGTATCTCCAGTGACTCCCATCTTCTGGCCAGACCCCATCTCTTAGCAGCACACTCAGCCACGTACTCACCGATTACTGCACACGACTGCACCCAGGATCCACTCACCTTCCAGAACCCTCCTGTGAATACACGACAATGTGGGGTTGGGGGTGGAGGCATTTCAGATCTAACCCATAGCACCAACTTCTCTGTGTGACTGATGTATACATTCCATAATTTTTCAGCTTTGTCAACAGTAACAAGGATGTGTCTGCTTTAGACTTTAAGTACCTAAAGGATTAGGGCTTTACCTGGTTTCAATCCTGTGTGCCAAATTAGTTAAAAATGAATTAAGCGAGTTACACAAAATAATTGCCTGAAAATGGCTTTGCTTTTACAGTTGCTGCTTTGGGTTGGATGTGAACTTACTAGAAACCATTTTATTTGGTATTGAAATTATCTCGTGTCATATGAATATTTATTGATTATTATAATGTATTTGTCTAGAAAATCATTCTTGGCTAACATGGTATGAAAATCAGATGTTTACAAGTTTAAATGTCCTGCTCGACTTTAAGAATCTTTCAACTATCTGTCATTTGGGTTATTTCTACATGCCAGACATTTCTCATTGATTGTTATCATTATTAAGAAATGTTAATAGCTTTTATGTTTTAGATTATTAAGAAAAGTAATACCCTGCTTTGATAATATGATACAGTTTGAAAATGATTAGATTGCCTATCTCCAGTATTTTAACTTCGTTGGTCTTACATTTTAACTGTGTAGCAGCATGATATACCTCGTACTTATGTGAACTTAGAGGTATAGAAATACCATCACTAACGTGTGATCTTAGGTAACTTGCTTTACTTTCTGTTACACAACTGCTGCAGCAAAATTGAGCCCTTATTTCTTACACCTTGCTTTATTAAAATCTAAATATTTTTTGCTACTAATTTATAATGGTAAAGGACCAGAACTGTTAAATATTTAGTGTGGGGATGGTTGTCCCTAGTACAATGCATCTCACACTCATTTTCATTCCTATGTGCTGATTTTTGAGTGAGACAGAAGAGAATAGATTTGTAGCTTGTATGTTAGTAGTAAACTTGGGATGCAGTTTATGCTCGTGAGCATCATCTTATAGAAAGCTTCAGAAAAGGAAGTTGAGAATTTCAGAATCACTAAATCTCTGCTTCACAACATTCCATGGTCCCTTCAATAAATCAAAGAGATATAAGACGTCCTTTAACTTAAAAATGTTTACAAAAATGGAAATGTTAACTACCTTGATTTGATCATTACACACTATCTACTGTCAAATTACCACACAGTACACGATAAATTTCTACAATTAAAATAAATAATTGAATGAATAAACATGTCCTTTACTTCATTTACCACACTGAGTTATTTTCTTTCATATTTTTATTGTACTGACATTTAAGATGCATATATTCAGAATAATTTGTTCTTAAAAAGTCAACATTCATACATATTTGTTACCCAACTTTGATCAGCCACAAATTCAAATATCAAAATAAAATAAATGCACGCAGATATATTCTAAGTGTCGACAGCAAAAAGGAATTGCTGAAAAGAATCGTGCATACAAAGGTAAAATGGTCAAAGAAAATGTGAGTTACTTATTTCCTCAGTGAACAAAGTAACACTTCTGCTGTGTGTTATATGTGATAACCTGCATCTTACTAAGAAATCAGATGAGTGAGATAAGGAAACCAGAAGCAGTGGGGAAGGCTGGTATTTCAAGGATCTTGGGGCACTGCAAAGTAGTGGCAGCTGGGACAAACGCTTCACACCTTAGGAGTGGTGGGATATGGGCAGGAGAGGGGCGTCTGCTGGACACCGCGTCCTTCACTCGGTGTGGACTAGGTTCACTCCTACACCACTCGGTTGCCCTCTAAGGATTCTCAGTGTCAATTCAAGAATAAAGTTCGCATTTCTGAACAGAAGAGCATTTTGAAGTGACACAGTTTGGGGAAAAGCAGACTTTCACAATCCAAATATAGAAAATAACAGTGTATACTTGTGTAGTTCAATTGTTAAAAAAAATTTTACATTCATCAAAAAGAAATGTTTAAATTATTTCCAGAAGCTTCCATTGTATAAGGCAGAGAAATATGTGTGATACTTTTGAAAGATTTTACTAACAATTAAAATCTGAAGAATCATGTTCTGATATTGTGTCTTTGACAAGATTAGTCTCCTAGAAAAATTAATTTAACTTTTCAGAGCTTTCATTATTTTTCTCCCTCATTAGTGAAAATACCTGTTCTACATACCTGAAATACATATTTGAAAGGATAATCCATGACTAAAAGATTTAAGTTTTGTGCATATAGTTGAATGGACTTGCAATCCTACTTTTTCCTAAATCTCTCATTAATGCCTTGGTACTAAACCAATTTGCAGAATAAATCAGTGACTATTGATTGCAAAGACCAGGATTCCGAGGTAGAAGAAACCAAGTAGACAAGCAAAGAGTGGGTTGGTTTTATTTATATTTTGCGGGTGGAATTTGACTTGTGTTATAATTAGCTAACCTCGATGAGATTTCTGTTTTATACATATCACAAAGTAGCTTCTAAATGAATGCAATTACTCAGTCTTAAAAGCACATAGAAGTCTAATTGTTGCACTGTGATATTAACTTTAAACATGATTTTATAAAAGATCAAATTTGCATTTAATAGAAACTTAACACTGACACTTGTCAAAGATAATAAAGGAGCTCACATTTTCATGGTTTTGGCTTAAAAGAAGTGCTCCTGAAAGGGAACCCAGGGGAACTGCAGCCACACCTTCTCCTCCTCGGTGCCAATTTCACCACCCCCTGCTCACATCTGTACTCATGGAAGAACGCACTCAGTTGCCTGTCTTTACCTATACCTTCTTCTTATCCAACCAAAGGGTTGTAGTTTCATAAACACAGTGAAATTCTTATCAGCTTTGTCAGTGCTAAGCAGTGAATTGTGGTAAACTTATAAATCTCTTTGAATAAACTAGTTATTGTAGATGAACAGTATGGTACATGAGGAAATATTGACTATTCATGTTTTCTTGCTGAATGTGATTTGTATCAAAATAAAGAACTTCTACACCAAAGTCATATTCTCCTAAAAAATAAATGAAAAACTATTGCATTTTTATGATTGGAGAAAAAATGAGGTGAATTTGGGTTATGTCTTGCTGGCTTTCAAATCTGGTAATTTTTTGATGGAAAGACAAAACAGGAGATTTGTAAATTCATTCAGAAGGGAATGAGGACAGTGAAGAGTTATTTCTTTCCAGTTTTCATCATGGAATTTGCTGCAAAGCAAAAATAGAAAAAAGCAGGATAAGAAACCTCTATCTTTGGAAACTCTCCACTGTAGGTTTTGAAATACATTCTTTGGCACTGAAAGACTGTTTTTGCTGTTTTAGTGAAGATGATGAAGCTGTTTTCAATGTCAAAAGCGCAGCACGTGGATGGCTTGGGTGATGTGCCTCAGTGGCTCTGGCTGCCAGCTCCGTTGGTTTGCACATTGCTCGTGGAAGCAGGGCAGCAGCAGTTGGGCCACACTGGAGCTCCTATGGCTTTCTCCTGCGGGGCGTTCACGGGAATCAGGGAGTCCTAATGTTTGAGAAGGAACTTGAGGGTCACCGTTCATTCACCACTTCCTGGAAATTGATACAGGATCTGCTGCAGTAATTGGGAATTTTTATGGGACCCTGGTGGGTGGGACAGGAAAAAGAAGTGGAGGAAGACTGCGTTTTTGGAGAATTGGTTTTGATTTCTAAAATATGTGTACTTTATCTTATAGACTTCCGCTTAGTTTTGGTGAGAGAAACCCCACTAAAACTTTGGAATTTCAAAGCTATCATAGTCAAACCTCCTGCCTCAGATAAAACATTCTTGGTGCAAACCGAAAGCTATGGCCTGCTTGTGAGTGTCATCAGATGGGCATTCTGCTTGGATGATCCAGCAGACACTGAAGCCTCTGGAATGCTCAGGAGACCTTTTGTACTCACCTAGCTCCTCTTTAAATAGCACGTGTGTAGGGGGAGGGTAGTGCTCATGTCTGAAAGGAGTGAGGAAGTGGGAAGGGGTGAGTCATGAGCAAGGAGAGGACTACTGCAGCCAGGAAGCATCCCCAGGCGGACTCTGCCAGCCTGTGCTCTTGGCTCTCAGACTGCAAAGAGGACATGTGTGGAATTAGTGTGAAGGGGCAGCAGGGAGAATCTGCAGCCCTACAGAGAGATGGCTCCTTCCGTCATTCCACTGGAAAGCTGAACAAGAGCTGCTGAGCCCTCTCCTAGGAAAGGACAAGGAAGGCGACTGGGGGAGAATCTTAGCATTTCTCCAAACCTCAGCAGAGGCAGCTCGTGCTCACCTCAGGCCGTGTTGCCTGCTCATCTTTTCTAGCACCTGAAGTGACAGGTATATGTGTGAACGTGGGTGCATGTCAATGAAAACACAAACATTTCGGATTTTATTTTTCTGTGTCTTAGCTTTTATATTTTTGTTTGGCATACTATTTTTGTATTTTTCTTCAGATATTTTATTTATGAAAACTGTAGTTCTGACTACTGTAAAAGAGTCTGGATAGAGAGCATTCACTTTTCAACTTAACAATATCTAACAATATCAGAGGATGAAGTTGGGAAAGAACTGGGCATTTCCCACAGTGGTCAAAAACATCCAGAAATTTCTTTGAAGTTTTCTGTCTTATCTTAAAATTCATATAAGCATTGTGCTGCTTTATATACAATAGCTATATGTGCTTATTTTTTAGCATAAAACAATGTATCAAATTTCTGAAAAATTTCAAATTAACATAGTACCAAATAATCCTGAGAGAATGAGATATCATTCCAGAGTCACAAACCAAAAATTCTGTCTATCATTCTTACTGTTGCTGTAATCTTGGTCAGGTTAATTATTATTTCCAAATCTCTGTGTGCTGTACAGGATGCATAGAAAAGGTCACCTACGAATTTGGCTGTATTAGATGACCGAATCTAGCACATAGTAGTCTCTCAATAAATGGTGCTAGAAAAGCAGCTGTTAGTTTAATGAGTTATATTGGATAAGAATAGAATTTCTAAAAGAGTCTGGGAGGGCTAAGTCCCTCTGAAGTCAGCTAAAGCAGATGTAGGACTGGGGAGATTCGGCAGCCAACCCTGGTTCACACAGCTGTTGCAAGTCACAGAACAGGCTGCCAAGGTTTACTAAGATTTCAAACTTTGCCTTGCTCCTGAATGTTATTTCTTTTACTCTTCCTTCCCTACTTGAGGACCCCAGAATTTCCTTCTATTAGTGCCTTTAGAAATATCGATTCTTCTTTAATTAAAATTGAGTCCAGTTTTAGTTCTTTTTATTGCTACTTTCATTTTGGGCACCATATCCAGAAAAAGAATTTTTGCAGTTTTATTTTCTTACTGACACTAGCAAAAGCACAGGTGGTGACAGCATTCTTTCATGCATACGACTCGCTACACAGCGACAGGAGCTCACTTCGTGTCACTTTCCCCAGCCCTCACCACTGCATCTCTCAGGGCATCGTACCTCTGGCATACGGCGGGTTCTAATCTTTGTCCCTTGAGGGAAGAGCAAAGTGAAAACAAAATACTAAGACAATTGTCGAGCTATTCTGAAAATAAGAGTCAGAATAAGTGAAAAATGACTATAATTAATGTGGAATTATTCAGCAAATCTGAGAATAGAAATCCAGCAGACGACTCTGTTTTGAAGGGTTAAAACAAATGAAATAAAACACCATGTTTAGTCATATTTTCTCTGTTTCTCTCTGTAGTTGTACCTTATATCAAAAAGCCAGTGCGTATGTGTGAGTTTATTCACTACACCTGTTACATTTGAATTTTTAAAGATTTTCATTTCTTCTATACTACAGAATAAGTTGTCATTCAGAGTAACATAGTAGTTCTTCGAAAAGCAACTTGGACCGTAGATATTTAAATACTTTTTCTAGTGTTTGGCAGTTTCTCCTGTGCCTAGTGAAGGATTTGAATGCATCTGTCTAAACAGCAAAAGGAGGAGGGGTTGGAAATTTGTAAGAATTGAACAGTACACACAGTGTCTACCCTATCTAAATTTTAGGTTGAGGTTTAGGGTCTTGACCCCAGGAGAAGTGGGATGCAGTGGATATGAGCTGTCTGATTCCCCTCATATTGCCCCTGAAAGACTGAAACAAAAGACATTTATTTTCTCAATTCCAGGAATTAAAAGACTGAGCTCAAGGGGGTTTGCTGGGATAGATCAGTTCTGTCGAGTGTTCTAGCTCTGGCTTGCAGACAGTCACCCTTTTGGAATGTCTTCCTATGGCAAAGAAAAAAATATAAGGCTACCAAGTGCCATCACAAGAGCCCAGTGTTATGACCTCATCTAAATTTAATTATCTCTAAGATGGTACTCCCAAATACCATCACCCTGGGGACCAGACTTCTGAGTGTAGGACACAGTTCAGTCCATAACATCACCCTACCCTAGGGTCACTTTTGTGTCTTTATTGCTGATGTTGGGCTCTTCAGATGGTGAGGCATGCTTGAGATCCTTTTTGCGCAATTTTCTGGATCAGTGTTGAAGCTGTTTTGCTACTGGTCTTAGATAACCTTGATAGTACCATTTTTAAAATAGACTTTATTTTTCAGAGTGTCTTTGGGTTCAAAGCAAAACTGAACAGCACATAGAGATAGCTTCCATTACTGTCAACACCTCTCATAAGAAGGGCCACATTTAAGCTAATGAGTGAATCTTCACTGAAGCATTATGAGCTCCGAACATTCAAAATTTACATTAGGGTAAGTTCTTGAGGTCATACATTTTATGAGTTTTAACGAATGTCTAATGAAATACATTCGCTGCTATTCATCCCTTCCTTTTCCTAATCAATGGCATACGCCAATCCTTTCACTGTCTTGTTTTGCTTTTTTCTGATCATCATAAAGTCAGTAGGTAGAGTTTTAAATTAGCATTTTCATTTGGTCATACAACTTAAGGTTTCTCCATGCCTTTCCATGGCTTGAAGCTCATTTCTTTCTTTTTATTTTTGTCCTGACTGTGGTGCAATCTTTGATTGTTCAGATTCCTGCCTTGACCTCGAGTTTCTGGATACCTGGATTTCTAAGTGTTGTCTTTTTAAATGTCTAATTTCCCATCTCTGAGTTAGAACATAACTCTCAGCTTCAGGAATTCGAGTTTTTCTGACTTCCTTCCTAAATTCACCTATATGGATTCTCCTTCATGCTTGGTGCTTTCTGACTACTGTCCCCTTCTAAGTCCCCGGCTTCTAACCGCACAGGCTTGCGTGGCCCTCCCTCATGTGGTGCTGCCTTTCCACGTGCTGGGGTAGCAGCTGACAGGCAGGGTGCAGTCACAGTGACACAGAAAGGCTTAACGCATTTGTTCTTCCTCAATTGAAGCCTGATCCAAAATCAGTCTTAACAAGAGAATTTTGCAATGGGAACATGAACACTATTTTAAAAAGTATCCTGCCCCCAAAAACCTCAGCATTCTAAAACACTAAAATAATAGTTGAGGTAAGATATTAAAATATTTCTAGCTTATATTCTTTTCAAAATTGGGTTCATATTAGAAGTATTTTTTACTATAACAAGAAAAAATAACAATAAAACAGTTTCAAAATAGGTTGTTAGGAGTGTTAAATAATTAATATGCTATGTGTTGTTGTCTCCATAGTAGTTATTCAGAATACATGACATAGGCATGCTATCTTGTCCAAACAATATTATCCCAAACCTTTCTTTGCAGTGAACTAACAGCACTAGCTGTATAACTATCTTGTGTATAAACATTTCTTATTTCTTTTTCCTTTTCTTACTTTACCTTTTTGCCATCAGTTTGTCTTTGTTTTAAACAGTTCTAAGCTTATCAATTAACACGATTGTTCTTCTTAAAGTAAATGATTCGCACCCCAAACATACTTTTCTTCCTTCTGCCCCTTCCTGGGAGTTAAACAGGTGTTTAAAAAATCTGAAATGGAAGAATGTTGGTACTTTCATTCGTGTTCAAATTTTAGCAAGTTTGGAAGAATCAAAAGCCACGGCTTGAACTGATACCACTAATGTGATCCAGATTTATTTGGTTCAGTTCTTCTGCCTTCATCTACACCTGATTTCTTTCACAGAATATAAAATGGCATAATTCAGAAAGAACTCTGTTGAAAGCATTGGGGCATTAACCTTTCTTGGTTTCTCTCTCCTTATATGAATGATATAATTGCATTTTGTGTTTGAATATATGTGGGAAGCCTGAAGAGTTGTTGTGAGGATTTATCTGTAAATTGCTCAAATTCTATGAAAATATGAAAAAGACTATTGAAAAATTGCAACAATGAAAAAACGCACTGTTGGTTTAATATAGCAGATGCAAATAAAATAAAATGAGAAGCAGGTTTGACAACACACAATGATAGGTCTAGAAGACGAGAAGGTCATAACCTCTGATAGCTAGAGTAGTGTCTTTGAATACTGTTTGATGAGAGCAGAGACAGAGCCAGGAATTGTGAATCTATGTCACAATTATCTCCAACTACACTCACAATGACCTATTGTTGACCCATCTCTGAGAACAATTTAGTAGTTGTTTCCATTCTGTTGGAGCTGTTGAAATCTCTTTTATTTCTCTGTAAGTGAATGGGGAAATTCAGTGTTACAAAACGATAGGTCATTTGATTTAACATGAAATGAAGAAAAACTGACTTCATTCCACTTTGATTGCTGTCAGCATTTTTAATAGCAAAAGTGTCTTTTACTTCTGGCATTGGACAAGAGCTGAGAGCAGGGGCTTAGCGTGCAGGGACAAGGAGGCAACAAGCTTTCTGTCCTCGGGGAGAAAAGAAATCTGCCCACATCTTGAAATAGCTCTTGGCGATGGGTCAGAATCACTCAATGAGCAGCTTTAGAAATTGTAGTACTTTCTATCACAAACGGAATAATTCTGTATATCTATGTACTGTTAAAGGAGGTAGACAAAGTTAGGGACTAGATATAGAAAGTACTATATACTTATATCAAGCACTCATTTTATTAAATATTTTTGCCTTTTAGTGGGAAAATTATGCATTCTATGAACATAATTAAAATTTTTTGTGACCTATCCAATTTTACTCACTTTGTTGTATATTCAGATCATTTATTCCAATCATGCACTAGGAAATATGTAAAATATACATACATTAAGGAATATGTGCTCAAGAGGGCTTTTGCCACAGTTATAATTTTTATCAATGTTCTCTAGTCTTCAAAAATATCTTTACGTAAGTGAGTAATACTTGTTACATCTTCTTTTCCCAAACTTGAAGGTCTAATCTTACGTTTCCCTCACCTTTATATAGCTTTATATAGCTGGCAATACAACTGCCAAACTTAAAGTCAATTTTGAACTTGAAGAGTTTACATGGGGTCGGTGGAATTGGAAGTTAGGAATATTTTCTGTAAAACATATTTTGCAAAGAATAAAATCAATCACTAGGTTTTTTTTTCATTGTCTGTTTGAAATATTATAAGAAAATTGATGTATAAACACAACAGTCTGACAATATGTTGAAAAAAATCCTGAAGATTAATTTACTCTTAAACTATTTGAGAGTTCTTCTGGGTTAAAAAAAATAACAAGCAAACAAACAATCAAAATGAAGCATTTTTATAAAAAAAAAAAAAAAAAAAAACAAGGAACACTACTTTGAAGATTCTAGGAGGCATTGATACGAAATCAAGCATATTGTCTAAGGATACATTCAGTCAGAAGGAGGCTTCTTATGTAACCTAGATCTCATGTTTAAAATAATATTCCTTTGATATTAGAGTCATGCCCCAAAGGTAGAGTGAAAGGGCAAGAGCTTCTAAAGTAAACAAACCGACACTCAACAATGGAAGATCTGAATCTTCTTAGAAGGATTGTTTTAGGAGGGTTAAATGAAATAAAACGTAGAAAATTCTTCTTGTAACAGTTATTCACTAATGATCTGTTCTTTCCCATCCTCAAAGAGATGTAAAGACCCAGGAAAAAAAATGATACGTGTTTTTTGTTTTTGTTTTTTTTTTCTTCTCATTAGGTTTTGGAGGAAAAGTTGAGTATGAATTACATACCGGAACCCTGAACAGTCACAGATGAATAATCTTGGAGGGAAAAGCAGAGTGAATTGGAATATAAATGGTGTCTCAGTTACTTAGCTTTGGTAACAGTAAAGTGTTAATAAACTGCTAGTGTGGACACTAAGAACCCTGGCCCCTCTCAGCAAGCGGTCAGCATCGCTAGCTTCTGAAATTGTTAAAGGCTCGCAGTGGAGGCTGCCTCCAAATTGGTGACTGGCAGTAAATACTTTACTTTTTTTTTATCTACATCTGAGACTAAAACGAGGCACAGCAGAATAACCACAAAGTTTATAATTTGGAGAGATAATTTTATTGCAGTTTAATTAAAAATTACAAATGGACACTAAAATATGATAAAAATAATTTGGAATTTTATATGTTAAAAATTATAATATTTTTGTGATTATTGGCTACAATCTGTATTGTGCTTATGAATAATAAATCTTCAGCAATATTTGTTGTCTGTTTATTCTCTGACAGACTATGTAGCTTGAACAATGAATAACAAAAGCCTCATTCTTAAGGGGTCTATGTGAAGCAAAGAGTGCCAAGCGCTAAAAAGCGAATGAGGCAGAGCAAGCTGGAGTGTCACAGGTGGGATCGGATGTCTAGGGAAGCCACCTGGGAGAAGGTAATACCTAAATCAAGCTTCAAGGTGAGCCTAACTCAATGACATGAAGATCTACTACAAGAGAACTCCAAGTAGACAGAACAGGGACACAGCAAAGGAAGCAGGAAGGAGGCCCTGTCTTAGTCAGGTTTTTGTTACTGAGACAAAACGCGCTATACACACAAAGTAAAGGAGAGAAAAATATTTTGGCTCACGTGTTAGTGCCTGAAATCCACAGCTGGAGACCCCATCTCCTCAGAGGCACGTTGGAAGGGTGGCCAGAGGGCTTGCTGCTGAGGAAGGCGACGCAGCTAGGAAGCAGAGTGAACAGGGGAGCCAGTCAGAGAGCTGGACACTTCCAGGCCGCGCGCACCTCCAGTGATTTCCACTTTTGTCCAGACCCTGTCAACTGACAGCAAGTCAGAGGTAGTGCCCTTTCATTTAATTATTTTTCAAAAACCCAACCTACGAGTGCGCGAGTATTTGGGGGAACATCTGGATATAATCCGTAACAGCCCAGATGAATGTCAGTGTGTTCATGGAAGAGCAATAAAAACTGATATGACTGGACCGTGCAAAGGAAGGGCAAACTTTGCATGAAACTAAGTTAGAAAGATTATTGGGCTGTTCAGAAGCATTTGAAGGAGATGAGTATTTTAAGGACTCATTAAATAGGAACAGGTAAGGCCTTCAGTACAGGGTTAACACAAGGTTTTAAGATCATTTTCATGATATGTGGAAAATGGCTAAAAGGGGCAAGAGCAGAAAAAGAGTATAATTTAATATGTCACAGCAGTGACATAAGGAATAGATGACGATGGCTTGGGCCAAGGTCTTGATGACAAACACAGGGAGATGGATAGATTTTGGACATGCACTGGTGGGAAATCAACGGGGAGCTGACTATGGTGGTGGTTGTGTGGAAAGATGAGAATCATGAATGACTTGGAATTTTAGCACAAACAATGGTGTGTTTCTAATTCGCTGTTATTTACTGATATGGTGTAGATTAAAAATAAATTGTTTGGGGTTGGTCTGGGTATTTTTTTTTTTTTTGCAAGTCTAGAACTTGTGAGACAATAAAGAATTATAAATAAAATATTCTAAACTAAGATGAAAATTTGTAGGAGAAGAAACAAAAAAAGAAGAAAAATTACCCCCATTTTATTCCAGTGAAACAGTTATCTAAGGGTGAGAAAATAAATTTGCAGAACAGTGTTTCAAGTTCAAATTAAATGTATAAGTATTAATATTGTTAGTCAAATTCTATGTCTTAGTTTTGCAGGACTGCTGTAACAAAATACCACTATGTGAACAGCTCAGATTAAAATACATTCTTACTCTCGCACAGATCTGGAACTCAGAAGTTAAAAAAAAAGACTGGGCAGGAATGGTTCCTCACGTGATCTGTCCGTCAAATTGTACCATAGTCTCCCTTCACTTGAGTGGTTACTGGCAATCACTTGATGTTCTTTGGTGTTGATTATTAGCTACATCATGCATCTGCGTCCACCTCCCAGTGGTGGTCCTCCCTTTGTGCATGAATGTCTAATTTTCTCTTTTATTATAGAGGTGCAAGTCACAAAGGATTTAAGTCTCAGGTTAATCCACCATGACATCTTTTTACTTTAATCAATAGTGATCTTTCCAAGTAACATATCATTTATATTTACAGGTACAAGGTAGATACAAATTTGGAAAAACACTGTTCAACTCATTACAGCCCAATTGTCTCATGTATTCCAGAAATATTTAGCAACTTGGGCCCCAATTCTGAGTAAGAGGATGACTGACTTTAATCAAAGTGATATTTATTAAAAATATTTTGATATTGCTTCCTATGTATACTAACTTTAAGCACAAAATGATTTAAAAATTGGTCATTAAAAATGACCATTAAAGTCATTTAAACCATTAAAGTCACTTAAATGACCATTAAGTCATTAAAAATTTTAATGACTTTTACTCAGTGAACAAAATTTTTTGCTTTTTCTGCAAGAAGACTTATTTTAAATTTATATTGTAAGATTTGCGTATTTCTTACAACACTGAATGAAACATCAAAGCAAAAGAACTATACATCTTCTACAGTTTAGCTCCTAATTTCACATGTTTTGGAGGTGACAGTCCAGGGGCATTTAAGTGTTCCCTTCAATCTAACAGTTACCATAATCTTTTACTCATTCTGCAAAGAAACCATCACTCTGTTAAATTTCAGAGACTTCATGGAGTTTGAAGCAAGTACACAAGGAAAAATAAATACCTAAGGAAAAAAAAGAAGCACTGAATGAGTTAACTTATTTACCAAAGACAGTACATTGAGAGATTTATTTGGTGAAACTCAATCTAGTATTGTTTATTTCTATCCTACAAAATTTATCTGAACTCTTTCTCCTAACATAAAATGACAATACCATATCTTTACACTCCTTAGGAGTTACATAGAGTGAGAAATAAGAAAGAAAAGGGGGGGGGTTATAAATTCTAGATTCTGTCCCACAAAATGGGGACCAAATTCGTAATTCTAGTTCTGACACTTGGAGCTTGATTTTTAATTTTTATTGCAGTGTTATAAATAAAGTGAAGTGCATCTAAATTTGAAACTTGCATCTGGTTTTAAGTGAGTGAATATTAAAACATAGCAATTAGTATATTTCTTTTGATTCAGCTACTAAAATAGCAATTCCTAATTATCAAAAAGTATTAGTTTCCATGTGACTCTGTTCTTCCATTGTTCTAAATAATGAGTACATAATTTTATAGAAGTAGCTGTAAAGCTATCAAATTGTCAGCCTCAAAGAGCATCAGACACAATGTGTTTAACCACATTTCCAGTTTGTAAACAAGTTTTGGTTGGATAACTCTGTTTATGGAATGGAAATGTGGTCCACAAACTCTTAGTCCCTACAGTCCACAGAAAAGGCTAAAGCTGCTCCTGATTTTTGCATGATCAACTACATAAAATATTTATGCAGCTAAGTGATGCATTGCTATTGTCCATCTCTTTGCACTCAAATTTAAGATGTATTTACAAAAGGATATTGATGTGCAAGCAGATTGAACTGGTTATATATTATTGTTGGGATAACAGATTAGAAAATAAAAAGTTTATTTTTTGATTGTCACAGTTTTCATTAACATGCAGAATATGAACCTATGTTTTTGTTTTAGCATCATGTCTATTTCCCTGGCATTAATTTACAGAGTTAAAAACCGTAACTTAATTCTAATACATCTGTTGTATGTTCTCCAGCAGTGCATATCTGTGCCAGCCCATGGCAGTATCACGTGGAAGAAACGTGAAAGATTGGTGATCAGCAAAATATCCAAATTTTCATGAACATTAGTCCTTAAAGTTCAGCTTATCTGCAACAAGATAATTAAAGAATTTTCTAATTAGAATCGCCTTAGTAATTTAGGGGAGGGAAACCTATTGATACCTTAGTCAGTTCCCAAAAGCCCTGCAGTGTAGCTCTCTACAACAGGAACAAGCTCTCCAGGAAAGGCCCACTGAAGGAAGAATTGTAATTCTGGACTGAGCAGCTTCTTCTAAGGTGAAATGATTCAATGAGGCTTTTCTAGTAGTGTAGCTCTTCAGTGCCCACAGTACAAAACAAAACAAAACAAAAAACTATATAAGGAGATGGGTGTGCTAATTAGCTGAATTGTGGTAATCATTTTCCAGTGTTTGTGTACATGAAAATATCATCCTGCACACTGTGATGTTTAACCTTAACAATGTCAGCTTGATTGACTTGGTAGGTTGTGAAGGTATGAGCTTGGATATGTGTATGATTGCTGGTCCTTTCCTCTTTAGTACTGTTCCCCTGCTGTTTTCCAGGTGTCATGAACTGAGTAGCACTGCTTTACCATGCCCTTCTGCCAGATCATCTCTTCCTTGGGGAAAGTAGTCTTTAGACTGAAATGTCTACATTTGTTCAAAATACACCACTCCTTGCATTTGTGGTGTTTGGTATTGGCTCAGCAACAGGAAAACTGACTAACACAAAAAATTGGTCTCAGAGAAGCAGAATTGTTGCTGTTACTGCACCTGACCACGTGGTTCAGAAACCTTTGGGTGGGTTTGGTGATAAACTTTGGAAGGCGTTAGAGGTTTGAGCTAAAAAAAACCAAAAGTACTCAAAGCAGAGCCTGGTCACAGCTCAGAATACTAGGATGCTGATACTAATGTGAACAATTTAGACCAGGTTTAGAAGGTTTCAGATGGGCCTGAGAATTTTATAGAAAATTGAAGCAGAGGCTATGATTAACTATAAAGATTTATATTTTAGGTTTCCTTTTACTAGA
The DNA here is from genome assembly GCF_034190915.1 of Cavia porcellus. Classification (NCBI taxonomy): domain Eukaryota; kingdom Metazoa; phylum Chordata; class Mammalia; order Rodentia; family Caviidae; genus Cavia; species Cavia porcellus. Next base: position 90,060,156 of record NW_026947490.1, read on the forward strand.
TACATGCCCATAGGTAAGTTACAAAACCTGATTTTAGTTTTGCCATTTTTAAAATGAAAATTTTGCGATTAATAGGACTGCCTAAAAATTTTAATATGGTGTTTTATGGGGAAATTTCCAGATCGATTATAGTGTCCTACTCCAAATCTTTGTTCTAAACTTGTGAAGTAGATACTATTCCTCAATTTTTCTGAAAATAAGAACCTAGAAGTTTCTTTGGGATCTAGCCAATTAGGCCCTGTGTTTTGGGGAAATATGCACTTGCCTTGCATTCCTTCCTATCCTACAGAGTGAAGGTTTATTTCTACTAATCCATATTCCAGTAATCTTCATTGCTTCTTTCTTTCTTCATTGGTGGTAGAATGAGCAGCCTTGTACAAAATAGTTTCCTGTACAGCACACCTCTGTGACAGATGCCAAGTGCTGTGCGGCATCAGGATACTGCTGCTTTTTTGACAGTGCTTTCTACAATGTTTGGAAGAAGATCATTATCTTAATAAAATAGTTACCATATGTCCTTAGAAATAGCTTACGAAGTATATTGTCCACATTTTTAAATTTATTGTCTTATCTTCCTTTTCCTGGAACACAAAAGGTACTCAGTAAAGAGTACTTCCTAAAGAGTAGTGCTGCACATATGTAAATAACACATGGGAACCCCAAAGTATAAATAAAAAGAAAATAAAAGATAGATAATAAGGGTCAGGGAGATAGATCTTTCTCAAATGGGAAGGGGATCAAGTCATAAAGGTGGAAAGGAAGGAAGGGAAAGAGAATTTAAAAAGAATTAAGATGTGTTATATACCCACACCCGCTCTACACAAGGAATGTAATCGTTATGTACTGAAAGCTTGTAGTAACATAAAAATAAACACACGAGTCGGAGGAATTCTAAAACAATGCTTTCTGAAAGAATAAATGTATTAATTGGAAGTTGAAATAAGACTTAAAGGAGTAAGTAAGGGTGATGATAACGGAAACAGTGCAAATGATTCTCAGGATTCTAAAGTTCACACTGATAGAGTGAATGAGAGTCCTTGGAACGTTTGAAGATTTGTCAGTTTATATAGAGAGTGGCCTTGAGTGCTAAGAATCCAACTACATTTCATGGTCTTTCATGCTGTCATGTTCTTAGACAAAATGTCTCACTTTCTCTATTCTCCTTAAACATCTAATTCTTTCTTTTCAAAACTCTCAGCTGTTTTTCATCCCTGTTACATGAAAAAAAGACAAAGAGCTACAAGAGGACCTGGTATCTTGTTTCTGTCCCTACCTCCTTTCCTTCACCCCTGCCCTTCCTGAAAAGTATGGCACTGAATCCACCAGCAGGACCAAGCAGAGCAGCCCGTACAGGAGTTAAAATGGCAAGTGATGGGAAGGGACCACGAAAGGAAGCAGACAGCATGGGCTTGGAGCTCACTTCAGAAAACTGGATTCTGAATAGCACATTTAGAAACCCGCTGGCATACACTCTGCCTAAACGTGAGTATTTGGATTACTGATCCTTGTCCTCACAGGTAATAATGTTTATACCAGAACCCGTTATCTTTTGAGTAGGAAAGGATATCCATCCATCGATTGCATGCCTGTGAGGAAACTAACGTCCTGTACTATCTTGGTTTAAAAATAAAATCCCTTTAGCCTAACTGTCCTTCCTGTACTTCCCCAATTATCTATTTCTTTCAGGAGTAAACTTCTTTGAAACCAGTGATCTTATTCTAATCTTCAATTCTTATCCTCTGTTCTCTTGTGAAATTATTTCAGACTTGATTTACTCCCTCTCTGCTCCTGCGGCAAGAATCCTGTTATCAAAGTCGGTTCTTCTAACTCAGTGGCCGCCATTGCTTTGTCTCTTTAGACACTTCCTTTTCATCTCCTCGATGTCTAAATTTTGGAGTTTTTCAAAGTTCAGTATTGACAAACTTTTATTTTTCTGGCCACAGTGATCCAGATTATCTCATTGGCCTCCTCTCTCTGTGATTTGAAACTTAATAAACGTAACATTCCTGTGAACTCCAGATCACGGATCCCAGGATGCCACTACCTCGTTAGTGTCTCCATCTAGATGCCCAGCACATACCACAAACAATTTGTCCAAATCCGTATTATTTATCTGACACCCTCCAAATCTCTTCTCCTGTAACCTCTTGTCTCAATATTCCCTAGTTAGTTCAGAGTGAAAAAAATGTTGGAGTCATTCTTCATCTGATACAAACAGCAAATTCTCAGCCTTACTTAAAATATAGCTAGAATGTTACTACTTTTCAACATTGCTAAGCCACTAACCCAGTCCTACTTATATTGTGCTTTCGTCTGGCTTACTACAGTAGCTTCCTGACTGGATGACTTGCTTCTCTTCACCTTCAAACTCTATTAAGCTGAGTTTATTCTTAATTGAGCAACTAACATGGCTTTTTCCATGTGGCACCCTGTACCTCTCTTCCGGTCAATTTTCCTTCATGGTCCTTGGTGCTAACTTTCCAGCACATCTCTGTAAAATAATCCCTTCCCCTGCCACCTTTTTTCCAGTTGCCCTATTGTGGTTACCTGCTTTATTTTTAACTCTCTTTCATAGTTACATAGTTGCTCTTACATTTGTGTATTATCTTTCTTCCTGCCACTAAATTGAAGACCTCTTGAGAGTAGAGATTTTGTTTAATTTGTTCATGATTATTTTGCTACCAGTAGAACAATATGTGATATGTAGTATAAATCTAATAAACTTAACAAGATATTTCAAAAATTAATAATAGATTGTATTATTCAATAGCAGGCACTAATATTCTTAGAGAAAATTCCTAGACCATTATGGCACCAACACCTCAGTATAATTTATGCCCAATTGTGTCTAAAAAGATCTGAGAGAATGGAAACAGGTCGGGACACTTGATCTGTAGTCCTGGAACTGCCCCTAAACCAATATCCTCATTTATAAAATGATATTTGGGGCTGATCAGTGGCTTTTAATCTGGGATCTACTAGGTACTTACCAACTACTAGCCTTCAGGGTATCTGTGCATCTTCTATTAGTGGAGGCAAGACTTGAATCCTGTGTGCACATGTGTAGGTTACCTTTCTTTCTGAGACATGGGAAAGGTCTGTGAAACTGAAATGTCCTTGAGGTTCCCTTGTATGTATCTAAACTTGGAGAGGGGACGCCAGAACACGGCCGGCTGCCGCACTAAGCAGTTAGAAAAGAGCCTCAGCTCTGCCACATTCTAAGAAAGTCATTCCTTTTTCTCTCATTTTGATTTTTTCCACTGGCAAAATGAAAGCACTGGATGAGATGATCCAAGATAATGCCTCTCAATTTTACATTTGATTCACCCAAATCAGGACAAAATCAACTAAATAACCCCAGGTGTGAGCTGGGGCATTCCCATAAGCCCTGCTGGGCTCTGCGGAGTTAGGATCCCATACTGGTCACTGTGAGAGGTGAAAAAGTGCGTCCTGGAGGTGCTTGGCAGACCCTACAAGAGGGACTTACCAACCTGCTCGGCTACAGGGAGAAGTTTCATAGCTGCCCAAAAGCTGATTATGTTCCAAGTTTTTAAATGGTTAAACCACAAGTCCTGAAATAAACATAACAAAGATCTCTACAGTGTGGAGGAATATTTTGAAAAGTTAAACGTGTATATGTAACCTAGTGCTCTCTGGTTAGTCTACTGTTCTCTATGTAATATTGTAATATCTGTAATTGGAGAGATGGATTTGTCAAGACATGTACACTTTTAATTTCACTTTCGGCCCTTTGCCCTTATCCTTGCTTGAGGCTGGTAGAGTGCTTTTGTGTGTCCAATTTGTTTTGGAAGAGAAACTCATAACTAGATTTTATTTGTCCCCAGTAATGTCACTACTCCTCCATTCATCGTCTGTATGCCTATTGTGCCCTTACCATTCTTTCATTCAGCATCTATTTCATGCCAGACCCGTCGATAAACACCGCAAAAAAATCTAACCCCGGTCCCCGCCCCGTAGCCTCTCAGAATCTCCAAGTAGCAGAGAAGGACGCCTTCACCCAAGCGTTTTCCCTGGAACCTCCTGGTCCCCTGTTTCGCTCCTCCTCCCCCAAGAAGGGGGATCATCATGGCAAAGAAAGGGTCTTTGGCTAGCAGACAAGTGGTCTTCATTACTCCTTTGGGGGAACGGGACTGAATGGGGCATTTTTTCCGAGCCTGTACCAACGTTGCTGGGCTTGGAGGGCCCATTAGGCTGCAGGTCACAGCAGCTGGATCCCAGGCGCCTGGAGCCGGTCACGCGTCTGGGCTGCCCGCTCCAGGATTCACAATGGAGTCATTGACTATTTATTTACTCCGTACAACAAGGCTGCTGTTGCCTTAATTACGGGAACCTCCCAGCCACCCCCGGGATCTTTAAATGACTAACGGACACTCCATTGCCTCTAACTCATCTCTCCTTATCCTGAGCGCCGGGATTCCCCATCCAAGCCGGGGCAGTAAGCAGGTGAGGCTGGCGCCTTAGAGCCCTGCGTGACAGCTCCAGTGCAATGATCCACTGAGTCTGTGTGACTCTGGGATTGTTACTCTAGGTTGGGCTGAAACCAGAAACCAGCCCCGCCCTGGAACACAAAGAGGTCCCTGCTGCACCACAGTCCCGAGAGGACTGAACTCTAAGAGGGGAGGAGGACAGGAGAAGGAAACGAGGTAGCTGAAGGACACAAGCTCATCCCCACTCGATGTTCCATAAAGAGCCAGAGCCTTCTGCTTCTAGGCCTTCGGTTGCAGAGACTGGCGTGCAGCCTGGGTTTGGGTGGGCTGCGGGGCTCCAGGGTGCCTTGGAATCTCAACTGGCTCAGTCCTTGCAGCGCCGATTTGTCTCCTTAGTCCAGCGCACAGGGTCTGCCCTCTACCCCACTTAAACCTTCTCACAAATCACAGAGCTTCAGTGTGCTCTAGGGAAAACTTGTTAAGTCTGTGCTCTAGTTAATATTGAAGGGCTGAGGATAAAATAGCGGCAGTATTAAATAGATGTTGACTTTTCTGACCCAGAGGAGCGGAAATCTGGGATTGTTTGCAGATGCTAATCGCTTCCACAGAGAAGCTGGGGGGAACCTGGTGCGGTTCCCCCTCCCTGGGAACCTAGCTGCAGAGGACGCAGGGAGCCAAGCACCCCCTTCTCACTTCTGACCTTTTGAAAAGTCTTTCAAATAACTCTGATAACTCAGTCCACCCGACCTAAAGTGCCTCAGAGATCCCCTCCCCATCCTTTGAGTCTGTGACCTCGGGTTTGCAGCCCACCGGGCTGGGCCTCAAATCCAACTTCTTTCCCCTGCAAGTGTGCTCGGTGAGGTCATGGCCCTAGAAGGGAGAGAGGAGCTTCTTGTATGGAGACCCCACAAATGTGCAGAGATGGTCCGCCGACCTTCAGACGCTGGAAAACAGTCCATTTATTTCCATGCATTTGTGCTCATAAATAAGGGAGGTGGGGAGCGAGGCGCTTTGACTCGGGTACGCACAGGAACGCTTCTGTTGTGCTGGGGGAAGCCGGGTGGATGGAAGCAAAGATCATGATATTCCCGCAAACCTCAAAGGGAAATGCGGTAGTTGAACTGACGGCCACTTTGGAGACTACCAGCTGCTCTCCAAATCCTGGAAGCAGAGAAGTTTCGTTGCTATGGTTTCCGAGAGGTAGAAAAGCCACCACCCAGAGCGGAGCGAGGCAGGGCAGCAGCTCCGGCTGCGAGGGCGGCTCCGCCGAGGCCAATCCCTCGGGCTCCGCGAACCTCTCACCGTCCCCACCACACCCTCCTCGCCTCTCCGGGAGGCGAGGACGGGCCGAGAGCGAAGCCGCGAGCCGGGGACTCCTCACGCTCCGAGCCGGCGGCGCCGCGAGGCGCTCGCTCGGGTTCCCGCCGCGCAGCAGCGGGCGCTGCGCCCGGAGGTCCGGCGGCCAGGAGCGCGCCCGCCGCGGGAAAAGCGCGCGGCTCCTTTAAGGCGGGCGGGCGGGCGGCGCGAGCCGGGGGCGTGTCCCCGCGCGGGCTCGTCCCGCCGCCGCCGCCGCCGCCGCCGCCGCCGCCGCCGTCACTCGCGCTGCTCGGCGCCCGCAGACGCGCTCGCCCGGCCCGAGCCGGCGCCCCGCCGCTGCCCGGAGGACCCCTCGCGCCGGCGCCTGCCCAGGTAAGGACGGCGAGGCTCGGCCGCGCCCACGGGGGACCCGGGCGGGGCACCTGCTGGACCTGCTGGACCTGCGCCCCGCGCCCGCCCGGCCCGGCCTCCCCCGGCGGGGATCCCCGGGCCTCGCTTCTCACACAAAATAATTTCATCCGTGGCGCGTCGGGAAGTGGCCTCGGCCACGGGGCTCGGGCGCGGCGCAGAGACGGTGAGACGGACGGCGGAAGCCCGGAGCCCGCCTGCGGGCCTGCGGGGTCCCGGCGCCCCCTCTGGGCGTCCAGCCACCCGCTCCCCACTGCCGCGCCCGAGAGGTGCAGACGGCGTTCTCACCGAGGCCGGATTCAGCACACTTGAAAAACTCCGAGGGCGTCCCACTAGGGTAAGGAGTGGTAGTGTCGCTGGGTGGGTCACAGGCGCCCAGAACTTTTAATGAACCGCATCTCCTGGTGTTTTACCTTTAGAGAGGTCTCAGCCCTCTCTTTCTGGGTGCCCTCCCCTCCCGCCCCAGCCAACAGGACTAGTGTGAGGCTTCTTAGACAGTGTTTCCCAATGTAGAGGATAGGGAATAGATCTTTAAAAACGCCTTTGGGTACTGCGCAGATTATCTTCTATCTTTGTCATTATACTGTAAGTATTCTTCAATTAAGAATTACCTTGTGGATTCATGTTTATTTTAATTTCACAGAAACCATTGATTCATTTGAAACTTAGTCTGTAGTTTAATTGCTGGAATATAAGTAATTTTATTTCAATCTCGACTTGTCTGGATTTACTACTTTATAACTTTTGTACAACAGATTTCTTTAACAACCAAGGCACTTTATCAACTTTCTCCTTGTGGTTTTAGGCATATATGAGTTAAAGAAAAAAATGCACAGAGGAGGGTGATAGAGAAACTGGAGATGCCTACAATTCTACCTGTTTCCTTTTATTTAAGCCTATTGAATATTGCACAAGCTGTTTTTTAAATGTTCCAGGCCACATAAATCTATTCTGCTTCAATTTCTTAATTAAGATACGTTTCAGCATCTAAAATTAATTAAAATTTTAAGTGTCATTAATCATCAGTGCAGCAAGCAGAATGTGGATGTTCGGGAGTCACAAGGGATACCCTAGATTCATAGTTGGAAGATTGGATTTCAAGTATGCAACAGTGTAGTTTCAATTGATCTCAGCCCGTTTTTATTTTCTGGCCCCTTTAATGTCATGAGTGAACAAGCTGTTTGTTTTAGCTCACCTGCTATGCAACAGGCCACTTGCATGAAGAATAGGTTGGGTATTACTGTAAGACGAGGTTTCTCAAATGCCACATAGCAGCAAAACTTCATTTACAAGTAGGAATTCCAAGAGAAAAATTTAAAGTATAGTTCTGGTGTGGAAGAACCTTTGAAGCACTTTCAAAATTCAGGTTGTATTGGGATATATGTTTGCTGTTTCCAGCAAAAGCTATAGGCATTGTCTTTTTAAATGTTGTGCTGTGAGGATTATTACACATTTGTTCGTGCCCCAGCAGGTGGCAGCTAACTAGAATAAGATTCATTTTCACCAGGAGAATAGGAAACTGAAATTGCTGCTCAAGTAATAGTGCCCAAGAATAAGAGGTCATTACTGTCATCAAATACAAAACTGCAGGGAAAGATGAAGTTAATAGCTTTTTGTTGTTGTTGTTGTTGTTGTTTTGGAATAGGCTTTGAATGAACATGACACGTATTTTCTTCTTTTAGTATTTATCATAGACATTTATTTTCTCTCAGCCTTTTATAGTATTTTTTTCAAGGTTTCCTTTTAGCACAACTCTTCTCTGTGTGTGGATATGTGTGTGTTCACAGTTTTTCGTTTCTGCTTTGACCTTGAAACGTACAGAGCCTTGACTCCTAGAAATAAAGGTTGTCATGTGGCTAAAATGCGTAATGAGGCAAATAGAGACCACAGAATAAAGTAAATATATAAATAGTATTACTCAGTACAAACGGTCACCTGACATCCATTTGTAGTGTTCCTTTTCCTTTATAAAAGGAGCAAACTACAGAACTGATGCAATTTTTAAAATTGTGTAATTTGGTCATTGCAATATTGCATAATGATCTTATTAGTCTTCATAACCACAGAACTATGCTTATCATGCTTACTGGGGAAAAAACTTAATAGTAATTTAAAATTGCCATATAATGAGGCACCTTCTATACCACCAAATCATTTTGTTGTACTAGGGAGGTGAATTTAGTAAGTTTTATTGTTGCTGTTCTGGGGAATGACTGAATTAATCTGATTACCCTGATAACAGCTGGAACTCTGAAGGTAGAGAATTGAATGTGATAACTAATTGTACATTTCAGAAGTGTCTTTAGCCACTGGATACCAGCAGTGTGTTTTAGAACACGGTCATGCAGGAAATTTTTTGTACTGAGAATCAAGTAGTTTAGTACTCACGGATCTCACAGTGAGAGTAGTGGCTTTTGTAGTAGTAGACTGCACACCTTGTGTATGTCAAACAACCTCAGTTATACTGAAAATTTTACAGCACATAGTTGACAAATTGTTCTCTTACAGTGTATCCTTCAATAATTCAAATTACTTGACTCTTTGTGATAGAAATATGTATACTGTCACTTCAAATCGCATATTATTAGCCATTCAATGTACTAGTTTCAGTGACAAAGCCACAATAAATCCAGGCCCGGAACACTGTCCATGGTCCTGAAGATCTTTAGTTGTGTAGGGGTCCAATAGGGCAGGTAAAGTTACTGTCTATTGTATTAAAGGTTTTCAACTTAGTTGATGCATGTAAATGAACCTAATGTAGCATATGTGCAAAATCTGTCTTTGGGGATCAATTAGTGGTAATAAGTACAGAACTCAAGGTTAGACATTTTTACTGTTTATTTTGTATGAACTTCATAAATCTGGAAGATTGAGCTTTCAGTTTTCTAACTAGCCATTCAACAAATAACCCCACACAAACTAAATAATTTGCAACACTAGTTTTATGTAGATACATTCTAATATGTACAAGTACCATTATGCTAATAGAATATATGAACAAAGAGTTATGGTAGCTTTTTGTTTTCTCAGGTTTCACTAAAAGCTAGCTACACTGTAAAACTTGCAGTCTTTTGATTAGCCATGATAGAACATGTTATTTTCAGGTAGTATATATCAATTATATTGGGAGATATTATTAGTGCTCAGGCACTAATGATATTTATTTTTTCCTGGCAGTCATTATTATCTCTCCTAGAATCAAAATAAAAAGAACAAGTAGAATAGAATCAATGAGACAGCAAATACAAGACATTGTTGGGCTGTAAATGTTTTACAAGAGATATTTTAAATTTGGACTGAAGGAGTCGCTAGATACCCTTAGTTTTAGCAGTAGGTATTCCTTTTTAAAGTGCTCAGATAGTTGAATTATTTGATTGAATTGCCTACTAGACTGCAGAACTAGCCATTCATGATACTTATTTTTGACACTGCAGTTGTTTCTCCATCTTTAAGAAAATCAATGCCACTTAGTGATTTTGCAGATGTAGATTTTCCTCAAATCAGCATTTCATAATCTTATGAAAATACAAAGTAAAACATCACTGTAATGGGAAGACTACATTATTTACTTGCTATTTGAAGAAATATAACAAGAATTAAATACATACTCATATCATGTCTTATTTTAAAATTAGACTGTCTTCAAAAAGGACATCTTATAAATTTTCATAGATTTTAATCTATCCTTTGCTAGTTGGTAATGAAAAAAGACTAATTGTAAAGTACAAGTCCAACAGTTTGCCTTTTGTACCGCTCAGTCAATTAAAAACATTGAGTTCTGTACTTACTACTATTCGTTTTTACTTACAGATATGAAATATTAGCATTGAATATTTTAATCTATAGGCATTATATTATCTTTTTCAGCCACAAAAATTATTTTAATGTTAAGATAAGTATGTTTCTGCATTATTCCTAGAATAAATTGCTACTTAGGAAAGCTCAGAGTATAGATTCTAAATATTCCCACCAGAACATTGACAAAATCATACAATCTTTGCAGACAAAGGTGTGACACTCTATGTTGCTGAAGCTATGATTCTATATTCTTTGTAAAGATTACAAAAGAAAGAGAGAGAGAGAGAGAGAGAGAGAGAAAGAGAGAGAGAAAGAATATGTGAGCACAGAAAGCCTTTGGAGTTTGCTGCACGAATTCCAATACTGGGTTTGGTATGTGTACAACTACTGTAGATGAGCTAAAATGGGTGGGAAAATATGACTTCCTCATTTAATTACAATTTTTCTCTCCAAAAGTCCACTTGAAGAAATTTCTGTTTACTTCTGGGTTGTGATCAGGGCATTCTCAACTTAAGTTTTTCAACATTACAGTCACCCTCCAATGGCATTAACACTCTGTATTCATTTGTAGTCAAAATACAATAAAAAGGCATATGAATTTCTTTTCACCCAGCCATAAGTTAGATGTACAGTAAATTCCTCTCTTAGAACATTTCCTTCTTTACAATCCCTAGGCAAAGTGACTTTGACTTAGCCAGTCAGTGATTAAAATTCATCAGTTGATTGTAGGAAGTCTGCTTGTATACACCAGTCACTCTTAGCAGAGCCTTACTGAAAATGAAAACAATTTTTATCACGTAAATAAATCTGACTCCTGTTTTACAACTCCAAGGGGGCTAGGAGATCGATTGCATAATAGATACTGGGAAGCTCAGTGGCAGGAAGCCTTCAGAGGTGAGCAGCTATCTCAATTTTTCTCACTTAGTCTTGGCTTCACGTCAGAAGCTGTGCAGCAGTGCAGCAGAACAGGGCCAGGCCGAACCTTTGGGAGCGCAGCGCCTTGTGTGCTGGGACTGGGGCTGCCTCACCTTGCGCGTTTGCAAGCCCGGGCTTCCTGTTGATTTTCCTCCCCTTGCTCCCCCAGGCTCGCGCCCCGGACGTGGTGGGTGTGCGTGCTGGATTTCTCCCGGATGCGCCCCGGCTAACATGGAAGTCCCACCATCCCTTGCAGTGGAAGGTTGCTCCTTGGCGCAGTGAGTGAAGAACATGCAGCGATTGCTAATGGGTTTGGGAAGCGGAGACTCCTTCCTCTTTCTGTGACCATGCCGTGATCGTGTCCGTGGCTACCACTCCACGCATCCTCGTTCCTGCCCGACCGGGAGCCTCACGCTAGATCGGGGAAGTGGGTGCCGCGCGTGCAGGCACGGAAACACCATGAAGATTATTTCCCCGATTCTAAGTAATCTAGTCTTCAGGCGCTGCATTAAACTACTGCTGTGTTTGCTGTGGATTGGATACTCGCGAGGAACCACACATGTGCTGAGATTCGGTAAGATTCCCCCAAACCTCCCCGCTGCCGGCTCCGAGCTGCCGGATGTAAACAGGCGGCTGCGCTGCGCCAGGCGCTCGGCTTGTTTCCTCCGCCTGCACGATGCTCACTGCCTTCCGGGTTCTTTAAACCCCTGAGCTCGCATTTATTTACTGCTTTATTTTTATTGTTTTTAAATGCGTGACCGCGCGCGCGCGCGCGCGCGTGTGTGTGTGTGTGTGTGTGTGTGTGTATGTATGTGTGTGAATCCGCGGTCCCTCGCGTGGCCTCTCCACGGTGGCCAGTCGCGGAGAAGGTGACGACGCTGGGGCCCTGCCAGCGCTGTGTCCTCCGGCCTCCCCAGCCTCCGGGCTGGACTAGCGTGTGCCACTCGGACGGCTCAGTGCTGGGCTGCAAGAATCTGAGCTGGCGCAGCTGCTCAGTTGGTATCTGGTAAACTCTGGCTAGTTGCGCCTGTCCGCTTCTGCTCGACCCTGGCAGGCCCTCAAGTGCAAAGGAAAAGCATTAGTCCTATTAATTTCTCTTATCAGAATCTGTTCAGTTAACAATAGCTTTTTCGTTTTTTGATACCCTTACAGAGGCGCAGAGTTGTAGAAAAAACATTGTTGTAAGATTCAAGCATTTACTTAATAAGGGGAGGAGGCGCAGCAAAACGATGTTGGAATAAGGCAGGCTTCTTTTTTGTTTTTGTTTTTAACTTGCTAAATTCTTCTTTCCCAGCTTTTTCTTTGAGAGTCCTAATCTACTTAGTAACTGGGGGTGTGTGTGGGAGGGGAGTGGGTATATGGGGGGTCTCAATCTGCATCTTTATTTTATTCTGGCATGATGAAAGGACGGAGACAGCTGGACTTCAGGAGAATTTACTGCATTATTAAGAATCAAGGTTGCATTGCAGCTTGAAGGAAAATGTAAACGTGGGACTCCGGTGGAATCCCACGTCAGGAGGCATGCCCTGAGGAACTGCAAAGGATAGCCAGAGCTCTGGGGCCAGTAGAGTTTTAGCAGCTGAAACTAGTCAGAGAAAGTTAGGTAGCAGCAAGAAAGGACAACTGGATAAATACTATTACAGAAGACAAGTCCTTTGTCAGTCAGTTCAGGTGGAATTAGACCAGAGTGCAGGAAGCCAAATAATCCTGAGTACATGTTTCCCAGATAAAAGCAGATGCATTAAGTTATTCAGTCCAATTTAAAGCAAAGTGTAATTTCTGTATCTTTTAAAACACCAGTAACATCTTCTATTTCCCCATTTTTCTTTAGTGCTAAAATTCACTTTCCTAGGCTTTTTGAAACTAAGGTAGTGATGCCTTCACATATATTAGAAAGCCCCCATCCCCAGATATCTGGTGTCAAGTAGCCTGGTAATGACAAGGGACAATAGGTTAAGGCTGGATTTCTACTGTAATAGTTTTCTTGCTTCCTTAATGTCTGTATGGTACTTAACTATGTTTCTGTTAGCAAAAAGCATCCATAGGCATGCTTGCTTCTTTAGACAGGAGTAAACAGGTCCCTAAATTACTGGAAACTACTGTGTCTGTGTGTGTGTGCACCCACATGGGTTTTCAACAGTTCTGTTTCAAGCATGCTATTATAGTCATGGTGGTTCTGCCTACTATCTTCAGTGTTAGAGTGTACCTATGTGGAATCCTGAGGTGATTTGTAACATGAGTGTGAATGAGTGTGCACTGGAAAGTGTGTTTGTGGACCAGGCGGGAAGAAAAGACCACTTGGCACAGGAAAATTGCCACCAATCCCCTGAAGATTTAATTATTGCTGCTCTGGCCTGGCAGCACAATATTTGCTGAATCATTAGATTGTTACATTCGCTGATCGTTTCATATCTTTGTATTAAAAATCTTGGCGACTGTTAGCAGCGTGTGTAGCAGCTTTCCAAAACAGCTGACACATCCATAAAAATACATTTTCCTAGACCAGTTTTTAGTAAGAGTGACATTAAACACAATACTACACAAAGACCTCTATACTAGTCCCTGAATACCTTAAGCCAACAGCACAGTTTCTACATAACCTGTTATTTTTACATTAATTTCAAATAACTTCCACGTAGATCCATTTTTTTTTTTTTATCTGACATGCGTTCTGGGGAAGCGCTGTGTACTCTGTAATCATTGGAACATTTCCCTGTTGGGACTATTTTGATGCAGTGGTAGAAGTTCTGTTTTTTTCTGGGGTAAACAGTCTGAACGGACTGGATTTTTGGTTAAACACATGCATGTATGCTACTCTTGGGAATGATTATTTTCAAGTTTGGCTATAAAGTCCAACCAGTGTCCTTCCTTGGCCCTGTGCCTTGAAGGGAAAGGGTTGGAGTCCTAGCAGAGCAGTTGCCCCTCAGCAGTAGCTGGTGGCCTCTGGGGAGGCAGCCTAGAGCGCCCCTCAATCCTGCATCTTCTGGGAGGCTTGGCACCTCAAGCTGCCGCCGCGGTGCCATGGCAACCGCGAAGCTCGGCTCTGTGCTCCCTCCCCCCGCAGCTGGTGGAATCCACCCTGGAGAGCTCTGGGCAGTTCTCTACGGCTCCACGCCTACCCGCAGGGCGCCCGGGTGCAAACCTTTGCCCACTCCCTTCCCTGCTGATCTTAAGCCTGAGCCACCACAAACCCTTTCTCAGGCCATCTTCTCCCCACCCCTCACACACACACACACACACACGCGCGCACACACACACACACACACACACACACACACATATTCAAAGGCGCGAGCGCGCAGAGGCGCCCTGTTGAAGCAGGGCTGACCCAGCTACAGCGACTCTTATGCAGGGCCCGAGAAAACTTTGCAGCTGCACGGGGCACCCCGCCCAGCACCGCCCCCCGCCCAAGCCGTACTCCCGCGACCGCCCGCGGGCAGTGTCTTCCAGCCCCGTGGCGCACACCTCGGGTCGCTGACCTGGGGCGCAGTGGGGCTGCCAGCAAGGCGCAGCCACGTGTCGCCTCCTGGGAGGGCGCACGTGGGCGCCTCGCCCTGCCTGGGTCGCAGCCATTTCCCGCCTGCAATCCCGAGTTGGCGCAATTTGGCATCTTTGGGGCGCCCACTCAGCCCACAGATTTTCGAAACGTACTTCCAAGACTGGAGGGCACGTTAGAGAGTGCTGTCCTAGGTGCGGTCGGAGGTTTCGGGGCCCCGGTGTCGGCCGCAGAGCCCGCCAAGCCCCAGGCAGGACGCCGCCGAGTGTAGGCGCGGGCCGAGCGCGAGCAGCCGGCCGCAGTCGGGCACCTTTGTTTCCCTGCAGCTGCGCGGCCGCCGGGGGGCGGATCTCGGAAGCGGATCCCCCGGCGGCGGGACGTGGCCCCGTGGCACCTCCGGGCTGCTGCGCCGGGTGTTTCCCAGAGAGTCTGTTCTGAGCCCCAGTCCTCCACGGAGCTCCAGGAGCTCAGGTGTCCGGCCCCGCTCCGCGCGCTCAGTCTGGGGCTTTGGCGGGTTTTAGCATCTTCTTTTAGGAGACGCTTTCTCAACTACTACTGTGTCCGGTCTTCTCGGTCAGGTGATTATCCAGTCTCTACCGGAATTGGAATGTAGAATGCCAGGAGCAAAGACATCAACTCCAAACTTTCTTTCAAACTTCTCCAAGATACTGCAGACCTTTCCTCGGATTGAGCCACTTCTTACCTGCTTTTCTTTTAAGCAAATTGGGAGAGCGGCTTTCTTAAAAGCGTCCTAGAAGTGCTTGGTGTCTTTGGTACCCATCCATGGTGTTGGGAGCTTCACCTCCCCGAGGGTGAAGGCAGTCAGTGGCCAGCTCGGGCGCGCCCACGAAATAAAAACCACTATGTGAGAGGGAACGGAGACCTTATTACTCTCAGTATCCCATGTGCTCCCAGATATAATCATTGGTAACAGATGTACTGCAGCTCAGAGGAACGTGAGGGGGTTGGCTGAGCTTGGGAGCTGCCACTGTCAGACAAGTTCTTTGAAAAAGACTTTTTCCTTTGGGAGGTGAAGTGGGCGGGCAGGGGGAGTGGCCTTACTTTTGGAAGCAGGAAAACCTACTCTTGGGAGGCGGATGGCAGAGTGATTAAGGCTACTATCAGCCACAGATAAAACCAGAACACCTGCTCAGCTGACAGGAAAGCCAAGAGAAAAATCTTTTCAAGAATCGCCCACACAACGGATACCCTTTTGTAATAAACCGTTTTTTCTTATAAACCCATGCTTATTCTTAAAGCTTCAAAGCATAACTTGATGTGCTCCATCAACGGAGGCACAATCATTTCAGAAATTGGCTTTGAAAAATGATCTTTCGGTCCTTGCACTCCTCCTCCCAGGCACATGAAACAACATATTTTCTGGTTTTGTGAGGCTGTCTTTCAGAAATGAACGAGGGGATACATATCAGTGAACACTTTTTCAGACAAGTTTTGCTTTTCGATTGAATGCAAGTGATCATTACAGTGTGTTCATTCCCTGAATTCTCAAATGGCACTGTTTCAACATTTACTCAGCGCAGGAAAGTTAATATGAATTGTTTTCACACAAAGGAGAAAAATACCATACATTTAGCAAGGAGGATACAACATTGATTATCAGAGGTTTTAAAGTCTACTCGCTATAAAGTGTTGTCTATGATGACAGTACTTTATTGTCGTTTAGTTACATTTTCTGATAAAATGCTGCAGAAATAAATTTTCTGATAAAGGAAATCTTTTTGATAAGTAAATTTAACGTTCACATGAGAGAGATTATTTCCTTTTTCTTTTGTTTTAAAGGATTTTACTGCCTTACTGTAGCCTCAATAACATTTGTTTCTTGGAAATTGGCCTACCCTGTTTTTACCCATTGAAGTCAGCAGTGGCTCACTTTCAGTTGTAATATACTTAAATCATCTACTGTATGTCTGGTGTATGGAGGAGATCTCAGTAGCTTGGTATGATGTGTTGAAATGTAAATGTTGATTGCGGGTGGTGAAGCTTTATCTTCTGAGGGCTTTCAGTTTGTCCTCCACTTATCAAAGTATTAGAAGTGCTCCAAGTGAATCTTAAAACCTAACTCTTTGCTTGAAAGGGAAGGTCAAAAGCATCTGAAAGGGAAGGAAGTAGGTACACCTCACCATTATTGACTAGTCTAGATTAAACACAAAGAAGAAGATTTCAATCTGATATCATCATAGGGCTTCCTGTTTTTCTTTGCTGCTTCTGCTGACAATTTTGTAAGGTAATTAAATTGGCTGATTGAAGTCACAGTGGTCATGTGGTGAGAAAGACCATTTGGATTTAATGGAATTTAAAACAACAGAGCACTGAATTCACACAACTCTTACCGAACAAGAATTTTAATGGCCCATTCAGGGTGCTGACTAAATAGAACACCCTTAACATGTTTAATTGAAAGGGCAAGGCAGATTAGCACTAGATAGGCTTTATAGTTGAAGATTGGGGAATTAAAATTATCTCCTGAAAAGACTCATTAATGCATTATCAAGATTTAATGTAGATTAAATAAGCCTTCTTCAGACCCTCATCCTTTCTGTGAACCTAGGTTTAGTACCAAATTTCAGTAAGGAACTATTTTTAAAAGCTGATTTAATAAGTGGACTTGTAGGCCTCTCTCATTTCAAAAGCAAAAGATTTTAAATTCATTGAACATATATAGTGTGTGGAGGGAAAGTGTTGATAATCCTTTTTTCTTTTTTCCTGGAAGAAAAAAAAAAAACCCCACAAAATCTGACTTTTCTTCAAAGGGACTGATATTAGAATATTTAAGCAGTTTCAGTAGAGAAACTGCAGGAGAAAGGAATGTTCTTTTTCTGCAGTTTCAATAGTAAATATGGATCTTTTTGATGTTCTCTTTGGAATCCCGACTTTCTATTTCTTACTGAAACTTTTGCAATCCTGATGTAATAGTATGTTCAATTCCTTTATACCCTGAAAAAAAGGAGCAGTTGCTTGATTTAATTGCAAACACTAAGGTATGTTCAGTCTAAAGGTAAATGTTAGGCAAGCCTCAGTCTCAGGTGAATTTATTCAGTCTCCTCCCTGAGAATTGCTTTTTTGGAGTTGTCACTTCTTGTGAAATTTGCAGACAAATGTGAAACTCAAATTTTAATGTGAAACTCTCCTAAATTTTAACTGTACAGAATCTTGAAAGTTATTTTAAAAATCCAAAATTGGACAAACCAGCTTGCATTTAGCCAACAGGATGTGGCCCAGAGGTCTGTTTTCACTCTCCAGCAAATTCTCCAAGGCTCATGGGTTCCCCACTTTTCATTGACCCATAAATGGGCAAAACAAAGTTGCTGTTTCTTCATACCCTTATGACAAATATTTTATGTTTTTGTATTTTGAAATTGACAGTTAATCTGATAAAAATAATACAAGATAATATGAATGGGGGGGTTAAAGAATCTCAAGGTCTTTCTGTGGGATTTTTTACTTTTCATTTTAGTTTTGCATTGGGAATTGAGATTCCTGCCTGTTTCAAAACAAGCATATTCAAATATAGCACTTGGTGGTTAGGTTTCTGCCTATACATTAATTTATAACCTTGCTTCCTTCATTAAAAACCGAACACTCTCTTTTGGGCTTTGTAGAGGCAGGTCATTAGAGAGCATGACCATGATGTGTGAAAGATCTGAAAGGGCCTAGGGAGGTTGCTTCTTTCAGATGGCTTTTTTTGGGGGAGGGGGAAGTACCCTTAAGTGTTTGCTGTCTCCCGTGGCCTTATTTTAAAATAAGTGTATTCTGGATGAGAGAGTGCATAGTCCCAAGACAGCAGAGTTAGGATGAGCTTATTAGATCAATCGATTCTGTCTGTGACAGAGATCTTCAGATACAAAAGAAAATACTAGGTGCCTAAAGGAGTGCTGAGTGATTAGCATTGAACTGAATGGGAGGCAGAGAGTCAGGGAAGTTAAATGACATTTTATGCAGTTTTTTTCTAGGTTTACCCTTAGCCATCTCAATCCTATGTAAATTGATCATTTTGGTTGTATTATTTGAACTCTTAGAGCATATGTCCTTATTTTTAAAAAAAGATGCCGATGATACTTGTACATTGTCATATTTCCTCCCAATCTTTAGTATTTTTCATCTCCTTTTAAATCAATCAGCTAATTTTTTATCATTAAACTAAACAAGTATTTAGAAAGTGTGTGACGGTAGGTTTCTTTTCTGTATTTCAGTTTCATTCTAGTATGTTGACCTGTAACACAAGGTGTATTGCTTGGCTGAAATAATCTAATAAACAAAACAGATTTTTAAGAAAATATTGTGCAGGTGAGGTTTCAGGGCATTTGTAGATAGTCTGGTGCATATAATAATGTTATCTTTTTGTTTCTGCCTTTCTTTTTAGTCACAGAAGCTTTTGCATTTAGCATAACATAGCTTTTAGTACATTAAGTCCCTTCTCCCCTAGAAGGAATGAAACGAGAATTCTCAGGTGAATGAAAACTATAAAATTCTGCATTACCTGAACGAAAGAGAACTTTAAAGATCAGCAAGTCTAGTACCCTAAATTGAGAGGTGAATTGCCAAGGGCAGTTAAATAGCTTGTTCTGAATTACAACTGCGTAGTGTCAGATTTTAGACCAAAACACAAGTTCCTTGGACAGCAAGCAATCAAGTGATATTTTTGACTGAACTACACCTTTTTTCAGGAGTAGTCCCTCAATCCCTACGTTTCATACCAGTTTTAGTAACAGCCATAGGTTTTGGGTTTTCTCACCTTGCTCCAAACACTGGTCTGTTTCCTCCAATTTACTTGCACAGTATTGTCTTGAAGGTGACCCTATTTTCCTCTTGTTCTTCTGTAGCTCTCTCCACATGTCTTCCCTTTGACTGCTTAGGTCCTTCTTACCCCAGTGTCCCAAGTGTCTGCCATATCTATTCATTCAATACATAGTACTTGAGTACATACTATGTGTCAAGCATTTGAAAAAAAAGATAGACTTCTAAGACCCAACTGCTGATCTTAAGGCATTTATGTTCCAATTAAAGGGACAAGATATATAATTATGAACTGTATGACACAGAAAGTTTATATGGTATTTTAAAAAAATTCAGTACTGAGCATTAAATCTAGGGCTTCATGCATGCAGTCAAGTATTCAACCTCTTAGCTATACTCCCATTGAAATACAGGACTTCTTTAATGATTCTTGTAGCAATTCTCTCCTATGTTTTTATAGAACAGAATGGGACTCTGGAGCCTGAACAAACTTCCTGATAGGGAAGAGAGGAGAAAATGTCATTGGTGGAAGACTCAGCACAAGAAATGAATTTAGGCATTAAGAGAGATTTGGGACAGTTAATGGACCTGCTCTGTGGAGACATAAATAAGACCTCAATCTTATAGAGCTTTAATATCTAAGCTGCAGTGTTTGGACTTCTATATATAGCTCCTGGGAATTCACTGAATGTGAAAGGATAGGCTTGATTTGCAATAGAGTCAAGTGAGTTTGTAGTCTGTTACTAGCACTTCATGAGGAACAAGGATTCTTCTTTATATATATTCCCAAAATGAAAGCAAATAATCTATTCTATTTATTGATCATTAAAACCTGTTAGAAGTTCTTGAGTGTGAGAGGTATGGTTCAGTGGTTCAGTGCTTGCCTAGGCTGTGCAGAGCCCTGGAATTGATATCCACTTAAAAAAAATGGAAAAAGCAAAACAAAAAGGTCTTGGCATAGAATTACAGATTGTATTAGTCACAGTCTCAGCAGAAACAGAACTCAAATTAGGGAAGGAAACCTGCCTCCCTGAATCTCTGATTCAATTGTTAATTTCATCCAGAAGCACGCTCACAGGCACTCAAAATGTTTGACCAAATGTCTGGGCATCCCGTGCATGGTCCAATCAAGTTGACACATACAGTTAACCATTGTGGATACTTTATAAGCAAAATCTAAAAGGACAACAAGGAATGTCTTAGCACACGATCAGGCCAAATAATTACACAAGGAAAATGTCAGTTAATTTCAAGAAAAATATAATGGAGAACAATTTAAAAGTATTCTCTGCTTATAGTTATCCCGGGTATATTATGGAGGGTTATAGTAAATGGTTTCCAAGGAATAATTGATGTTTTATCTCTGGTTATAAAAGAACTGTATTACCTGGAAACATTATCTGCATATTTAGGTATATAGTTAAGCATATATATATATATATATATATATATATATATATATAATGTGTGTGTAATTTTACACTATTTCATAAAACCCTTAATCACAATTTAAACTAAGAACACTTTTAGTAGAATGGGATCATTATCAGTAATATTTTCTTATTCTGCATGAGCTCCGTATCCTAGACACTAAATACAGTTGAATCATAGATTTTACTCTTAACTTTGTTGCATAGTGGTCATAAACGAGGAAAAATAATTAAATCTCACTGGGCCTTGACTTCCTTTTTTGAAGAATGAGTATTATTTGTTATCTTCTTAAGGTTAATGTTGCAATTAATAGAAAGCTATATAGAACTCCAGGTTTGTTGGCAGAAAAAGTTCTTTAGTAGTTGAAACTGTTTACTCCATTGAATACAATATTAATTCCCATGAATTTTGGTTTAAACTCTTAGACTGTTTATAAACATTGGAGATATTCTGCTTTTCTACGTTATTCTTCAGTAGCCTGTTTTAGAATGCGCCTGAAGCTATAAAGGATTTAACTAGTAAAGCCAACTTTCTTTTGATTGGATAGTCTTATAGAAATCCATACTTTTTCTTTTTTAAAATCAAGATTTTAGCTAGTATTTTCAAATATCAAGAAAATAAGAATGAAACAAACCTAAGCTAAAGGCAAAAATAATGAGCAAATTACGAGGACAAGACTTGTGGTTTAAGATTTTTCACTTTTTCAGAAGTGTGTAAGTTTATGTAAAAACATTTTCTGAGAATCTGTACCTGATTGAACTTTTGTTTGTTGCTAAAGATTTAAACACATGAAAGTAATTGTATTTGGGCTATTTGTGTTAATTCAGGAACATTTCAGAAAGAGATGCTACAGTTGTTTGAGGTAGACAAATAGAACATCTTCATGTTACAGTGGCTATTTCATCTGGAAAGTTTATTCTTTAACATAAGATAGACCACTGTGCCACTCGGGACCACTAGCTTTACCATCCATTCCTGCTTCCTCCAAACTGCTTTTGGCTTCTAATTTAAAGATCAAAGTCATGAGTAGGGATGAAGACCCTCACATTTCCACAACAAATGATATTACATCAGGAGACCATTTGAAAAAAGATGTGTTCTACTTATAATAGAAATTTGTATTTGAAAATCACTTTTATAATTTTTAAAAATTCCAAAACATGAAATATATTGGAAAAATTCCTGCTATGGAAGATATTTAGTTTTAAATAAGGCATACCAAGATACAGGACAGAGAGGAGGCTGTATCAAGATTTTTACATTAAAGGTAAGGGTTGGGGTGGTGGAAAACAACTGTCCTGTTCTAAACTTACATCTGAGATTTTTGTTATTATGGTTTCTTTTCGTGGAACAGCTGGATTCCTGGCAGAACTGACCCTGGAGTGTGCAGAGTGTTTTTGAGTAGATGAAAGCTAAAAAAGTATCTTACTCGTCCTTCCCTCAGAGCTCTGGTTGAGGCCTCAGGAAACTTCCTGGAGATTAGATGTGATGTTCACGTCACCTATGCTCAGCTTTTTCTTGTAAATATATTTTGGTTGCTCTTGTTGTTCAATAAATCAACATTTTAATATCTAGATCAAGTGATTCCTCTTCCCAGAGTTCAGTTTGAGAGAGGTATTCTGTCAAATTCAGGTATTGTCTAGAAAAGGTCAGTAGTCATTGGTTTGCAAACTTGGTTGCACTTCGGAAGACTTTTGGTAACTTAAACTCCGGATTCTCACAGATGGAGATTCTCTGGTTTAAAATGTTTCACTTTTGCAGGAAAATGAGATCACTTTCTGTTTTTGTGTTTTCTTCAGTTTTTTTCATCAGTGTGTTATGATCTTTGATGGAGAGCTCTTTTTCTTTAGTTAATTTATTCCTAAGCATTTTATAAAAACTTCATAATTATAGCATAGAACATAGTTCTTTATTCATTTATTTATTGAAAAATCCTATACAACTCTAATGAATCAAAGTAAGACAAAACTTCTAGGCAGTTTGAGAATGAATTAAAAATTACTGAATTAGATAATCCTAAGGAATTTTTAACTTTTAAATTTACATTTCCTCTACAGTGGGCAAGTACATCATCTTTTTCAGTTTATGCAAAACCATGAGTAAATTTTGTAGATAATGGCTGGGCCTAGAATGGTTTATTATTCCTCAAAGAACACAGAGTGTTAGACTGGCAGCGTACCACTGACGGGCTGACAGACTCTTTAAACAAAGGATGTAGAATATTCATATTCACATAACCCCCAGAGGGATCTTAAACAGGTGTTGTTTTACAAATAATGTCTAAAATGATGTATGTGGGACCTTTCCCTTTCAACCTCCCACTAAAGGAATCTTTAATCACTCATTGTAAAATTTGTTTCCCCAAACTTGATCAGAAAAAAATTCTAGTAGATATTTGCTGCAGTTAGGAAGACCACAGTTGCAATGAATTTATCAAATGGTCCAAAGCCAAGGCTGAAACAGTGCCTGTCTTAGTTGATATTTTTGAATGATACTTTTGTTACCCTCCTGCCCCAATGACTACTGATCTTTTCTAGACAATACCTGAATTTGACAGAATACCTCTCTCAAACTGAACTCTGGGAAGAGGAATCACTTGATCTAGATATTAAAATGTTGATTTATTGAAGTACTGAAGTATCTTCAGTACTTTGATTATATTCCTGGGATGTTATGTCATGACTCCAAAAGATGAAATTTGTATACTACATTTGGAATTAAAACGAAATGCTTGTATGTTTGTTTGGGGTGGATATTGTCAATCATTTTCGCTAGCATTTTGGTATTTTTATTAGGTGGTATTTCTACACTAATTACGTATGTTTTGTGGAATTAGTGCATATATATCACATCTTGTTTATACTGCTTTAATATTAAAATAAAATTATATTTAGTTGTCCGAATTGTTGATAAGCATTTTACATATTGACTGAATACTAGGAGAGACATATTAGTTTATTATATTCTTATAGCTTAACTTTCTATCTGGGAGATTTTACATAGCTTTAGTTATAGGAGATATATCATTGACATTATAAAAAAAGTAGCATCATTATAGATTGGTTAGAAATTTCAAGGTAATAATATAATCATAATTACATGCTAGTATACATTTTAAGATAAATGTTGATGTAACTCATTAAGTTAACTATGGTTAGAAATATGTGCGTAAATAGTTTAAATTCTTCTGGTAATGAAGCTCATAGGAAATTAGCCATTGATAGTACATGCATATGTAATTTGAAGCAAATATATCAAGTGACATACAACTCTGTGAGACAAACTATGAAAAATTATTTTATATGTAATGGATTTTATAGTAGGTTTCATTCATGTGTGTTCATTCAATTTCTAATACTACAGATTTGACTTTTCTACGGGTGTGGGAAGATTTATAAATATATATAGTATATGAGAAGGTATTCTCAATAGAGAATAAAAAATTATAAACACATTTTTGTGATGTGAAGTGTATTTTTAGGTAAAACCCTTTAATTCTACTAAATTTAATAGTCACAAGTAAATGATAATGGAAATGAATTTTCCATGGTTCTTTTAACTTCCTCCATCTTTTAATTCTGAGCAAGTAGCCAGACTTTATCAATATTTTAAAAATACAAACCAGGGTAGAATCTTAACCAAGTTTTAAAAGTTTTTTCAAGTGAACTATTCAATTTCAGTTGGCACATTTTCT
The DNA here is from genome assembly GCF_034190915.1 of Cavia porcellus. Taxonomy (NCBI): domain Eukaryota; kingdom Metazoa; phylum Chordata; class Mammalia; order Rodentia; family Caviidae; genus Cavia; species Cavia porcellus. Next base: position 90,084,418 of record NW_026947490.1, read on the forward strand.
TATTGCTCTGTACTGCATAGAAAGGGCAGCCTGGCTGGAAGGCAGTAAGTCCATGCTCTGCGTCCCACCATTATATCCCGGAGGGCAGGCCGACTGGAAGACAGTGGTCTGTACTTTGTGCCCGTCAGTTACATCCTGGACAGTGGGGCTGGCTGGGACAGTGAGTTTGAGATCTCGGCTGCCTTCATTGCATCCTGGAAGGTGGGCTGGCACCTACAGACCTACAGGAACCCCAGCTCCTGGGATGGCAGCCTGGCACACAGACGCACACACCTCTGTAGGGCAACATAATCAGTGAGGCCAAAAAGGTGGAAGCATCTGAAGCAGCAGTGAGGAGACAGAACCTGGAGAATTCCATTGATGGAAGATGAGTCACAGCCCCCACCTCCAGAGGCCAAGAGTGGTCTAAACCCAGCACATCTCTGGGATGCAACATGGACATTAGCACAGAACTATAAACACCAGAAAATGTAGGTTCTTGGGAAAGGATATCTCCTTTCCTCTTTGAGAGAGGCCTCAATGTTAGTGATAGAGCTATATATCATGGGAGTTTGGTTGGTATCAACAAGGAAGACAAATAAAAAGAAAAATCTTGGAGAATGGCAAGATGCAGAGATGGGGTACGATCCCAAGCCCCAGCCCACCCAGGACAAGCCTGGAACTCAGTGAGGTGGATGAAGTTAGAAGTCAAACACCAGAACTTTCTGAAATGATATCAATACAAGTGGAAACATCTACAGAGGGAAAACCTCTCAGGTACAAAAGGAATTGATGCTTGAAATCAAAGATATTAGAGAAGACACAGATAAAAGAAAAGATGAGCTTAGAAAAGGCTGGAGAAAAAAATGGCCAACATAGGAGAAAAATGGAATCCATGAAACAGATACCAAGACTTCCAGGAGAGTAAAACTTCCAATGAAAGTATACGCAACAGATTGAACAAAGGAAAGGATAGAATTTCAGATCTTGAAGACAGAATTGGAGTTAGTGATCATGAAAAAAAAAAAAAAAAGATAGCAAGAGACCATGAGAAATCAATCTAACAGCAACAAAATGAAGCAAAGAAAAATAACACAAGATTGAGTGGGGTCCATGAGAAAGCTGGAAACAGTATAAATGCCTTGAATAATCCTAAATATATATGTACCTAATATGGAGGCACCCAACTGTATAAGACAGTTATTGATAGGCATAGAAAATCAAATGAGCAATAACATACCACTTATAAAAGGAGACTGGATCTCTCACTGTCACAGAGAGACAGATCAACTAGACAGAAAAATCAGCCAAGAAATAGCAGAACCAAACTAAACCTGTGAGCAAATGCGCTCACAAGGAAAAAGCTACTCCCCAAGGCCCCACACCAGCAGCAGACAAAGACCTAGTGATCCCAGTATGGGTCTGGAGGCCAAGGAGCCCCACCTAGAGGCCAGGTGCCAGTGTCCCACTGAGAGCCAGCTAGCCTGTGCTGGCCTAGAAATGAAGCCATGCCTTGAGAGCACTGCCACCATCAGGGGAACGTCTGTGAACCACTGCCCTGTGCCTCTCCCCTCTGAGAACCGGTGATGGGAGGAACCCAGGTGCCTCCTCTAATCCCCTGCACCAGGGTCTGGCAGCAAATGCAGGCAGCACCAGGGATGGAGCAATGGGCTGATTCAGAAAAACAGGAAAACGTCAAGATGAAGGAACATAATACCATTGCAGACCTGCAGCCCCACAGAACAAGTTCGGGAGACACAGACACTACGTAGGAATTAGAGAACACACACCTGAAATTTCTGAAAGGATAACAACTGAAGTAAAGAAGCAAGTTAGTTCTTGTACTGATCGGTTAATCTTATATGCCTGTGTCTGAAGGGCTGAACAGCTGTTTTGAAGATAACAAGAGGCATTTATGGTATCCATTGTTAATTTCCTGTTACCTTGTTTTGAAGTCCTGTATTGTTTTCAGTGGTTTGTTTTGTGTGGTTTATTCCATTTTATTTTGTTTGATTTTGTTGTGTCTGATGATATGGGCAACTATTTTGAGGCTAAGGTTATATTATGGTAATTTCTGATTATTTTATTTTGAAGTTCTGTATGGCTTTCATTGTTTTGTTTTGATTGATTTTATTCTGTTTTGCTTGATTTCGTTGTGTCTGGTGATATGGGCAGCTATTTTGTAGATGATTGGAAGCATAGTGGTGACCATTGTTGATTTATTATCTTATTTTGGGGTCCTGTATCATTTTCATTGTTTTGGTTGGCTTTATTCTGTATTGTTTGGTTTGGTGTGGTTTTATTAGTTTTAAAATAAAATTTAAGAGTGTATATGTTTGAATTCCATGGTTGAGGTTATATTTCAATATTTAATTTCAGTTCCTTATTAGACTTAAATGATTATCTACTAACTTTAAGAAATTCATATTTAGTTTAGTATAATTCATCAATATATAGTTATAGTTGAAGATGATTATTGTAAAATATTCAGAGTTAATGCTGTTACATTTATCACATTTGTATCTATATTTGCACAAGCAACCAATATCTCAATTTGCTATTCCTTATTTATTGTTTAAATCATTTACTTAGCAAATACTCAATTGCTTTTCATGTTCTAGACACTAGCTTGAGCTTTAGAGGATTAAGAATTTGCAAGTAAAATGAACTAGTTTCTCTACCAAGGGTGTCAGAGTGTATAGGTAGGTTTAAGTAGCCATCAAGTAAAAGAAAATGCAAAGCCAACCTGACAAATACAGCAGTATGTAAATAAATGTTGTATTATGCGAGAAAGCATCTGGGTGCTTCCAGAATGAAGGATTTCTAAAGCCTCTAGGACATGTGATCCGAGGTTTTACTAAGGAATCCTCCTTTTTGCATGACATTAGAGTGGCTGAGCTGTCTGTTATTTTTCTCCACTGTGTCTAGTTCCAGAAGTTCTCAGCTGGGCCTCTCACCCCACTACAGTGATACCATTAATATATTTCATTTACAAAGATATGTGTACATTTTTATGTGTCCCATATAAAATAATTTTCTAGAGAAAATTAGTCCAATTTTTTTACATGTTTAGATACAGTTTTAGGATGTAGATTTAGTGACATAGTGGAGATTCTGCCAAACAAAAAATAAATACAAGGTAAGTGTTGACTTCGCCTCTTCCTAGATTTGGAGAGTTCAAAGATAGATAAGCAGCCTCCTAGGGCTCATGGTGTCTCTTGTTGTCTGTTCTTTTGGCTATGTTCATTTTCAAGATCTAAAAGGAATTCCAGCAATCTCAGCTATCTGGGAAACAGAAGGGCAGGTAGTTTTCACTCAGCACACAGTTGCTGGGAAGTGAGTCCCTGTTACAGGAAATGTGTCTATTTGCTAATATCAGGGCCTATTCTCATATAAAACATCTCTGTCACAGTGATCTAATTACACAGTCCAGGAAAGAGTTACTTAACAGTTTAAACATTGTGTGTGTGTGTGTGTGTGTGTGTGTGTGTGTGTTGTGTGTTACCAAATAAGTCTTCGTAGCCCATGTGGAAAAGAGGAAGAAGAATGAAAGTGAAAATGAAACTTCTCATTCAACCACAATCACTTTTATTATTTTGTTTTTACTCATTATTTTTAAAAAAGAAAACAAAATTTTTTGGCTCATTATGAAAATAATATATATCTATTATCATACATGGAAAATATAGAAAGGTATAGACAATTGTCAGTGTTTGTACCAGGTTTCCCAAGGCTGAGTCACAATACCCGACATCCACAGCTTCATGGAGAGGTTTAGTTTGGCTCCTCTTTTCAGAAGTTCATTCCATGATTGCCTGTTTCCAAGGCAGAAGCACCACGGAAGAGCAAAACTGCTCACTTCATGGTGGCCCAGGAAGCAGAGCAAGAGCACTGTCCTACAAAGGCCCCCATTACCCCCTCTTCCAACCGGGCCCCTAACGTTACAGCCAGCTATAAACCAGTGAACTCCTCTTCTGATGGTGTAGCATCCATGTTACTGGTTTCATCTCCAGGAGTCTCTTAAGCCAGTCCAGTTGATAATTAAGATTAACTGGTATACCCAATGTTTTAGTTACTTCTTACTCGTTGCTGAGACAAAATACCTGGAGCCCAAGATGGGAAAGGAAAGGTTTATTTCTTACAGTTTTTGGAGGTTTCAGTCTGCACTGCAAGGCAGGTGGGCATGGCTGGGTCGCAGTTCATGGTGGCTGCAAACAGCAAACAGGAACCAGCAAAGAGCAAGACACACCTTCTTCCTGCCATTACATCACATCCTGGCTCCACCCCTATGTGGGTGGAGCACTGACATCATCAATCCAAGCACTAGACAATGAACCAATCACAAATACACAATGTAAACTCATGAGGCCTGGGGGACACAGACATAAACCATGACACCCCATCATCTTATCATATGTAACATTTTAATATCTGTTCCTGATTCTTATTGTATGTGTTTGGTTTTTTTTTTTTTTTTTCATTTAATTCTTTATTGTAAAATCTTTCTGGCATCAACTATTTTGCTGTAATGATTTTTGACAATGTTGAATTTTCCATTATAAATATGTATATCATCTACTACCAAATTTTGAGCTTGAGTTTTAGAGTTTCACTTGCCTGAATTTGAACCTTACTCTTGCCACATTCAAACTATGTGATTAGAATATTCTGTTGAGCCATCTTAAATTTTAGTTTCATTACGTGTAAAATGAAAATGGTAATTTTATCAACTTTGTATAGGCATTAGTGGAATTAATAGATAATACAAATAAAACAGTGAACTGTCTAGTACAGAAGTTGTGTTAGCATAATCAAATACATAAGTACATAAGTGTCTGCATAATAAATCAAATAATTATGTGATTGTTTCTGAATTAATTTAAATGATATATTTCTAGATCTTACACTGTGCAGGTTAGTGGGGTGGATGGCCTTTGAGAATGTAAAGGACTGAGAATACAGATCCCTTGTGATCTGTGGAGATAGGAAAAAACTATATAGGGACACACAGAGTAGCCTTTGGATATCTGAGAGTCTCCACCATTGTAGGCTAAGCATGATCAGTTTTAGAAGGGTAACTTTTGAATTACTGGATATGTGTTATGTTTGGCCTAGGAGCTCGGCCCACTTTCTCTGCTGGCTTCCTCAGTGTTGGAGCTGATGAGATGGGACAGGAGGGGCAGCAGCAGCTTGAAGAGTAGTCTCCTCTCTGCTTTCTGATTCGCTAAGCAAATTCCACATGTGTTACTTGCTAATTACATTATCATCCCCCAATGCTTAATTTTTTTCTGTAGGGAAATAGAGTTGTTTGAGGCTTTCAGGAAATTAAATTGAACTTCAAAAGCCACTTCCACGTAACAATTAACATTTTGAAATGGGTAATTCCTTAGGGTTTTTTGCTAGATGAGTTTACCCAGTTTTTTTTTTTTTTTTTCTTTAAGGGATGTTCTAATTTTAAATAGAGAATATATTTGTTTTATTAACTTAGCAGTATATTTTTTAAACTTGGGCTTTGCAAGTCTAGTAAAATGGTATGAACTGTGTGACTAGAGCCTTTTGAATTACACCAACACTGTCATCTATGGAGCAGGAAATCAGAGGTGGTTATGCTGTGATCTATGTTTGAAAAGAACCTGCATCCCTGGAAGGAGATGCCTCTCCTAATGACTCAGAAGTAAGTGGTCTTGATATTCATAGAAGGAAAACAACTGAAGGTGACTTATACGTGTGTAAAAAGTTGAATTTCAAGTGCCTTGTGGACACCATTTCCATTTTCTAGTGTCTGTGTAACCTCAGTACAAATATTTTCAGTCCCATTTTAAGAAGGCAGAAATTTTAGATTTTGTGTGTTGCATACTGTGTTCATCCAAACATTTCTCCTCTAGTTATCTTTATTTATCCTTATTTGTTCCTTTGAGCCCTTTTAAGTTGCTTTAAGTGTAATATTTTCCAGTTTACCTGCACATAGATATAGCACTGCATCTCCACCTAAAACAATGTGGATATAAAATACTATTCTTTGAATATTGCTATGTATTGACTTTAAGAGGCCTTCCAAACTTAAGAGAACGACAGCCACTTGTTAATAACTTAGATTGTCAGGAGCCATTCGACTAATCTAGAAAAGACATGGAAAATGTGGTCAGAAACACTGGAATTCAAGGACCAGTATATAAACAGTTTTCTTATAGTTTGGGTCTCACTTCTATTTGAGAAATAAGAATTGTAACACATAACTTCTCTGGTTATTTCAATGATTAAATTAAGTTCCTGAAGTTAGGTAGTATCCAAAAACATTACTGTTATTCTGTTATCCTAAAAATCTGGTTGTGGAGAAGCTGTTGAACAATAGGTTAATCCTATAGCCACATGGACCTGTCTGTGTAATGCAGAGTTGTGTGTTTATTGACTGCTAGTTTTGGTTTCTTTGCAGTTGAGATACAGATTCAGCCTTAGGCTCTTATCCAGATTTGAGAGGAGGAAATCAGGCAGGCACCTGTAATTATAGTGGCAGTGATGAGTTGTAGCTGAATTGCATAGTGTGTTAAGGCTTGGCTGCAGCTCGGCTTGGATATTGCTGTAGAGATTCTAGAAGTAACAGGCAGCATTTTATAAAGTGTTTGTCTTTTTATTATTCATCTTGATGTAATCCCCCATATCTCCCCAGATATACAGGTACTCTTTTCTTGCTACGTGTAAAAGGACCCATTTTTTATAAAGTGATCTATGCTGAGTTTTATGGGCTGGAACTAGGTTACACATAAGGAGGTGGCGTGAAGATAGTTTTTCCACAGGCATTTTAAAATCTCAGTTTCAGATTTCCATTAATAAAGATAGTACTCTACAGACATCTGAGTCTCTAAGCTTTGGAAATGGTTGCCCCTTGTTCCATCAGTTCTGCTCTTCATATTGGCTACGAAAGAATCTTTGTAGTTTTATCCTCTAAGAGGGTTCTTTGGGAGTGTTTGGCTTTTCTTTGAGGCTGATAATTGGGCAGGTAAGTGAAGATGGGGGACAGAAAGCCAACTTCGTTTTTTCTCTCTGCTAAACCCATTTAGTCAATTGTTCTGCTCCTCTTTCTCTTTAGAAGGATTAATACTCCCAAAATCAATTGAATGAGAAATAGATATTTTAAACACCATCAGCAAGATAGCCTTTATGAAATCTAAAAGAAATCTCCCCAACCCATGCTATTTTAATTTCCATTCATTTATTTGACAGCCCCAGTAACAGGGTCACTTAACATACAAAAGGGCTCTAAAATCTTTACGGGAACATTTTTAGGTACTATTTCTAATAGCATCATGTTTGTTCCACTTTCCTGCCCTGTAGAGCAGAGGTGAGTCAAACTAATTGTACGGAGACGAAGATGAGAAGGAGAAAGCCTTTTGCAGACCTTGCACTGCTCTTCCCCTGACTTAACTCTCCCGACTCACTCTGCTGGACTTCTGTGGTGCTTTTTCTCCTTTTTCAAGCTAGATACTAAGCTGTTTTACTCACTCCTCTTATTTTGATTTAGCAATAAACCTAATCCTTGATGTGCTTGTAAAATCCACTCTCATCACCCCCGTTCCTTTCTTGTATGCAGTTTTACTTCTGTCTGTGACCATCTTTTTCTCAGTGTGGCTCTTTTCTTTTCTGTGTACCCCATAGCTTTACTCTGTGCAGAGGCTGGGGAGGGTGGAGGCATTTGGGCCTTCTTGTGACATATGGGGATTGTTGAGATCCTGGGGTAAAGATTTTCTGGAGCTACAATGACCATATTTTACAGACTCTTACGTCAGCATATAGGTCTAATGGCGCTGGATGGATTTAGATGGACAGTGGCATGTGTGTTTGTACTAAGTCCCTGGAGGGTAAATAATAGTTGCGTAGTGCTTTGCATTTTATATGTTTGTTCATAGTATTTATTTCTTCTCTATAGTCATCCTATAAAGTAGTTACTGTTAATCTCCTTTCATAAGTGAGGAAGAGGGAGTAAGAAAGGCCACATAATTGTTCCAAATGTCCCAAATATTGAGGCATTTGCAATTGGTTTAGACTTCTGACAATTTCTTATGTGCCTTTTATAGTGGCAACTTTTCATTGAATTTAGTTGAATTTCACTGCTGTTTGTTTGGAATGTAACTGTTCAAATGAGAGTGAGTCTTGTGTACAGTGCCAAGAACGTCTTCCTCAGTAGGAAGAGCCATTCCTCCGAAGTAGATCTCAAAGCAGCCTTTCCCAGTTCTAGTTTACTTCATACAAAGAGAAAATAGGAGGAAGAATATGAAATATTTAATCTCCAGAGAGTAGATCAGTGTCAAGAGAATGCTAATGGTGAAGTTAATAATAATAATTAATACTATATTTAGTATAGACCCAGTACCAGGTGCAATGCATGTGTTTTCATACATTATTTCATTCAGTCTTTAAAGTAAGTCCATCATTCCCACTTCATGGTGAAGAAAACTTAATCTTCAGGAAAGTGATTGATTTTTCGGGGAGTCACTTCGAAGAAGTGTCAGAGTGAGGATTTAAATGCAGATCTGTCTAGCTCAGAGCCCATCGTCCTAGTCCACCACCTGTACTCTGCTGCCTATGGATGAGGGGCAGCTCAAGAAAGAGAGTAAGTGCCTGCCTTATGTTCAGGCAGTCATTTAGAACTATTAATCCATAAACATGCTACCTTGAAGAATATTAAAGAGGTTACTGTTTTACGATTTTGGGTGAAGGAATATGACCCAGGCCTTTGCGATAATGGTCCCTGGAAGAGCAGCAACACCGCGAGGAACTTGTTAGAAATACAGATACTCAGGCCTCTTCCAGACCTCATGTATCAGAAATCTGTTGATAGCTGGTTCACCGTCAGACTCAGAGCTCCGTTCATCAGTTGGTGTGTTAAGGCTTGATTCTGATAGTGACCGGTTTGGGGACTATTAACTCTGCATAGTTTTGAAAGGGTAGTGTACATCTATTCTGTGCCACTTGCTGTGTTAGCCACTAGGTTAAGGTAATGGCTATTGTTTTTGTCCTCAGGGAAAAAATAAAGCTTTGAGAAGTGCACGTATAGTCATTACTTTTGTTGGTATTCATAGGTGTTTTTCAACTTATAATAGAGGTTATATTCAGATAAGCTTTCATCACTTAAAAACATCATAAATTAAAATGTTATTTAATGTATCTAACCTTATGAAGATCATAGTTTAGCAGAACAGTGCATTGTGCATTATCAGTGATCACTGTTGCTGCCTAGCACATATGGTTATCACATAGTATTAGCCAGGGGAAGATCAAAATTCAAAATTTGGGTACAATTTTTTCTGAGTTCATATATGCTCTTGTGCTATTAATTAGTTTAAAAAATTAAGTTGTATTATATTAAGTCAAGTACCATCTGTATAGTTTATTACAGTTTCTGGATCTCTGCCAAAAGACTAGAATCTTCAGAGCAAAATTAGAGTGGAGAAAGAATTAACTTCCTGTCACTTAGGTGGGCACAAACCAAGAAAAACAACTCAGATCTAGGGTCTGGCATGTCAGGACAGAGGTAGACCAGGGCTAAGAAGGTTCTTCTCATTGTCTGACAGACAAATTAGATTTTTTTCCTGGAGTCCTTAGAATTCCCAGACCTCTGTTCCCATTCCTTTTCCTTCCCTTATTCTGCATAACTCTTGGAGGACATAGTGGGTGAGAAAACGGTTAAATGAGTACATTTCCGCAAGAGAGAGTGAGGAGTGTTGAGCGAATGCAGGGATGGTCAGCCTTTACCAGCTGGCTGCATGAGGCTTTCGTCTGCTCCTACTCGCTGCGCGGAGGAGCTCCATGTTTTGAACAGTTGGCCAGGACACAGAGAGCACTGCATTCCAGAACTTGGTCTTTTCCCTTTGGTAAGCCGTTCGCATGGCATGGAGGATTTATTTCTCTGCCTACAGCAGCAGAGAGGTTTCTCTAAGGTTTACTCACATGGATGGAAGAGGAGGCAGCCAGAGTCCGTGAGGATAAAGGGCATCGTGCAGCCTCACCTTGTCTGGGGATCCCCTGCTCATGTGTGGTGCTCTTTAATACATACTTACTAACCCTTCATCATCCCAATGGGCGAAAGGAAGATGCTCTGAATATTCTTCTGTTCACCGAAGAGCACTTGAAAGTTTAAAAAACACTACTTTAACTGGGTAGTATTTTGAAGTCAGAATCATCTTAGTTCAGCTTGTGTTAATTCTCTGGTAGATAACTTTTTAAAAAATAACATTTAAGTACAACTTATGCAGCTTGATAAAATCCAGATTGTTTGAAAGCATCACCCAGCCATTTGTGCTACCAGGTTTCCAAAGAAAAGAGAATAAACATGTTTTTAAAAACTACGACAGGATCTCAAATGCAATTTCAAGTTAGTAAGTACTGAAACACATATAGATTCCCTTCCCTATGTTGGTAACAATTTAGAAAATAATTTGACAGAACATTTGATGGCGGGCTTAGAGCTTAAAAGTATGTAAGAGGAGGAGAAATGGTTTAGAATAATTTATCTTTTAAGTACTGGTGACACTTTTAAAATAACATTAAAATGTTACTCCTATTATTAATGTTTGATTTGAACTAAATTCCCAAATGTAATTCTGGCACTGTTAGAGAACTAGTTCACACACACAAAGCACACCAGTCGTGTGCTCTATAAAGGCGAGCCGAGTGCGTATCACGCGTATGGAATAGAAGTCCCACCACTGAGGAGCGAGTGGAGTGTTCATTAATCAACACAGGTTTTCATTCACTTGATTGGGCTGTATTTCCTCTGATTTTAACTGAGGAGCGGAAATTCTAAAGGTTATGAAATCAATGCAAGCTGTTCTTGGCTCATATTATTTGCTTAAATCAGAGTCCAGGTTCTTCTCATTGCCTGAAAGAAAAATTGTATTAGTTTTTCCTGGAATCCTTCAGAAATTGCAAGAGTACGTTTAAGTATCACATGCGTGATTCATTTCACTCACCATACATTACAGCAGCTAACAAAGTCTGTAGCCAGAGTCCCCTCCTCAGGGAAGCTGATCTCGATCATCACTGCAGTTGTGATTTCAAAATGCTGAGGAGTTTTGTGACTTGTCTGCTGATGTCCACTTCTTTTGTTCAGACCTTTAAGATAAACACTTCAAATGTACAGTTTCATTGAATTTATTCTCGGGAGGAAATACTTCTAAGCTTTCACATTTATTTCAGTTTTACTCTTTAGTTTATAAAAACAAGAGACACAAAAACAGATGGTTTTGAATATACATTAAATTTCCTACTCACCAATATCTCCTTACTATTAAAAATCAAATGAAATTATTTCAGTTGTTTCAAGTATTTTCTCCGAATTACTCAGTGTCGATTTAAATGAGAAAAGCAATTATGTGACTGTATTGTGGATGTCACCTAGAAGTTTGTGCACATTTCTTTCTCATGGTTCTTATGGGAATTCTCGTGAGCCTTCATGTTGCCGTCATAACTCCGTGTTCGTTCGGTTGTAATTCATTACCAGATGGGAAGTGTCCTGCTGCAGAGCAGATGGCACGTGCACTTTGGCACATGGTGAAAAATATGGAAGTTTTAAGGCAGAGCTGAGTATTCAGCTGACTCCCTCCCTCAGTGAACTTTCTAGAACTAGAACTTGATCTCACTCTGTGTCTCTCAGTCAACAGCTTAGACTGTTTAACAGGTTGAATGCTCTTAGATGTGTTGTCTTGAGCCCTCTTAGATTCCCTCGTTCCAGTTTCAGCTCTCAGTGACTTTAGTCACAGGAGAGTATCATTATAAACTGACTTGGTTTTGAATATGTAGTTCATTTTGAATAACCCCTTTCAAGATAGATGAGGCAGAAAAGCTTTTTCTTGGATATGCTGTAGCAAACACTGTTTTTAATTTTTGTGGGTACCTCCATAATGTTCCCCATAATGGCTGCCTTATTTTAGAGTCCCACCAACATTCCACAATCCCCTTGTTGCCAGCGTTCCCATTTGTCTACATCCTGGATATCTTTTCTTCCTCCCTTCTTCCTTCTCCTCTTCCTCTTCCTCCTTTCTTCTTTTTTAGAGTCAGCATCTTGCTGAATAGCTCAGGCTGGCTTTGAGTTGACTCTGGAGCCCAGCCTAACCTCACTCACCAAGAGCCTCCTGAATCAGTTTGTCAAATGCTGGGATTACAAGTGTGTATCTTTTTGATAATAATATAACTTGTGAGATGATATTGCACTTCAATTTTGTCATTGCTTTTGGTACCGGGAATTGAACTCACAACCTTGAACTTGCCAGGCAGGTGCTGTGCCACTGAGATATCTCCAGTCCTTAATTTTGAACTGTATTAATTATGTTGATTAGCTTTTTGTATGCTTTTTGGTCATTTACATATTTTCTTTGGAGAAATGTTCATGTTTTTTGCCCATTTTAATTGGATTATTCTTACTGCTTTTGAGTTGTAGGAGTTACTTATATATGTTAGATACTACACTTGATCATACTAGCAAATGAATGATCAAGCTTCACTTTGAGTGTTTATCCAAAGCATTAAAAGCAGAATATCTTAAGAAATATTTACACTTATGTTCTAAGAGTATTACTCATGATATACAAAATATACAAGCAAACTAAGTATCTGTAGACAGGTGTATAAAGAAAATGTAACAGTGTATAATGGAATATTGTTCAGCCTTAAAAAGAAGAAAATCTTACCTTATATGACAACACATGTAAACCTTGAGGACATTATCCTAAGTGAGAGGCAGGAGTCTCAGGACAAATACTGCGTGATTGTACTTCTATGACGTATCTAAAATAGTCACATGCATGAAAGCAGAGAGAGAATGCTAGTTTTCAGAAACAGAGGAAAGAAGGAAATGCAGAGTTTCTTGCGAAGTTTCAGTTATACAAGACAAATTGCTTCTAGAAATCTACTGTATAGTATTGTCTTATATTTACTATGCACTTCAAATTTTGTCAAGAGGATACACCTTATGTTAAATGTTCTTACCACCATAATTTTAAAAACAGGAAAAAATGAAGGCCTAGGAAGATATCCCTAAAGGGAGAAGAAAAATGAACCTCTTAGTTTTTCATAGCACTTGGCCAGCTTGCACATGAAAGGATGCTCAGTGTGTTATAGCAGTCGGGAAAGGCAAATTGAAAATAGGTGGTGTGTCCTTTCATACTCTCTGTCTGTCAGAAAGAGAGTGGGGGTGTAGCATCTGTTGCTATGTGGAAAGTGGACACGAGTAGGTTCAATTAGATCTTTTTGGAAAGTGATTTGATGGTATCTATTAGACCTTTAGTATGGAAAACAAGTTTTATGAATCTTACTCTACTCAGATTTTTATAAGTCAAGGATAAAAATAGAGACATTAGATATAATCAGTACTGTAAAAAATTAGTTATAGTTAATAGTACTGTGTTATAGTCACTTAATGTTTTTAACAAATGCAATTTGTTTTAAATTTATATAATCGTATAGCATAAAATTAAGAAAACTGACGTAGAAGACATCACTCAGTAAAGCAACACCACATTTTTTTTTTTTTTTTTTTTTTTTTGTCTTTTTCGTTTTTATCAGTACCAGGGATCGAACTCATGACTGCCTGCTTGCAAGTCAGGTGCTTATGCCACTGAGCTAAATCCCCAGCCCCAGCAACACCACATATAACTGTCAATAGTACCTTAGCCTATTCTTTTCCATTTTTCCTAATATGCATCTGTTTTTAAATTTATACTATGATTACAGAAAATTTTGTTCTACATTTTCCAATTTATACTATACTATAAATTTAAAGCATTTATTAACATGAAGTACAAGATTACAAATTTAGGTAAAGTGCCCTATCTTTAAAGTCATTAATTTTTGCAATTAACCCTATGTATCATGGGCAAATTCATATTTAAGATTCGTTTTCACTACCTTTATTTAAGATTCATTTTATTTATTAAGATTCATGTTCACTAGCTTAGTTCCCCTCCACTCTAGACCTTTCAATCTGGCCACCACAACCCTGGCTTCTGCTGGACATGCCTTGGAGATTATCCTAGAAGAATTTAGTCCTGTCTTCTGAGCACTAGTGGTTTTCCCAGGATCTGAGATGTGTACTGAACAACAGTCATGGTCTTTTCTTCTCAAGTTAGCTTTTCCCAGTGGACTTGCTGCTGCTGCTCCCCCTTCCTCCTCCTCCTCTGCCTCTTCCTCCTCCCCCTCTTTCTCTTCCTCCACCTCCTCTTTCTTTCTGTTGCTAGCGATGGGATTTTCATTCTTTTAGACTTCAGAGTTCAAAGGCATTTCTCCATCTTTTCTTTAGTGACAGCCATTGAGTGATGGCTAGAATGTGATCGCTAATTATTTCCTTTAAATATTCTAATGTCTAATTCAAGTCTTTCATATTTTCCACTTTGTCTACTTGAGAAGCAGAAAGCACTGCGATCTAAAGCTAGATCATTTGAGGTGAAACCTCAGCTCTGTCTGCCAGATGTTAGCTCTGTAACCTTGGGTAAAATTTTCCATGTCCATCATTTCCATTTCCATATTTTTCCATGTCCTTCATCTGTAAGATGTGTAACGTAATACTAAATTCACAAGATCATGGTGAGGATTAGAGTATCTGACATATGCCAGGCACTCAAAAGCACAGCCCTCATCACACTTGATTTCTCTTAATCTCAGTCTCTCTCTCCTTTCTTTGTATCCTGCTTTTCTCTCTTACCCGTGTCTTGTGTGCTGCTTCCAGATCAGTTTTCCTCCTGTGAATTCTCTCTTTTCCTGCGCACTCTCAAGCCCCATGGTACTGCTTGCTGAGTGGAATGCCAGCTCCCTGTCTTGGCATTTTGAATTCCTACGTTGTCAGATTTCAAGACCCATTTCCACTAGCCCACTGTGCTGTAGTTACTTCAGTCAAAAGCCTTTTTTCCTTAAAAGACCTAGTTCAAGGGTGACGTGTAATATATTTTTTATCCCGTAAAGCACAGCATAGTCCACAAGCTGGGGCAGAGGTTTAGGGACCATGCGTTGACATCTTGGCTGCTTCACTGCGGGGGCCGTGAAAGAGGCTGGGATGGAGCAGCACCCTGGGGAGGTGGAGGCAGAGGCCAGTGACCAGGTAGCATGGCTGGACATACCGCAATGTCTGCTCAGCCCCTGTGGCTGAACTGAGGCACGCTGGCGACATCTCAGCCCCAGGAAGATGCCTTTCGATTCTCTTCCTCTTGCTCTTTGGACTCTTGTTGAAATGTCAGTAGATTCAGGCAGACTAGGATGACATATCACTTTTATTCTTATTGTTCTCCCTTTCTGAAACCCCTAGCACTTCCTGATAACTGTGTTTTAGAAGTAAGATGTTCGTGTGCCTTATTTGTTGATATTTTTACATGTAAAGAGAAGGTTCTTGTTTTCTCCTGTACTTTTTGCACACAGATTGCCAGTTATCAGACTTGGATTATGGCAGTATTTTACCTCTGTGCATTCTGTGAGGAAATTAAAATCTGAAATGTTTAGTACAGTTGAATGATTAATTTTAGTGATGATTCAGTCTGTCCATGGGCCATTGTGTCCTCAATCTGCTTCTCTGTTATCCTTCCAGTCAGGTGTTTATTAATTCAACAAATATCAGCAATCCATAGTTAAAAGTTATTGATGGGCTCTGCTTGGAGTTTGTGAGACAGTGTGATGACTCACTCAGGCAACATATTACATTTTTATTAAGAAAAAAATCACACATGCCTTTCTAACTTTTATCTTTCTGACTTTCTAGTTAGGAAGTAGTTCTGGAGTCATCTTCCGCCTCCCACTTCCTGTTATGGGACATTCTTTAATCAGTTCACCAGGACTTAATACCTGCTTTGGAAGTAATGTTCCACATTTCATTGTGTATGAATAAATGCCTCAGTGATTTTCTTTGATGTGATCAAGACCTCCACACAATGATTTCTCGACATGAATCATTGACATTAAAAATAAAAACAAAATATTAGTGTTCTCTTGAGCTTGGTGATTGCCTTGTTATCAATTCCGTTGGCTAGTTATATCCTGGGTTCTTTAGTACAAATCTGATTTAACATACACCTTTTTAATGCTGTCCTCCATGTCAAAGTGAGGAAAATGCACTTATGCCATTTGTAGCTATTTTTGCAGCATTAAATGAGAACAATGAAAAGACAGTTTGTCAGTCAGTTACCAGCAGAGAAGGAAAAGCTTTAAGAAGGCATTTTAAAAAATTTGATATTTATGATACAATTTAAAAACTCTTGGTAGAATATTTACTTGACTTTAAAAGACTCACAGAAATTTTGAAAATATATAAGAAAATCAGTATCAATTAGAAAAGGGAACTACATAAATTAAATTGTTAATTTTAAACATTTTGAAAATCTGTTTTACAAAGCTCCCATGAGAATCTATGTGCTAGGTTTTTTTTTTCTTTTTTGTCTTTTTCCTTTTTATCGGTACCAGGGATCGAACTCATGACTGCCTGCTTGAAGGCAGGTGCTTATGCCGCTGAGCTAAATCTCCAGCCCCGAGAATCTATGTGCTAGTTTAAAAACAAACAAACAAACAAACATATATGGTGTCTATAAAATCAGAATTTGAAAGCCAACGGGCGTCTTAAAAATCATGATTTCCAGTGCCCTCACTTTGTCCTAAGGAATGTAGATGCCCACCTAATCACTCAGTAGTTTGCAGAGGGTGATGATCCCAGCGCCCAGGCCTCTACTGGTTCACTGCATTGCGTGATCATTCTTAAATGCACATTATGATTCTTTCTTCTGATTTGTCCTCTTCCTCCTCTTTTTCCTGTTCTTCTCCCTTTCTGTCTCTCTCTCCCTCTCTTCCCACTCTCTCAAGCTGAGGATTGAACTTTGCTAACCACTTGTGAGAATTTGGGACACTTGAGATTCTGAGAAAAAATTTTATTGAGATATTGAATGGTTTTTAAAAATTTGCAAGTTTAAAATGCTCGTGTTTGTACCTCAGCTCTAGTTTATGCTACTAAACTGTGAGTGTGTTGCAACTTCGTTGTAACTTGCCTTAGGTACAGCACAAGTCCTGGTATCTTCCATGTCCCCAGTTAATCTAGTAGAAGTGCCAGATGTGAATGGAGCTGTATCGTCAGTCAAAATGCTGCACAAATAGCTATCGACCTTTCATTCCTAACTCAAGTACAACAAGAATTTTGATTTTGTAATTAGCATGTTAAGGGGAGAATCCTATTTGCAGATGAATAAGAGAATTTATATAGAACCTGGAAAAGTCATACTCTTGTTGGTCCTCAATGTTTGATTTAGTTATAACTGGAGAGAGATGTAGCTCACTTACTGTGTGTGCACTGTCCTTCTCTTACACAGTATGTAGAGCAGGATAGTTCACAGTGGTGAATCAGAATGATGGCAGAAGGGTTTCAGAGCTCTGATAACAGACTGAGAATTACCTTGGCACGGAAACTGATAGCAGTTAGTACTGAAAGCCAAAGAAAAAAGTGCTAACTGGGCAATTAACATCTTTTCTCTCAGTGGCAACCTGGAAAAGTTCTTGGTCTGGAGCCATAAAAAGGTCTCAGGCGTATGAGAAGACCAGAAAAGAAAACAGACTGGCTTAAGTTAAGGAAAGTTTTACGTGAGCTTAGAGTATTTGTGTACATGTGGAGGGAAGGTGTGACCAAACAGAGTTAACTAATGGTATTAATTCCAGGGTGAAACTGGGCTTCACATGAATTTATCCACGTGGAAAATAGGAATATTGACTTTTACCTTGTGCCACAGCCTCCATGGGTAGAATGTGCTTTATCAAGAAAATAGTCCAATTTTTTTAGAATTTGGTTTAAAAATTATTTGTGAAGAAATGTGCACTCTGAATGTGGTTGAAAAGGCCTAACACTGGTTACACATGATAACCTTGTTGTGTAGTTTAGTACCACACTTAGTTGTCTTCAGGTATAGACAAGTGGCACGGCAGATTATCTAACACTCCATGAATAATGCTTTAATAAAACATAATTCCTCATTAAAAAGCAGAATCTGTTTTCCCTTAGTATCTCATGATAAGAAGCTATTCTTGGTCTGTTTTATTGTTGCTCTTTCCATTAGACTCTGTCCTGCTTCTTCCCTGATGCCCCTTCTCTGGGGACTACTTACCTAACCCAGTCAGGCTCCCTTTCCAGTAGTTAGTTTGGACTTTTCTCTTTTACTTCTAGGAATTATTGTTTCCTGAGTCATTCATTAAACTCATATTTACTAGAACACTATGATGGCCTGCTCCTTTTGTTTTTTCAGGAAAATATCTTGATTTTATTTGCTATGTTGACAGCAGTTCTGAGTTGGTGGCTGCCTTTTCTGTATCGAATGATCTAAATTGGGGGACAGTGGTCAATTCTTCCCCACAGTGGGGTACAGGAAGGCGGGGCCAGGTCGTGTTGGGGCAGGAGTGTGACAACAGTCAACCTCAGGGCTGCAAGAGATGGCCTGATTCCTGTGTGCTTTGTAGCAAGGTGTTCTGATGCTATCATCCTAATCTCATGCATTTTTTGATGCAACTCTTCTGATAATTTGTGCTATGATATCAGTTAGAAATACTGAATTAAGTGATATTTCCAGGCCAGGTAACACTCAACAGTCCACTCAGGAAACATTTAGTAACCTCCTAACTTCAAATGAAATTATACAAATGAATGAGGTTCAGTCCCATAGTAGTCTACAGGAAGAGTTGATATTTGTTAATAGAAATCCATCTTTAAATGTAATTACACACTTCTCTTTGGCCTATTTGGAAGCAAATCAGTGATAGTCTATCTTCACATCCATCTGTTTAGGGTGATAGGAAGAGGTGTTAGAATTTGCTGTGAAAAAGATTAACAGTCAATTTCTGTCACTCTAAAATAGGGTGAGAGAAAATAATAGTAACCATAAAAGCTGCACTTTTTGGAGACTGGGTGTTGTCACTGTGTAGTTTTGGCTGGTCTTGAATTCACCATGTAGCCGAGACTGGCCTCAAACTCCTAGTGATCGTCCTGCCACGGCTGGGATTACAGGCATGTACCACAATGACTGACTTGGACTTTTTTTTTTTTTTTTTTTTTTTTTTTGATAAACCAGATTCTACATGTCTTTTTCTTCTACTCTGACAAATTAACAACAAATAACTGAGTGTGAAAGAAAGAACATTTCCCACTAATAAGCCTTTATATGTAGAGAGAAAATGATGGGAAATTGTGCATGTTTATAACACTAGCATTGAGGGCACCCAAAACAGGAGGATTGCACATTTGCCTGTGCCTTGTATAAGTTGCTTTTCCTTGCTGAGACAAAACATCCTAGCAAATATCCAGAATAATCCCCACAAATTGCAGGAGGAGTTGTTTATTTTGGCTTATGTTTGTAGACCATAGTTGGCTGGCTTCAAGGCAGAAGGGTTTAAATGGAGAAAAGTGACTTAACCTACTGGCAGAGGTAAAGCAGAGAGTGAAGAGGAACCCAGAGGGAGATACATTCTTCCAAGTCATGCATTCAGTGACCTGCCTTTTCCAGCCAGACCTCATCTGCTAACAGCAGTCAGCTGTAATGCCCTGTATTCCCACTTCCTTCTAAAAACCACACCTAAAGGATACGAGGATTTGTGAGACATTTTAGTTTTAAACCATAACATCCGGCTCCTGGCTCCCAAAAGACACATGCATAATGCTATGCAAAATGCATTTAGTTCATCTGTAAGAGTTCCAGAGTCCTAACAGTTTCAGCATTGCTGAGAAGTTCAAGTCCAAAGTCTGCTCTGATCTTTAGGAAAATCATTTGGATATGAGCCCTTTAAAAATAAAAGTGAAAGTTTAATACTTCCAATGTATAATGGCACAGGATAAATCTTCTCATTGCAGAGGGAAAAATAAAAAGCTAGAAACCAAGGGATCAAAACAAATACCACAGACAGCAGGGCAAATATTAAATCCTGTTGCTCCACATGTATCACACAGGGGATGTTGTGGGGACATATGAACTGCAAATGGCTTGGGGTCGCCCTGCCCTACAGTATTGCTGGTGTTGGTTGCTCTCAGCTTCTTTCTTGAATTACCTGTGCTCAATCCTTGTGACTTTCCCTAGACATTTCATATTCCTGGCTTCTCCATCTTGCTGGGGTATCCATCCTCACAGATCCTGACACTGAAGGGCACACTGGCTGGTGTCTCCAGCCTCCTCCCCATGAAAATCTGAGTGGAACCCTCCGTGACCCCACCACTCTTGCATTTTGCATATCTGTAAAACCAGCACCACAAGTGATGCCAAGGTTGGTCACTAACGCCAGCAGTTACCAGACCTTGCCTTTGCATGGATGCAGGCGCCTCTGAGTGCCCAGATGGCTGAGCATTGTGAACCAAATCCCAGGAACCCAATTAACTAGTCAGCCTTTCTAGCCTGGGGCCTTTTTCACAAGGCAAAGTCTTTCACTTTTGGACCACTGAGTATGTGAAGGGCTAGGGAGGTTGCTGATTGCTGAAATGTCTGTACCCTCAAGCCGTTTTTTACTATCATCTTTATCTACAATATTTGGCTTCTTTTTAATGGTGCTCTTTCAGCAACCAAACTCTCCTCTGCTCCACTGTTGTGGGCATTTTTTTCTGAGAAAGTGAAAACTTTTTAAAAGTTGGCTGGTCTTGAATTCACCATGTAGCCGAGACTGGCCTCAGTTCTTGCTCCCTTCTGTTTCTGTGAGGAGCTGGATAAAAGCCTTCAGTGGTACCCATACCACAATTTGAAATCTGGGCTGCTTCAAAATTTCCTCTGCCAGTTAATACCCCAGTTCTCAGTATTCCACAAAGTCTCAGCATATTTTTAAAATGTAGACAAATTTTCTTTCTGAGCAGAATACACATAACATGAGGTCCAAATGTCAGTGGAGTCCTTATATCCATCTGAAGCCCTCTGAACCTGGGTTTTCTTATTTGCATTTTTTATCCAATAATCTTATCTTCTGAGCTCTGATGAGAGCCTCCCATCAAGCTCAGTTTATGGCATTTCAAGACTGCTTATCCAACTAGAATTTCTGAATCTTACCATACTCTCCTCATGAACTAGTCCAAAACTTTCTGAACTATATGGGCATTTAGTGTTATAGCAGTGACCACACATCTCTGGTACTGAAAACTGTCTTAATTACTTTCCTTATTGCTGAAACAAAACACTCAATCCTTGTTACTTAATGGAGGAGAGGTTTATTTTGGCTCATACTTTTAGTCAGCTTTTGGCTCCAAAAGTAGAAAGGAATGGGGAAAGAGCCTGGATATAGGAAAGCTCCCCACCTCAATGGCAGAGAGGAAATGAACAAAGAAGAGTTCAGAAGAGAGAGACAGCTTTCTAGATCGTGTGTCCAGTGACCCACATCTTCCAACCAGGCCCTACCTCTTAGCAGCAAGTTAGCTGTGTCTCCCCATAATCCAGTCACTTCCCAAAAGCCCCACTTATGAGTGCATGAGGACTTGAGGGATTTTTTAAGATCTAAATCATAATATGCTTTATGGAAACTTACCAAAACCCTGTCTCGAGAGAAAAAAAAGCTGGGAATATAGCTCAATGATGGTGTACTCCTGAATTTGAATTCCAGTACCGTACTAAATAAACCAAACCAAACCAGAAATAAACAAAAAGGAAGAGAAGTCCATTCTTTTATCCCTTTCTAGAAGGAAGAGGATGAAATGTAAATGACACAATGCAGTTAGGCCACTTGGAGGCTTGAAGGTTGAGGGTCTAGTTGAGAGCTGTGAGTCACGACGGGAAGGAGTAACCTCATATAAAGCATATGGAGGGTTTCAGCCTTGGGTTTTAGTGGGGTTTTTTTTTGTGTGTGTATGTGTAAATTGGAGGGAATAATGACAGTTATTGAGACTTCCATGCGAATCGCACAAAAAAAGACATAAAGTGTTCACTGAGAGGTTTGATACATAGAAAATGCTTGGCAATTGCAAGTTACCACCTTGTCTTCTAGTTTGCCCTCTGGCACAACTGAAATGACTTCTTCAATTTGGAAATGAATGCCTGGCTTGCTCCTTTTATAGCTGTGTAACCTTCAGCAAATTGTTTAACCTCTTTTGATCCTAAATTTCTTAATCTATAAAATGGAGATAATATTAGTAACTACTTTATAAGGCGATTATGAGAAATAAAAGAGATAACATATGTAACAGGCTTTAGGGCCTTGCATTTGGTAGAAGTACAAATGTTTTTATTGTATGTGAAAATATAAATTTATACTTTTACTCTTTCTTCTACGCTAAAGATACAGATGTGTCTAAAGTTTTTCTTTGATTTTTTTTCTCATGAAAAGTTAACTTCATCTATTTAATGCTTTTCCTTATTGTTCCAGTTCTAACTACTCAGGAGCATTTAAAACTCTAAAATACAGCAAATGACTAAGGGAGATAAGACTGCTTTTGTGCTGAATCTAGAGGTGAGTGGTTTGATTAAAAAAGAAATCTGCATTTATGTGTCCCCTATTTGCCTACATTTGTAGTCACCGATTAATGATCACCAGTTGCCTATGCAAATTATCCCTAAGAATAGTTTAAGGAACAGTTTCTGAGTCTTTCCAAGCCAGGAATAGATCTTAAAATAGTGATTAGAGATTTGAAGTCCCTCCTGACTGTGTTAGGATAAGCAGTGCATGACCAATCACACAGACCTGGGGCCCCAAATTTTGCTGTAGTTCAAGGACACAAAGTTGTAAAGATGATTTAAAGGTCACCATAAATACAGGAAAACTTTCAGCTATGAGGTTCTTTAGACATTAGCAGACAGTACAAACAGGGCTTTTATGTTTGGTGTCATTCCTGCGGGGAGGTGAGCCCACCGCAAAACTCTAGAACATTCTACGGATGCTCTATCTGTAAATGAGAGCTGAACAAGACAGCACATATCCTGAGGCCATTTGTGAGGGAAACCTAAAGGCTGGCATGGCTCAGCTCATCTTCTTAGGGGAGGGTTTTCATAAAACTTTCCTGTCCTCAGGCAAACTCAGAATATTCTTATTGATACAGTGAATATCTAGTTCAAATTTTAAGGCAAGTTGCAGATGTCTGACTTACGGGGTGGAAGGCTCTGACATACAGAATTTTCTCACTAATTTGTCTTTTTTTAAATTAGAAGAGGCAAGAAAAAGACGGCTTGCTAGGATTATTTCCAAAAGATGAAAAATATTCCCAAAAGATGAGAAGTATAAAATAAAAAGCGGCCTTT
Source organism: Cavia porcellus (assembly GCF_034190915.1). NCBI lineage: Eukaryota > Metazoa > Chordata > Mammalia > Rodentia > Caviidae > Cavia > Cavia porcellus. Next base: position 90,107,592 of record NW_026947490.1, read on the forward strand.
ATTCTGAGAACACGGAGAGAGATGACTGGCACCCCCACTGCTGGCGTCCGGCGATCTCTCCGGCGGACACATGGCGTGGGGGCATGTAAATAGCCTCGGTTTGGGGTGGAACCTAAGGCGGGCATTAGGGATGCACAGGTAGCCCATTGGCCCTAGGTTTGGTGCCATATGTAAATTTCCAGGGGCGAGAAGATGGCGTCACAGGTAACTTCCTAGGGGCAGGGGAGATGGGGCTTCCTGCTTCCGGTTTTGGGTTTCCTGGCTACAGTGTCCTATCTGGGCCAAAACCCTTCTTATGATTATTATTATGAAAAGGGGTGAAGATTTCTCTCTTTAACTACTTCCTGCTGGCAAAGGGCACTGTACTGGAGCCTAGGGGAGTTGACGGGATGAAGGTTGATGCCCAGGTAGACGCTGGTGCCAGGTGTTTTAGCCATGACAGCTTCACTGGTGAATGCACGTATGTTAGACTGGAAAAACAAAGAGACAAGATGTTATGAGGAGACATGGCACTGTCATATTTAAGGACCCAGGTGAGATAGAAGGAAAGGTGCCTTTGATTTAGACATATCATTCTATCAGGACCGTGTTGAGGTAGAAACATTTCCACGGTAAGGCACAATTCTGAAAATTAAACGTGGGGTTAGGAGGCGTGGAGTTATGAGAGGTGATTACTCCCCCATCTGAAAACATAAAAGTTAAGAGGGTAGGTGTATACAACTTGTCTCCGGTCCAGGAGTTGAACTGGAAAGAATAGGGGGAGCAGGGAAGGCAGTGGCTGTACCAGTATAGGGAAGGTAAGGGCTTAGGCTTTCAGGGATGTCACGTTTAACCAGACAGCTGAGGGTAGAAAGAACTGCAACTGTTATCATATAGAACATTAAGAAGATTATCTTACGCATGATGTGGGAGTCTTTAGGAAAGACTGTCAAGAGTCCTGCTGTAAAAATGATCATTAATGGAATGTAAGAAATTAGGAACCAAAGTGGATAACAAAACATGACTTAGCCTGTTAACTGTGGCTGCGAGGCCTTTGTGAGACGGAGACGGGTAGGCGACAGAAGATGAGATGACCACTCAGAATGATCAGATTTAGGGCTGGAAGGGCACCTCTTAGCCTGAGTGATGTGAAACCAGGATGGCAGTCCAGCAACTTTGATTTAGGCATGGGTCGCTGTAACCTGGTTGTAGTCCTTGGAATGATTTGCTGTAACAGAACTTTAGCAAGTACGAGAAAGGCTTTTATGTATCCTGAAAAAGTATAAACCAAGTGAGAAGACAAAAATGTATCTGTGAGTCTTGACTAGGGTTACCTGAGAAATTGGTGAATAAGATAAGAAGGGGGTGGTCTGTATCACTGAGGAAGGGTCCCCAGCAACAACAGGGGGAAGCTGTTGAGGCCTCAGTGTGTCTAAGTCAGCCTGTATAAAAGGCATTTTAAGATTTAGGACTGGGACCTGCACAAAATAGGCCCTGTTTGTAAATGGAATAGGTTGACCATCAATACCCTGTCATAGAGATTGAGGACTTAATATAGCAGCCTGAATACTCAGGAAGAACTCTGTATATATGGCCTCTATGTCCACAAATATAGAGAATGTCTTACCTGAGAGTTTTAGTGGAACTTGGACTCTGAGACGGACACCCACAAAGGGGGCTGCTGGCCCTGAGTCTTCTCAGTCTTCAGCAGCGATTTTCTGTCGGTGATGAATCTGGCCGTGTCGACATTTCCTGTGAGGGCTAGAACTTAGGATGACTTACCCACTCTCTGGTGGCTAGGACAGTCCAGTAGCCCTGGAGTAAGGTCTCAAAGAATGCCAGGAAGGGGCATTTTCTTGTCCAATGTCTTCTGCTGCATTTGAGCATGGTCCATGGAGGGGGCAGGCAGCTCCACCTTGTGTAGGTTTACCTGTCTCAGAACTCCAAGTGTCACAAGTGTTAAAAATATAAAAAACCATATTAAGATCTCTATAAGGTTTGAAGGTCAAGTTTTGCCTTTTTGTTTGAGATTTGGACTACAATAGAATTAAGTAAGTATGCAGGAGTTTAATATTGGCATTTTGGATTAGAGAGCAGGCTTTATCTGGATGGCATATCGCTTTTTTAATAGGGTGACACGTAGAATTAACAAAAAAGCTTTAATCTGCCCAAAAAGGCTTTAATGGAAACATTTTGCAGTAAAGGTTTAGCAATCTTATGAATAAATCTGTCACAACTCATTTATATATATTCCTCTGACAAATTTGTGAATATTGGGTAAAACTTTGTAACTAACTCTATTGAGTTTAAATTAATGATTTGAATGTCACTTTCTAGTTATAGAGGTTTAAAATATTACGTTACTCTGCTAGTTTATAAAAAAAGACAAAGTGTTGTACAAGTCAAGGGAGTTTTCCAGCAGCTTTTCTGTGAAACCTCATCTGTCAGAAGCCTGGCCTCTGTTCTTGGGCTGCCTTTTTTGTCAAGGTTGGACACGTCTGCAAAAATACCAGTATGAACCATACATTTCTCTCCCCAACTAGCAATCACAATCCCTGAAGAAGAAATAAAAACCACAAGAAATAAAGAGTATTTGCTTTTGATTTTTGCAGCTACTCTAGGGAAATCCTGTCTACATGCCTCATCTGTTTTTGCTCCTGAGAAGACCAAATTCTTGCCAGTGAAATTTAGGCTCTTTAAATTGAATCTGGATTTTCAAAGATAACAATAGACCAGTTGGTCCTACCTTTGCAATTAAAATTATTTTCCTTTCTAATTCGTTAATGTCATTTTCCTCCAATGTCTAATACTATAAATCAGACTTTTGAGTTATTTCATTCAGAACTGTTTGGTTTTTTTGTTGTTGTTTTTTGAGAAAGGTCTCACTTTGTAGTTCAGACTAGCTTTGAACTCAATACGTAGCCCAGCCTGGCCTCAAAATCATGGTGTTCCTCTTGCCTCAGCCTCCCAAGTGCTGGGAATACAGGTGTGCACCACCACACATGGCTCATGCAGAACTACTGAGTGTAATGTTTATTCTCCTTTTTAAACACAGTGTGATTCAGCAGCAGTGATAATGCTGGTAGCTGTTGGGAACTGTGGGGTCACCATTACCTTTGTCTGACGCTGGCCTTTTCTGTCATTCAGAGCCAGATAATGTCTCTGCAGATTCAGTGTCTCCTGCTTGAACCACGCCAAGCCTTAGACAGTTCTTCCAGTTCACTGTGTTATGAAGACATGCAGCAACACTTTTGGCAAAAACATATAAAATGGACATTTTAAAGGAGAATATAACAATCTCCTTGTCTCCCCATCCTCGGCCTCAAATAGTTCGCTCATCCTTTCTCACTTTGCAGATAACATGTCAAAGCCTTTCTTTTCTCTATTACTTTCATACCAGTGGCTCAAGAAATTTTCTTTGTGTACCTGGTTATTAATCCCTACCTCTAATTCCTATAAACACATGCTTTCTAAATTTCTAGTTTTTTCTGCACCGTAAAAATTTCCTGATCTTGCTGTGCATGGTGGTACACACCTGTAGTGCCACCACTCAGGAGGATCACTGTGAGTTCAACTATAGCTTAGCCTGCATAGGAAGCCCCTGCCTCAAAACACAAAACTAAACAAAATTCCTGTTTCAGAGTTCAATGTGCATCAACTGCTCTTGTTCTGTTTTTCCGAGCTCCCAGATTTTATGCTTACTAATTCCATTAACGTTCTCCATGGACTTAACTCAGAGTGTTGGGTTTGTTTTTGAGCTTTTCTTTTCCTTACTCTCATGTCTAAACATCTGTCCAGCCTTGAAGTCACTTGACTTTCAGTGCTTCCTGGATCTGACGTGCCTTCACATGCACAGCCAGGTTTCTCAGTCTCTGAATGGAGGATTGCAGTGGTTGCCTGATTCCTCTCCCAACCCTCTGTCCTTCTTTCCCTCTCTCTTTCTCTCCCTGTCTTTCTGGTGATCAAACCTGGGTGTCACATCGAGCTATGTCCTTATTCTTTTTTATTTTTTTCTTTTGAGAATTATATGTTGCCCATTTGCTGTCTGTATCAGTCAGTACTTACTAGAAAACAGATTTAGTTCAAAATATGCAAACATGTAAGCATTTACAAGATTGGCTTACTGTGGCTGCCTGTAGATTGAACAGAGTGCAGAAGTGCTGGAGAGCTGAAGGATCCAGTCAAAGGCCTGAGCTTGGTGTAGTGTCCTGTGTGAGTCCATGTTGGAAGGGTCTGAGATGGAGGACTGAGGAGGACATCCAAAGTGCAAGTGAAGACCGGAGCTCCTCTAAACAAGCAGAAGCCAGCTTGCTTCTTCCTTTCCCTTTGAAGGTTGCAAGCTTATTGGTCGCTGGCATTCACACATGAAGTGGGTCTTTTCAGCAAACTCCTTCAGCCACACCCAGCACTGTGCTGATCCAGTTTAGTTGGGCTTTTCTTACTCACACTGACATAGCTAACTGTCACATGATCTCTGGCCTCAGCCTCCTAACTGGAATTTTAGACCTGAACCACTAGTTTGTCATTATCTTCATTTTTGCATTCTTTTTTCGTATGGAAATATTAAAATGTATACATACAGTTTATGTATGTTTTAAAAAGATCTGTTATCTTTTTCAAAATTCCATGTAAGTTTGTGTATTAATTATAATCTTTCCTACGACATTTAAAATTGAATTTGACTAATAAGCTAAATATTTATATAGCTATGGTTCTATGCAATAAACACTTGATAAATTCAGCTTAGTTTTTTCAAGTTACAGTTTCAGAAGTTTGTGCATATTGTATTCTTACAGTATTTTATTACTTCAGAATGGTCTATAAAACAGGAAGCTTGACTAAGATGATTTCTTTTTGCTGCACTGAACTCTGAATGACATTGTTAAAAAATTTTTTTTCAGCTGCGAGGCGATGTACTGTGAGAAAAATGTTCTGTGATAAAACTTGAATAGAGTGGGGGTGTGGCAGATAATTAGATTTTTTCCATATTTAGATCCTATGATTTATGTTATCATTGCTCTTACTGGAGCAGATTTTTTTAATGTGCGAGCAAGCACAGATAAGGAATATATAATTTAGGGAATTGATATTTTATCCAAAATTTCAGGCTCTTCACAGTTCATTTCACGTAAGATTTTTTCTTAGAACTAAACCATCTAATTTAAGATCTTACAGTTTTCCTTTTTTTGATAGAGGCTTTTGAACAATCAATAATGATTTAAAGTTAAAAAATATCCTAGATGTCTTAAAATTATATTTAAATTTTTTTCCAAGTTAAGATTAGATACAGCCTATATCATACTACTTAAAATAAAAATTGATCTAATTCATAATTCTGCAATAATTGCATAAGCCACTGAAATAACTTTAGATTGACATACTGTTGTATCCATATATGTCTTCTTTTACAAATAACAGAAACATCACGGTTTTCTTATTGTAGCCAACAGTTGACAAAAAACAGTTGACAGAGTACTAACGGCTGATGGAGAGGCAGAGAGTCAAGCAGTCAACCGGCCGAAGAGATAGATTGTTTTCATGCTCAGAAGAACCTTCAGTTTTCCATTATTATAAAGGGAAAGGCATTAGCAAAATAATGTCCTTTTAGTTTCCTTCATGAGACCTCTTTATTTAATGGAAATCTTAGAAATATGCTCACCCTTTTATTAATAATGGTCTAGCTACATAATAGAACCATAATGTGGGAAGCATCTAATGTAACTGAAAACTGTCCAGAATGATGTCAATTAGGACAAAAAGAACTGTTCCATTTCCATTTATTTCAAAGACCTTCTTTATTTTTTTGTTGCTATAAGGTAAATATTGTGATTAAAAATTTTCCACTTTATTCCTCCATTATTATGCTTTTAAGAAAACTTATAATTTCTCAGGACATTTCTTAAAAATAAGAAACTTAGAAATAAATAAGGACACAGTCTTAACATTTTAGGGAGAGGGAAAAAAGGCAGTGTATTGATTTTTTTGTAGTACATATGGCACAATTGGAGGTATTTTTCCAGCCATAGTGTCCAACTTGTTATCTGAGTGGCCTTGAGAAATTCACATAATCTCTAGGTCTCAAATCCTCACCTATGAAATAGGATAAGATGCAAGCTTACTGTGATGAGTAGAATGGATTGTACATATACAGCATCTTAGCAGGATGTCTGATACTTTCCTCTCTTCGCACTTCCTACACCTACAGCATACCATCCTTCTTTCTTCAAAGAGCTCATGTTTTTGTGCATGTCGGTAGTCTCTGTACTCTGGGAGGCTGAGGCAAGAGGATCCCAAGTTTGTTCTCATTATGAGAGAGAAAAAGAGGATATAAGGAAATAGAATACAAAAGCAGAGGGAATGTAGTGAGAAAAAGAATGTAGCAAGAAACCCCCTAAATTGTAGGAAGTCTAGTTTTGCCACCCAAAGCTGTGCGAAATTGATTTGATCATGGAGTCTTCTTGTGTCTCCATTTACCCACCAGAATGAGCTTTAAGTGTCAGTTGATGACCCAGGCAGTAAATCTTGTGATTCTAATGTAAAGTGGTCCTTGTGGATTGAAGGTCCTTGTTAAGGAAAGATAATACAGAAGACATTGGACATAATGTAGGCCTTAGAAGTTGATTAGGGGTTGGTTAGCTCAAGAGATGCCATTTATTTGTTGCTTTTTTGGTGTTTTAAATTTAGTGACTGAAATTTTTAACTTCTCACAAAATGACATAATTGAGCATGATAATTTGCTCCTAAGTGATACTGGTCATTAATTTAATTGCTTTAATTATTTTGATAAGTTTTATTTGAGAGATTAAAAATTAAAAATGGTAATGGACCTGTAACTAGCATCATCATTACCGTTATCAGTAAGTGTTTATGTGAAATTCTTGAATGGAACATAGGTCTTTCACACTGAGTCATCTAGGAAGACCAAAATAATGTAGCTCATTGTGAGATCACCATCAACAAATGCATACTCAACATCTATGGATATAGTTAAATGTATAGATATAATATATAAAAGTGACACATCAAATGTGAATAGTACTTTTCTTGGTGAATTGATAGGGAACAATATGCCCAAAACCAAAATTACAAAAAAAAAGAGTTCATTGAGTGTCATCATCCTATGCATGGCTGTTGGATTCCTGGGAAAAAGACTGGATTGTATCAGGACAGATCTATATTTAGTATAAGGAAATAAACACCTTTGTGAATTGTAGTGATTTTTTGTGACAATTAGAAGATTATTGAGGTTGTTAGAAGTTTATATCACTAAGAGGATTTTATGTATTTTAGAAAGTTTAGTTAGCCTGAGTACCAATTTAGTTTTAGTTACCTTGAATCCCAATTTTATTTTAGAGCTCCTAAGTCTGCACTAAAATAGATTACACAGGTATTGTACACAGCTTCGTGAGCATCTGTCTGGAGCACTGAGTATCTTAATCCTGAAGGTAAATCTTGTTAGGTTCGTATGTGTTTATATCATATAGATGATCCGTAATGTTCATTGCTCCATGAAATGCATCTCAGAAATAAGTTTAGGTTTATTCATAGATGGACCATAATATTTACTCAGTTGGTCTTGCCTTTGGAAGCAGGGATGGTTTCACCCACTGCCCATACGTCAAAGTAATAACTTCACAGAAGGAGCATTTTGGTAACTTAAGCTTCAGAAGACAGGCATGGCTGTGACTACCATTGTCTGTTTCATAGGCTCCATGAGTCTCAATATAATCATTTAACTGACAAAATTAACTTTAAATCCAAATGAATTACAAAAATTCTCACAAGTAAGCATTTGAGCCCAGAATTTTTGACTTCAAAGACATGAAGATTTTCATTATATAAACTTGATTCCAGGAATGTTTTTCTTTTCTTCAACTTCCTTAGTATACATGTGAAGAGATATACTGAACAGTAAATGAAAAGTAAACATGCAGTCCACTGCAGCTAAAATGGCAAAAACAAAAAACTGCCGCTGTAAGGTGGACAGTTGTCATTTTATCTGTTGTGAGATTATGTTTAGATAAACATCGATGTAGAATATTGGGTTATATCAGCATATATAGTCACCCTGAACTTAAACACAATTTTTAAGAATAAGCAGTGTTTGCCCTTAGCAATTCATGTGAAAAAAATCATAAAAAGACTCCTGAGGGAATTGTCATCCTAGTGAGAATCTGGGTTTAAAAACCAAAAACATTTATGTCAAAAATGCTTCTGTTGACACAAGACCCTCTATCATGATATGAAAATGCATATGGGAAAAATAAATGTAAGTGCCAGGAAAATAAATAATGTATTTCTAAGACATCTATGTAAGATCGTACATATGTGGCTATAGAAAAAAATAATAGAAAATCAAATGAAAAGAACCCTTTCATAGAAAAGTACTTGAAAAAAGAATCTATTAAAACAAACAAAAAATTATGAAATCATCAAATTGAAATTATGCAAAAATTCGGCAGATTTAGGTATAAGACACAAAATGAAAAAAATTTATTTGATAAAGATCAACAAATACCAATGAAAACTGGAAAGAAATATTAGGTGTTTATGAAGAAATGAACAATGTTGTAATTTAGCTCAGTGTATTAAGCTTACCCATAGTTAAGCTTATCAAGCTGAGGTACTTGAGATTTTATTTCTTTACTCCATGGTTTGAAGCCAGGAGAAACCTAATACAAATGCTTGTACGGTCAGTTTGGTTAATCAGCCAATTCTAAGTCTAGTCAACTTTGAAGGAAAATCATTTGAAGATTATTATGTCCAGCTGGAAGTTACTGGTTAGAGGGACTGAAAGATGTTCCGCTTTCTGTTTGTGCGATATAAAACTTCATTTCCTACGTTTTTTTCCCCAGTTAACTATAGTAATTGAAATTGGTGATGAATGAATTCTGAGATCCTTCTATGCCCTCAACATGCTGACACATTTCCTCCTGCTTTCAGTTGAAGACCTGTAACAAGTCAAAGCTTTTCCCAGGTGTACAGCCCTTGCTTCCCCTGTCCGCATGTGCAAAGGCCTTGAGAACACAATCTCTCTCAGTCTCTAACCTGAAGATCCATAATTCTCTCTGGTAGACTCCACAAGAAAGAACTACTTAGAAACAAAGCTGAGGAGTCGTGATGGCAGAGCTTTCAAGTGCAGATTGGCTGTCTTCTGTCTTGCCAGCATTACGAATTTTATGTCCTCTCCAAGTTTAACCCTTTTCAAAAGCCCATATTCCCACACATGCTGCTTCCACTGTGTCCTACTTCCTGAAGAGTCTGGGACCCTCCTCCTGGTACAGTCTCCAAGTCTTTCCCCTCTGTGTCTCGCAGGATTATTCCTTTTGAAGGGACAGGTGCTTCCAGACCAGTCTGTATTTCTATTAGTGAGTAAACTTCTATTGTGATAACACAGTAGAGGAGACGAAAAGTAATTGTAGTTTTCCAGTTTTGTAAAAGTGAGTTTTCTCATATAGCTAGTGAGGAAATAAGGTTTTTACATTTTTATTTTCTTACCTCTGAGTATGCTTGTGTTACCTAGAATATGGTATTAATGTTACCCAGTTTAGAATATAATTTATCCACTTGAGACAATGGAATATCAGTAATTCTTGATTATTGACATTGATTATCTTGAAGGTCTGGAAAATCCTTCTTGAAGTAAGGAGTTCATGTGGCCTCATTTTAGTTCTGGAGCTGTGAAGTACAAAGCAGGGGCCTGGAAGACTTCTTGTACTAAAAGATGTAACTGTCTGCATTTGGAAGCTGTAAGAAACATGTAGAAAGGCAGAGTTTTAACAGTCTGTGGGGAAAAGTTCATGAGATAAGAGTAGATGGAGAGGATCTCCCCCCAGTCTGTGGGGGGGAGAAATACTGTTTGAGACTCTCTGTTTGCTGAAAGAGAAGGATTATATGAAATCTACCTAGCATTTGCCAAATAGGAGTCCTGGACTTTGCTGCTGCCTGACTTGATGTCAGATGCCTTAAAGAGCACGAAACACATTTTCTAAATGCAAGTATAAGACATACAGGTAATGAAAGCACAGGTTAATGAAGAGCCCCTTTGACCCTAGATCTTGGTGTGTGTTATGGATTAAAAACACTAGCTGGATAAAATCAGCAGGGTGCTGAGCATAGATGTTCCACTTGAGGAAATTTGCCAGCAAAATAGAGATGTGGAGAAGGAGAAAGACGGGTATTAGTGCATGGAGGCATTGAGGCATTGTGGGTTCTCCTAAGAGTTGTTGTCTGAGCCATTGGTTCTCCTGGAGAAGCTCTGGTCCTCACATCGAGCATGGCTTCCTGGCTCCGGAGGGGAAGACATGTGCTGCTTGGTCTCCAGGATGAACTCATCACGCTGCTTCCTGGCATGTACCCGACTGTGCTTGTCATCAGAGGAGCTCAGGGCGCTATGTCGCTGAGGATGGCTGTGGTGCCTTTCAGGACAGCCCTCGTCTTTGTTGTGAGTGTGACTTCTCGGCTCCAGCGCAGACCTTCAGCCCACTACCACAGCTCCTTCACCCTGCTGGCATGGACTTTTTGGCTTTCACCGCTGACCTTTAGGCCTTCCCAGCACGGATCCGTAAAGGAGACTGGTGTTCTTCTTGTGGGCTCTGGACCTCCAGTTGGACTCATGGGAGGCATTGTCATGAGCTCTGGGTCTTCATCTGGACTCATGTGGGACATTGCTGTGAGATTCAGGCCCTTGGCTAAATACTCTTTTTTTTTTTTTTTTTTTGTGGTATTGGGGATTGAATTTACAACCTCCTGCTTCCCAGGCAAGCACTTATGCCGCTGAGCTAAATTCCGGCCCTGGCTAAATATTCTGTCTTTAGTGTGAAGGATGTATTTCTTGCATTTTCTTGTATTAATTATCTGTGACCATCATAAAATTATTATAAATTCTGCGTCCTGTTTTTAATTGTTCTCTGCACAACTCCTGACTACAACAGTATGTGTCACAAACTTTTCCAGTAAAGGGCCAGATAATAATTTTTTTCAGCTGTGTAGAATATATTTTCTGTATCAAGAATTCAGCTCTTTATAGTATGAAAGCAGTCTAAATGGGCACAATTTAGATTCTTTATCTTTTTTCTTCTTTCTCTCTTTCACTAATACATGTTTATGATACATAAAAGGTATATTCATTTTGGGGAACTGATCCGTGTGTATATCATATCTTCATGATTTACAATCCATTTACCCCCATTCACAAAAAGCCTGTCTTATTGTTTCTTAGTGTCTCTCCTCTTTTTTCACTGTTGGTATTTATTTTTATTTAGCTTTCTCATAAAAGAGAAACCATGTGACATTTTACTCTCTGGGTCTGACTTATTTCATTTAACCTGGTCTCAAGTTCCATCTACTTTTGTAAAAATGAAATGATTTCATTTTTCATGGTTGAATGTTACTCCATTGTGAATACAAACACTGTTTTCTCTATTTGTCTATTGATGAGCATCTATGCTGTTTCCAGAATTTGCTATTGTGAAGTGGCCTGCTGTAAACATGAATGTACATGGATCAATATAATGTGGTATCATTATCTCTCTTGGGAATATACCAAGGGAAAGTGTAGCTGGATCAAATTCCATTTCTAGTTTTAGTTTTTGGAGGAGTCTTTTTACTGATTTTGCTAGTGAATATGTAGCTTCTGTTACCCTTAGCAATGAAAGGTTCCTTCCCCCTGCATCTGCTCTGCTTTTGTACTTTGTTTGTGTTCTTGATGTAGACACTCTGACTGTGTAAGACTGAATCTGAAGAGTTGCTTTGATTGGCGTTTCCCTCGTGGCCAAAGATGGTAAATATTTACTCTTAGGTGCTTCTGGTTGAGAAGTGTCTTTGCAGTTCGTTTGCCCATTTTTTTATTGGGTCTTTGTGGGGGTTAACATTTTGAGTTCTTTGTTTATGTTCTATCACAAGAGTAGCTGGCAAATCTCTTCTTCAGTTCTGTAGGTTGTAGTTTCTCAGTGTTGATTGTTTCCTGTTGAGCAGCTTTGAAAGTTAATGTAATCCGTCTGTTGATTATACTATTTCCTGTGTATTGGAATTCTGTTCAGGAATCTTTGCCAGTGTCATGGGCTTCAAGTCTGTTCTCTCTGTTATCTTACAGCAGTTTCAGAGTTTGTGTTTTTATTTCTAGGCCTTTGATCCTAGACAGAACAGGATAAGAGCCACAGATCTAGTTTCAGTGCTCTACAAGAAGATAACCAGCTTTTCTAGAACCATTTGTTAAAAAGACTATCTTTTCCCCAATGTATGCTTTTGGGCCTTTGTGAAAAATCAGATGCTGAAGGTGTCTGGGGTCCTTCTTCATGTCTTCTGTTTTATTGCATTAATCTACGTGTTTATTTTTGGGCTAGTACCGTGCTGTTACTGCAGCTTTGCAGTATAACTTGAAAGTCAGAAATGTGCAGCTTTCTGCTTTGCTCTTTTTGCTCAGGATTGATTGCTTTGGCTATTTGAGGTCTGTCATGGTTTCATTTAAATTTTAGAATTGTTTCTTTCTGTGAAGGATGTTCCTTGTATTTGAATAGAGATTGCATTAAAACTATAAGTAGGATTAAAAATGTTACTTATGCCCACCCAGGAACGGGGATGTCTTTCCATTTTCTGATGTTTTCTTTAATTTCTTTCTTCAGTGTTCTATAGTTTCAATATACAGACACCCCCCCCCCCCCCCACACACACACACACTGGAAACCAAACTCATGGCCTGTACTTGCCAGGCAGGTGATCATGCTGCTGAGCTAAATCCCTGGCCCTTTCAGCATTTTGGGTCAATTGATTCCTAGGTGTTTTCTTTTAAACTACTGTGAATGGAACTGTTTCCCTGATTTCTTCCTCAGTGGGTTCATTATTGCTGAACAGGAATGCTATTGATTGTTGTGTGTTGATCTTATATTCTGCCACTTTGGTGAATTTATTAGTTCTAAGAATATTCCAAGGGAGTTTTCTGAGTGTTCTACATAAAGGATCATATCATCTGAAAATAAAGATTACTTGATTGCTTTCTTTCCTATTAATTCCTTTTTCTTGCAAGATTGTTCTGGCCAGTGGTTCAGCTGTACTGAACAAGAGTGGTGAGGGGGGACACTGTTGTTTTCTTGATTTTAGAGATGCTGGTTTCAGTTTTCCCTGTTCACTGTGATGTGGGCAGGAGGTTTTTCATGTATGGCTTTTTTTTTAATCAGTTAGAGGTAAAAACCTATACCCATTTTTATCATCGTTTTTAATATAAAGGGATGTTGGATTTTATCAGAGGGTTTTTCAACATCTATATTGACATGATCATGTGATTTTTATCCTTGGTTTTATTTATTGATTTAAGTATGCTGAACCATCTTTCATCCATTCACATTGGATGAAACCAACTAGATCATGATGTGTGGTTCTTTCAATGATTATTGAGTTCTCTTTGCAAGTATGTTATTGAGATTTTTTGCATTTATGTTAATCGAAGATTTTGGCATTTAATTAACCCTTATCTAGTTCTGATATAATAGTAATGCTGGCTTCATGTTTGAATTTGGAAGCATTTCTTCCCTTTAAGGAGTATCATTGTTATTTTTTTTCTAAAGTTCTGGTAAAATTCAGTGGTGAATCTATAGGTCCTGGACTTTTCTTGGTTGGTACAGTATTACTACCACAATTTTATTGCTTATTATTGGTCTATTCTGCATTTTTATTTCTTCTGGATTTAGTTTTGATATGTGTGCCTAGGAATTTATCCATTTCTTCCAGGTTCTCCAATTTTTCAAAATGTAAATTTTCCAAATAGTTTTCAATTGGTTTCAGCGAGGTAATAATTTCACCATTTTCATTTCTAATTTTAGGATGTGGATTTAATAATAGACATTAATTTTATTTATTCTTTTTAAAGAACCTAGTCTTTGATACATTAGTATTTTAAATTGTTTTTCTCATTTATAGCCAATTATAGCTGCTTTCAGGACTGCTTTAATTGTGGTCCATAGACACAGATTATATTTTCATTGTCATGGGCTTCTGAATTTTTAAACTTCTTCCCCAATTTCCTCTGTAATATATTGATTGCTCAAGAGTGAATTATTCAATCTGTGTGTTTATGTAGTTTCTGTGTTTTTCCTTCTGATATAAATTTTTAGTTTCATTCTTCTGTCCACTGATAGGATCCATGCAACTATTTCTGTGTTAAGACATGCTTTAAGCCTAAAATATAGTATATTTTGGATAAAGTTTCATGAGCTCCTGAAAAGAGTATACACTCTGCTATTATTGCATGAAACACTATAGATACCTGTTAAAATAATTTTATTTGCAAAAGTTGGTGATAGACAAATTTGACCTAAGTATGGTAATTTTTGCTTCTTGACTAGACTGTCTTCCTGCACAGCTATAAACCAGCATATTTACTTGGTCTCATGTCAGCTAGACATAGACTCATAGCATTGTGTGTATAATTACCATGTCTCATGACCCAGTATGAAATAACAGAAGATAATTTTCTAGTTTGACGCTTGCAATATTTACAGTAGAATTGAACATAAATACATATGATTATATTGTTCCCTTTGCATTGTATTTTCCTTTTTGTCACTTTTCTCAGTGTAATAGAATGTATCACAGAATGATTATCTTGAGAGAGATTGGCAGATTCCTATTTTTAAATATCTGGAGTATGAAAGAAGCCTACAAAGAAAGCCTCAGTAAAAGTCATAATATAAGAAATATGTCCTAAAGGAACAAGGAAAGAAGAATGTTTTAACATATATCACTTTTTCTTTTCATGAATCAAACAGATCATCTGTGAAAAATGAAAAAGGAAATGTCTCTAAATAGAAAATATTTCAAAACTAATTTAATTTCAATATTCATAAAAATACTATCAAGTGAAAAAGCACTAAAATCTTTGGCAGAAAAGCATAAATGTTAACTAACAGTGAATTATGTTATTTTGTGAATATTTCTTAAGGCAAATAAGTTGGATACGTATAAGTGGATAAGTTTTAATTTTAATCTAGTAAGTCAGTTTTGTTCAGCCATATAGTTAGAGACAATAAGAAATGTGAAGTGAGGGGTTGGGGATTTAGCTCAGTGACATAAGCGCCTGCCTTGCAGTCAGTCCTGAGTTCAATCCCCGGTACCGAAAAAAAAAATGAAAAAGACCAAAAAAAAAAAAAAGAAATGTGAAGTGGGACAAATTAATTTTAATGAAAGGGAAATATTTTTTAAAGCATTTTAAAGTTATTACATCAGCAACGGCTATGTATTTTAATGAGAGGTTTTGAATAAGTGATACATTTGCAAGATTCTAAACTGCAAACAGCTAAATCCCCAGGCCCAATTATACCTGTTATTCTAACAAGTTTTTAAAATATTTTTAGGCATATGGTAAATAATATATTCCATACAGTGTTTCATCTTTAAGCCTTTGCTGTATAACAGTATGATTTTTAAAATACTATTTGTAAAATTTATTAAGGTTTCTGAATTAGAACAGAAAACTTTTTGAAGTATTTCATGGTGACCTCTGCATCCTAGCTTCCTTTTAAAGGTCAAGAGGCACAAAGTCCCTTCCATTTATATGCAAAGGGCACCTTAATTGCATTTTGTTAGAGGACTATGCATTTGTTCTCTGAGTAAGAATTTCAAATTCAGGAATTGTGGTCCATCTTATTTACTGGAAATGTGCACTTTTTTACGTCAAAAGAAAGCTCCACTTGCCCACGTGATTAATGGAACTGAAGGTTTCTTCACTGGTTTCCCTGTCTAATCAGTTCTCCCTATCTCATTCCTGAACTGAGAGTGCTTTTTTTTGTGTGTGCTTTCTATGAAAGCCTCTCTGTTTTGCTGTCATATTACTACCTTTTCCTTCTACTTTGTCAGCTAAATTCTGCATCCCTGACTACCACTCTGTCCTATCTGCTGTTTACAGTCGCCTGTTTTGCTGCGTGCATGGCTTGTTCCACTGGGAACAAACTAGTCCTTGATTTGAACTTTTTCTCGGGTGTTTCTCCCCCACTCCCTGAATGTGACTACATCCTGCACGTCCTCTCCTGGGCTGGCTGCTTCTCTGTCAGTTCTCTGAGCCTCTCAGAACCAAGAGGAAACCTCAGTGTAGTTGTCGATCTCCGCTGTCTGACTTCTTTAGTAACTTGAAGGATTTTGTTCAGTCTTCCTCAATGGCTGTTCTATTTATTGATTTAGTATTCATGGTGATGATCTGAGCTTCTCATTTTTGTATCTCTTATGAGACATTGCGATCTATTTAGTGTCAGCCAGCATGAACTTCCTGTCGTTGCAGTCATATTCTTAGACTAGAATGTATCCATTTCTAGGATTTCTAGCTCAGCATAGTTTGTTTCTATGAATACTGTTTTACCCCAGATTCTGTAAGAACTTCTCATTTATGCCTCTTCCTGAGTCCTTCTGTTATTCTCATATGCCCTCGACGTCTTATTTATTCTGCTTCATCTGCTTAAATGTTCAGTTTATACTCTAGGGACAGCCATTTCAAAAGCAGACATGCAACCACTTTAAAACCTATTGTCTCTTTGATCTTCTACCAATTTCCTTTTATCCTTCCATAACCCAAATTATTCTCCTGTGCCTTTCTCTTTCATAATGGGCCAACAAATTTAATTGACATGGGCTGTGAACTCAAACAAGTGCTCTTTGAGCACTTCTACAACAGATTTTTGTAACTTTATTGTAGTTGAATATTAGCCACTTCCACCACTTCTAGTTCACTTATTCAGTATTGGGATCATACTGAACTTTTCCAGATTACAGGGCTTGCAGAATTTTTTTTGCCAGTGACACATAGAAACTCTTACTGTGTGATTCTTTTTCTATACAAAGCCTGAAATGCTTCTTTACACTTGTGGATATTATAAGTACTTAATGATACGTCTAATATCTAAATATATATATGATACTAAGTCATATATATTTGACATTAATATTGTCATTATATAGAACATTGCATGCTTTACTACCTCTGTGGTTTATTCATCTTGATCTCTAGAATAACATACCACAACCTTTGGACTTAGCTTCAATATTATTTTCTTCTTCGTGGCTTTACCGCACTCAGCACTAACTATAATTTGTTCTCTCTCAAAGGTGTTGAACCAAAGTGCTTCACACTGAACTATACACTTAAAACATATTTTAATTTTTATTTTGAGCTAAATCGCTACATTAGCCAGCTGGGTTTGAACTTGTGACACCCCTGCCTCAGCCTCTGATAGTGCTAGAATTATAGGCATGTGACACCACATGTGACTTCCTGTTAGCTTTGATGAGTAAAATATTTACCTTGGTAACCTGGTAGTGTTTAGTTCAATGTTCTGTATCTGTTTGGGCAGAATAATTTTTTAAAATTTTTTGCTGAATCAAATTGAGTAATTTTGAAAATTTAGAATCATGTACTTGATAGCAAAAGTTTCAATGAGTTTATCAATTAGTCATAAGACTTTTATGATTTTTTTCATTCTTTTTTGGTTATACAGTTCATCATTGTACTTAATTATAAGGAATGAATTTAAAATACATAGCATAAAATCATACTATACTTTGTTAAACAGGTTTAAAGTGACTTTGTTTTTTGTGCAGTGATGATAGTTTACAAAGATCCTTATTAGCAGGCGATAGTCATTTTGTAAAAGCACTTGAAATATCAAATAATCAAGCTTTTGCTAGTAAGTCATTATTTTTGAACAAGCTGTGAAAAAGGAAAGCAGATCGATTGCTTATTTTTATTATCACCTCTTTGAAAGAGTAATTTTGTTCAAACTAACCATATATTTTTAAAATTGCCTTTAAAAATCCTAAACTTTAGGGACAACTGCATTAAGTGGCAACTATTTTTCGTAAACAATGTGTTGCATGGTTTTATTTGTGTGAGAAAATTTATGGAAGTGTTGTCTGTGTCTCACTGGAGGCCTTTTAATCACTGTTTGCTTTTGACTATGACATATTGAATGGGAACCGCACTTTCTGCATATATGGGGTTATGTATGCCTCATGCATCTGAGTATCTTTACCTTTTGCTAAATTAGGGAAATTCTCTTGGATTTTTTTTCTGTGAATAGCTTTTGTAGTCCATTTGTTTGTATCCCCACTTCTTCTTTTATATTCTTAATTCTTAAGTTATAAATCCTCTTATCATCTCCTAGCCTTTGTATTATTGCTGTTTTTTTTGTTATTTTTAAGAAGTTTTTCATTTCATGCTCCCATATTACAAATCTTCCCTCCAATTCAAATAATCTATCTTTAGTTTCTTTCAAGCTGTTATGCCAGTTTTCGATAGAGTTTTTAGTTTCCTGGTAATCTCTTTGAACCTGCTTCACGTATTCTATGTTTTCTCTATTTTCTCTATCAAACAATTCTCCCCTTTTTTTCTGTTCTTCCATCCCACCATCTGTTTTTTCTTGGGCAATACTTAGCATTTCTCTTAATTATTCTTATGTCTTGCTTTATTTCGTTAAATACTTCTCTTTTGAACTCATCTATGAGGCTCCAGAGTTATTGCTTTAAGTCTATTGGTGCCGTGTTTGATATTGCATGTTTTCTGTCCTCATTCTCCTTTGCATTCACCTCTCCTGGATCAGTGTTCTCAGGATTGGGGACTGAGGACCCTTTCTTGTTGCTTCCTCTTCCTATACTTTTTGTTCCTTCCATACAAGTGAATATAGGAGGCCCAGTTTTTTTTCTCTTTCTCTGTTACAGTTTGTTTGAATTGCACCGGCTAGGTGTTCCCGCCCACTGCAGTGTACTAGGAAGACACAGACCTGGGCAGCCTCTGCTGGGCCCGCCCCTCCAGGTTAACCTACCGAAAGCTTCACTGCTAGGGTGCACCTCCAGGTGCTGGAACCTGGTTTGGGCTAGCCTACTGGGTCTTAGTTAGCGGCATCACCCAGGCCAGGTACTCCCCACCAATCTCGCTTGAGAGGGGAATATCCGACTAAAGTCATTGCAGCGTCCTGTTCCGACAAGTCTGCCCGGTCCCAGTATGTCCTTTGCTAAATCCTCCTACTCTATGAAAGGGTCCCCGTTCCACTCACTCACTGCAGGTCGATGCAGGGCTCCCTGCCAGTCCCGCTCTCAATACCATTTGATTTGTGGATTCCCGCTCTCAGAGTTTTTGCGCGTCTCTCTCCCTGCCGTGCTGATTTGGACGCAGCAGCGGCAGCAGAAAATTCAAATCGCGGCTTCCTTAGTTCACTCCTGGGTCATCAGGGTATATCTCCCCTTGCTTAGGACTCCTCGCACTGCCACATTCCTGGATTCTACGCGGGGTATCTCAGAGAGCCTCCGTAGCTGCTGCTATCTATCCGCCATGTGCTCCCAGAAGTTGTCTCAAATTTTTATTAAAAAGAAGTTAGTAGGTAGTAATGTAACTGTGGAGGAGAGGAACCAGTTCATTTCTTCCAGTCTTAGTTTATTTATATAGTCATATAACTTGCCATGAAACTTACACAGAAATATTGTGATCATATATACGTAGAATTTTAGTAATAATCTTTTCCTAGTTTAGGGGCATTTTGAAGCAAGAAAAGGGAATGGAAGAGGTGAGTTCTACACAACAAGATTGGCAAAAAGTCACCGGTAGAGCCTAAGAAAAGGGATCAGACACCACAGAGTCTATCTCCAAACATAGAAATACACACACTTATAAAAAAATATGAACCCAGTAGCCTGGATTTTGGCTAGCAAGTGTAAAATTAGAAGTTCTTCAGAATTTTAGGAGATTCTACAGACATTCTTGGTTTATTGTATCATCTAACCTTTTAGGCTTCTCCTGAGTTTTCCAAATAGGCAGAAGGCAACAAGCTAGGACTAAGCGTGAGGCACAGTGGACAGTGAGAATTACATTGAGGAAAGATCTTCATCGGAATGTTTTTATTACACTTATTACCTTAAAATTTCATTGCTTAAGAATTGAAGTTTAGGGGCTGGAGATATAGCTCAGCAGCACAAGTGCCTGCCTGCCACGCTTGAGCTTGTGAGTTTGATCCCTGATACAAAAAAAAAAAAAAACCAAAAAAAACCAAAACAACAACAACAACAACAAAAAACCAAAACAAAACACTTGAAGTTTAATTAGTGAAAAATCTTAGATATGTAGCTTTATTTAGTGGATGCCATGACTGAAATTGTTTTGCTTTCTGTTTCTCTATGCACCCACAAGATAAAGTAATCAAACTGTTCATTATTGTTTGATTGTCATCTCTTCCTAATTTTTGAAACATCTGATGAATGTGCTTACCTAAGGTGAAAACAATGATATATTTCATTGTACTTCTTTTGTGTTTGTTTCTTTTCTTTTTAGTGGTGATAGAGGTTGAACCTAGGACATTATCTATGCCTGACAGGAACTCTAATAATTGTATTTCTTATACGTGTGGAGGAAAATAGATATATAAATCAAAATAATAATATGGTCACTACATAATTACATAAATAAATAAGAATTGGGGCGGCAGGCCTGGAGCAGAGGCTCTGGTGAGTGAGGGAGAGACCTGTGGAAATGGCTGGCTGCCGGGCAGGGCATTCCAGCACAACAGTAAGGCGAAGTCTGTAAGTGTAAGGGGTTTGGGTGTTTGTGGAATTGTAGGAAAACCAGTGTGGTTAAAATTTGTGAAGCAAGAAGAAAATTAGCAGAAATTATGGAAAACATAAGATGAAAAGTAAAGGGTACTTCTGAGAATTTTTTCTGCTGTTCTAAGAGCGGCAAAGGCTGCTGAACATTTTGAGCAGAATTGATCTAAGTTTTAAAAAGTCAATCTATGTTGCAAGAGGAGGGCCGGGAATTTAGCTCAGAGGCATAAGTGCCTGCCTGCCAAGCATGAGGTTGTGCATTTGATCCCTGGTACAAAAAAAAAAGAATTGTTCAGGCAAGAAGAATATATAGTGAAGGAGGGAAATGTACACATACAGATCAGCTGACAGATTGGTACCAGGAAGCAGTAATATGGGTGAAGTCAGTCTATATCTGTAAAAAACAAAAACAAAATCTACCAATGATTTTTCTCACATTTTGTTTTGTTTTAATCTTTATAATTTTTTCTTCATGTATGGAAGATGTATAATTCTACTTTTTTGACATTTTATGACAATTCTGTTTTAAGGACAAGTATGGTTGGTTGGTTGTTCTTTTGTCTATTTTATTCACTTAAGTAAAAACTGATAATGCATTATGTACGTATCATCTCTGATTGTGATTCAGTTTGGTACTGTGTATCATATAGATGACACAGATAATCGGAGTCTTAACAGAAGGAGACTGAAACTGACATATCTCCTAGGACAGTGTAGTGTGCTGACCATTAGCTTTTTTTACTGTTATGGTTGTACCTTACGTGTTGTTCTCTGTTGACCAAATGTGGAGGCTTAGTTGCTGGGCTGTGGTATCACTGGGAGATGGTGGAATCTTGAGAGGTGAGTCATAGGGGAGGAGATGAGTTCACTGGGAACATGGCCTTGAATGGATATCAGGACCCCAACTCGCTTCTCTCCCTTTGCTTCCGGGTTATTGTGGGGTGAGCAGCTTTCTTCCACTACAAGGTCCCCACCATGATGTGACACCTCAGCATAGATTCAAAGTGATGGGGACAAGTGACCATGGACCGAAACTTCAGAAATACTGAGCTAAAATAAATATTTCCTTCTTTTAAGTTGATTACCAGAGATATTTTGTCATAGTGATGAAAGTCAGACTAAAATAACTGTGATAAAAACAAATACCATGCATGATATGCAAAGAAACATTTATATTATGTGAAAAATAGGATTTTTATATTAATGATTTTAACCATAATTCATGCAATATTAGCAGTTAGAGCAATTATATAAAATAGCGATTAGATTAAATCAATCAGAAATCTAACATGCAATGAAATTTCTTTTTTTCATTGAATTGCAAAGGGCAAAAACACTGAACCTTAAAAAAAGTATGGGTTCTAGAGTTTAGATTGTTCTACAGACCTGCTACTTCAGCTGCGGTATGTCAAAATCCTCATGATATGAAGGGTGGTTGGAGAAAATGATCCAAGTCCTTCTCCATTCTAACATACACAGCTCTTACTTATGAGCATAACAGAGAGGGGGAAAGACTGATTATAAGTCAGCTGTGGAATTCAAATCTCTAAACACTGAGTTTGTTTTCCTTATTAACTTGGGGATTATCATTTGTCTTTCATGCATTAGTCCTCATATAATACAGTAATTCAGAAATGATGAACATAGCAGGGCATAGTGGTACACACCTGTAATCCCAGCATTCAGGAGGCTGAGGTAGGAGGATTGCTGAGAGCTTGAGATCAACCTGAGCTACATAAAGTTCAAGGCTGGCCTGGACTAGAAATCAAGACCATATCTCAAACAAACAAACAAACAAACAAACCAAAAAAAAAAAAAAAACACCCCAGTATAAGTATAAATATATTTTTAAACTTCTTGGCAAATAAATACTGAAGAGTTGGCAATAGATGCAGCAATATTTATCTTAATAGATTATTGCTATGTGAATTCATTTATTTATAAATTATCTAAAAATATTCATAAATTACCTATTCATAAATTACCTAAAAATAATTTTATACTGTTTTGTGGGACTGTGAGATTAAACTCAAGGTTTTTGCACTCAATTGAATTCCCAGCCCTTTTTTAACTTTTTATTTTGAAACAGGGTCTTGCTAAGTTGATTAGACTGAACTTGAATTTATGATCTTCCTGCCTCTGCTTCCCAGAGTGCTGGGACTACAGGCATGCACCCCTGTGCTTGTCTATAATAATTTTAAGTAAAAATAGACATTAAAAACTGTCTAGAGAATAAAATGAACAAGTATTGTAACCATCGCTGTTTAAATGGTTTTGATAAGTTAAATATTTGATTTATGGCTAAGTCAATGAAATAGAAAGTCAAACGTAATGTTAGTTTTAGAAAGCAGTGTAATATATAAGAACGTTTTTATCATATATTTAGTGATGAAAAGGAGACTGGTTTATTAAATAACTATACATGGGATATTTTACTGACAGTAGAAAAGATAAAGGGCAAGCAGAGAAAATAATGGAAAAATATATCAAATACTGTTAATAAATTAGAACTGTGTTTATAAGGAAAATCTTTAAATATTAGTAGAAAAATTGACAAAAGACATAAAGCTGATTTATTTACCAAGAAATACAAATTCTTCTAATGAGAAAAAATAAGTAGTTGTTTAACAAAATATTACTTGGTATGTTTCTTGTCTGTGAAATGTTAGTTTTACTTTTTTCTATTAATCTGAAATTTAGATTCTTTTAATACAAATGTATTACTTTATAATTAATATCAATGTGAATCATAATTCAATCTTTTGAAAATCAGGACAATATGAAACACTTAGCAAGTTACATACATTGTAAAAGGAACAAATAATTTTTATGCCTGTCAATAGATTCATGTTTGAGACAACTCTAATAAAAAAATGAGGTACTTGACAAAAATGTGAAAATTTACTTAATAAATATAGTACTAGACAGAGGATCCTGGAGAAATATAGAAACAGGGAAACTTGTACATATTTATGCTTAGTGTTGATGAATTGGATAGATTTATTGAAATGATTAAAAAGGAAAATTGGTATACTTGAATGATAATACACTGAGGGAAATTAGTAAGGTCTGAATATTTTTGTTGGGGTTTGAGAGGTTAAAACTCTTCTTCCCTCTGGTATAAGCACTGCTCATGTAAGTGTCGTATGATCCATTCAGAGAAAAGTGAAACAACTTTTTCTCTCGATCTGGGGAGAAAATACAGGAGACCAGAGATTCCTTCCTATTTCGTCAGTTTTCTCTTTCCTATTATCTATAGTTTATTTTCCTCTTTATATATGGTTTAATTATGTCACATGAAATAAACAATGTGATGTAGAAGCTTATTTTACTTAACATTATGGTCTCAAGGTGCATCCATTTTTCTCCAAATGATTCAAGTTTATTCTACTTTATGGCAAAGTGGGAACGTAAACCAGTACAACCATTATGGAAATCAGTACAGAATGTCTCAGAAAACCAACCATGCAAATTCCATGTGACCCAGCCATTCCTCTTCTAGGTATCATCTCAAAAGAATTAAAGACATCATACCGCAGTGATATATACATACCATGTTTATATCAGCACAGTAAATAATAGCTAAATCTTGGAGTGGCCTGTATACTCATCAACAGATAAATTTATATATATATTGCTGTTTAGTAATTCAAGAGTTTAATATTAAATTGCAGTTTGTTGGGCTCTTGTGAGAGCAGTATTAATACTTGACAATACAATGCTAATTATCAAGCAAAAGGCAGAGGGCTTCTCCCTTTGGCTCACCAACTGTCTTAGGTGTGCCTTTGACAAAGCCTAAAGAGTAGTCCATTTAAAGATAAATCTTGTGAGTGCCTTGGACACAGAAATTCTGATGCAGATAAACTTGCTTGGACAGAGTGAGTTTTCATTCCATTACGGTTGTGAAAGCACTGACACTCTGTCTGGTTCTACGCCGCACGTTCTTACTCATTCACGCACAAATTTATTTTCTAACAAAATATTATTTGAAAATAGTTTTGAAATTATGTACTAAATTTGTGCATAGTGATTTTATGTATAAATATTCAAAAAATTTAATATAAATGCCAAAAGATTTACTGTATATCCAGATATTTTTCAACATGCTATCTCATATTCAAATATTTTTAGCTTATTGAGTGACTGAATTTCTATTTTTATTTTTTTTCCTGGATACCTGGGATACAAATAATACTTAAATGACAATGTTTAAGTAATTATATTATTTAATAACGGTGATTATGGTTTGTATTTAAACTTAGAATACATTTTAACCAATATTTTTAGAATTAGTCAAAATGTCAAATTTTCTGCAAAATATTAATCTATACAAACAACTTTATAAATAAAATTATTTACACTAAGATACTTATACTGTACTGTATTCAGGGCTAAAATTTATAGTGGTAGGATATATTAGTGGTAGAATATATTGAGTATATTTATCTTTTATGTATCTTTTTGATGCTTGGGGGTTAAACTTAGAACTTTATACATGTTAGGTGAGCACTGTACTACTAAGCTATATTCTCAGTCCTTGAGTAAATTTGTTAATCAAATAATATTTCCTAGTTATTACAGATGGCTTTAATAAATATTTCAGCATATGCAAGAAGAAATATTAAATGAAAAGAATTAGTGCATGATATTCAGGGAAAGCTGGAAAATGGGGACATTTTCCAGTTTGGAAAAATCTGAAGGGAATTAAAGACCATAATGACTTCTTATTATACAAATTTTTCAGTTTTTCCTTATTATAAAACTTTCTGAACATTGAGGAGTAGACTCTAAAATATTAGTAAGTTTATTTAAAAACATCCTGGAGCTCAAGGAAAGTATATAACTCCTCCCAAGACCATTCGTTTGTAGCCTTAGATAGCAAAAGAAATCTAGGGAATTATAAATCATATCCAGATAGCTTAAAATGTGTAGCTCTAGTTACAGCAGGTTTAATGAGTGAATGTACAAAGAAAACCAGGGGACACCATACAGTCTTTGCATTATTCACAAGATAACGAATGAAGTGTCTCAAAATGTGATAAAGTGTTAGCAAATCATTGACCTTTTTGTTGATAAATGGTTGATTCCCAGAAGTTTCAGAAATATGGTTGATTGGAAGCCATTGGAGGTGCCAGAAATTTTGGATGCTCGAGACCTCATCAAGAATGTGATTCAGAGCCAAACACAATTTCAGGATCTGTGTCAGGATTTCTGGTCCTTAGTCTAGTTGGTTCAAGGTCTGTCGCACAGAAGGAAATCATTTATTTTGCCAGGAATGGCTTCTGGGAATGTGGCAGTGTTCTGACTGCCCACACCACTAAGCTCAGCCTTGTCATCATGACTTGTAAAATCCTGTGAATACATGTGGCAAAAATACTTTCTTAATGTCTCTGAAAATGAGGGAGAGGTTGGGGTGGGGAGGAAAAGGAAGAAGAAGAAGAAGAAGAAGGAGAAGGAGAAGGAGAAGGAGAAGGAGAAGGAGACGGAGGACGGAGGACGGAGGACGGAGACGAAATAAAGGGAGGAAAGGAGAGAAAAGTAGATGGGAAGGAAGGGCAGGGGAAGGAACTGGGGAGTAAGAAGAAGCGACTCGTTCATATTTACTTCTGACACTCACGACCAGCAGGGTGTTTGGTGAAATGCTGGACATCACAGGCCTTCAGTTTCCACAGAAAACTGGAGGACTTCCTGGTAACCTGAAGGCAGCTCTCAGGTCTCCTGACTTTGATGTCATGATGAGATCTCAGTGTCTTTTTTCACACCATCTTTTCACGTGTTCTGACACCAGCCAGACCCCGCTGCTTCTCACAGGTCTGTAACCATGTTTCTTCCTCTTTATATTAACAGCTTCAGACAACCCATACCCTCAGGAAAGGTAAACTCTACTTAATCTTCATTGCGAGCTCAATTTTGTCATCACTATACCCTCTCCAGTTTCTAATGCTGAAATTAACTTTTCCTTCCTGTGGTCTACTGTAATGGTCCTTGTGCTAAGTCTGTTTCGTAGGAGTAACAACTTTTTTCATCGAATACCGTGTGTAGTAACTTTGAGGTCAGAAGTCATAGGGGTAGAATACTTACATTTTTCATACCCACTAACAGCCATTCATTATTCCCGGAGGTGAAACCATGAGTTGAAAAGAACTAAATTAATTATCTGTCTTTCAATATCTTTTTTTCTATTGTTTTATGAAAGTGAGCCATAAAAAGGTCCTTTTTCATGGAGACAGCATGGAAAGGTAGGAAAAAATTACAAAGTAAAATTAGGAATGGCTTCCTTTTTAAACTTTGTTATTGTTTGAACCTGAATTTTTTAGAGTCCCATTTATTCAAATTTGATGGGAAGAGGTACCAACTATTTTCCAATTTTTTTTTAAGGCAAAGTAATATATTTAATGTGACTGACCTAGCCATGGCCCTCCAAATGTCAATTTCCTTTTCTTTATTCTTTTAGCAGGAATACTTATTGTACTACTTATTTTATTTTATGTTTAAGCCCTTTCTGTGGAAACACTATGGATATGCAGCATTAGAGATCCATTTATGTGTGCTAAAATATAAACAAAGTGTTGACAGATGTCCAACAGTAGCCAATATTCTATCTAGATTATTAGTTTTTCATGAATTGTGGCTCCAAGTAATATTTTATTAATTCTAAATTATGGCATACATAAATTTAACACTATCATCTTAATCAACTCATCAAATATGGAAAATCTGTTTCCTATGAAAGTGATATAAAGGCTAAAGTGGTGTTTTGAGAAACATGAAGAAGCAGAGCATTTGGCTAGCCAAGAGAAGCATATGGATCTCCCTATGTTAAACACTTTCTTCAAGAATCATGGCTGTCCTTTTGATTATCACCATACTAAGGGACCCGCATTTAACTAAAGACTTTGACCCTTCATTTATAATAATAAAAACCCTAGTAACTTTTTTAGTGAAAAATTTATTCTTAAAAAATTATTTCTCAAGCTTGGCTGCATATTAGAATCACCCAAGAACTTTACAACTTTACTAGTTGAGGTTTCACACAAAAACATTGTTATTTAATTGATTTGAGCCTCAGCACAGGCAGTTTTGCTGTATAGCCAGGATTGAGAGATACTGCTTTCAAAGTGTCAAATTGACATTCCTTTCAAGTTTCTCCACAACTACTTGACACTATGATTTTTTTTTCCCTAAAAAGATGACAATGCTAGTGTGTGTGATGTTTGCCCAACATGTAAGTTAGTTTGAGGCACTCAAAGTTGAAGTGCTTTAAGTAGAAATTAAATAATGAAAGCACTGATTTTATTGGAGAGAAAGTTAGTATTACATTTCAGTGTGCTTCTTTATTGCTTTCCCATTTAGGGGAAAAAAAAGAAGGAATAAGCAGTATTATCACAATGTAAACCAAACTGAGTTGGGGAGAGTTTGTGAAACACTGAGAATACTTACTGAATTTAGTATAGGTTCCATCTAGACATATCTTAGCGCTTGATAGTCTCAGATTCCATAAATTACCAAATGCAAATCATGTGAGTACTAATGATAAGAAAATGAGTGCTTTATTTTTGCAATCAAGTTTACATCTTACAATTTCTGTAAAATTCAGGTTTCTGTAACAAGATTGTGATTTAAAAAACACCTTTGTGCTTGTGAAAATGATGTGGTGACTTTCTATATATTATGAATGTCCCTCCCCACATTTCAGTGACCTCCAATAGATAACGTTATTATTCAACTGTAACCTGCCACTAGAGCAGAATAAGAATTTGCAGCTTTAGATTTTCCATCCATTTTTGTTGCTGTTCCCTTACCAGTAATTTCTTTTTTTATTCGTCTTCAGATTTATCCATCCTTGGCAATTTCAAGCTAGGAGAAATAAATTAAGAAAAGAATAATTGACTTTATTTGGTTTAATGCTGCCAGCCCATATTACCTGCTTTCTTAAATGAGTTTGAAATTGCCAGCTTTGAGGGTATTACACTACGTTTTGGGTTGCTGCCAGATATCCTAAGCAAATATATTTAAATCAAAGCTAAACTGCTTAAATATTCATGTTATGCTCTTATTATGGTTTGGAGAAATGTGAAACCATTTAAGATTTGCAAACGTGCTACATAGCCAAAAATGTATTTGAACTGTCAAAAATATACTTTAAATTGATAATGTAAACTTAATTTAATAAGAAAAGGTTTCCACAGTCTTATCAGTTGCGATGTATTCAAAGTATCTAATTTGTTTTTGATTATCCAGTCAGTAGGGTGATACAAACGTAACCTTTTCTTCTGGAACGTGTACTGGAAATGATATCCCAGTTTGTTGGGTTAGAAATGTAGGCTCTCCAATTCTATGTGCATCATGGCTGTACTTTGATTATGTAAAGAATCTTTTTTCACATATACATTATATTTTATTATATTAAAAAGAGAAGACTTTTTGTTTCACTGACATGTTTCTTCAAAATTTAGTTTTAAATATCATATAAAAATTTACTTAATGTGAGAATTGATGATTTCCAAATATTTGCACAAAATACTGAAGAAAAATAAATACTAAAGATCAGGTAATTGTTACATGACACAAAAGAAGTGAAGGAGGAGAGGTTTTGTATGTCTTGAAGGTGAATTATTCTTCCCCTACATTAAGGCGTATTTTCCTGCTGCCTCTTCCTCCTACCCTTTTGCCTTTTCCTCATTGGTTCTCTCATTGGAAGCTGTTACATATTTAAAACCTGTGATTTGCTATAAAGCAGGTTGGTTCCTTTTGTTTTCTTTCTACACAAAAAACTGTTCTGAATTTACAAATTCCAGAATATCAAAGCTATTTGTTTATAATCATAGATTCTAATAATAGGAATTCTGTGATTTATGAGACAAAGAATTTTTAGTACATTCTGAGAAACACAATATAAATTCATGAGATGCTGTGAGATTTGCCACTGTCCCACCTCTGACCCTTACATGTACACGATCAAACATGCTTAACTTCCCAGAAGGGACAGAACCTGGGAAGGTAGTACAGTAGTCTCAGATGAGCCCCTGGTGCTGTTTTATGCCTTGAGGTTAAATGTCCTGATTTCAACCTAGGAGATTAGTTAAGCAGTAGGTTAATCCGTGAGACTACTACACTGAACTCTTGCAGATTTTTTTCTTTTTCGGGTTTTTTTTTTTTTTTTGAGAAAGGGCTTTGTACTTCAGGTTGGTTTCAAACTTTTGGTGATCCTCCTGCCTCAGCTGCCCAACTACAGGGATTACAGGAATGAGCTTCAATGGCTGGCTAATTTAGAATTCTTAAACCTAAACCTGTGGTTGGTTCAATCTATTAAATTTCATTGAATTTTATTTTGTATGTTACAATGTAAAACAGAAGTTCCAATAAATTTCTCTCTGAGGAAATACAAGGCTGCTTTTTGTTTCAGTGAACTGGAGCAAGGTTGTTATGGTTTGTATCTAGGTGGCCCCGCAAGCCTCATACACTCATGGAGGCAGCTGAATCTAATGTTTGTGATTGGCTCATTTTCTGGCACTGGGATTGGTGGTGTGAGTGCTGCACCTGCCCAGGGGCGGAGCTGGCACAGGATGTAAGGAAAGGAAGAAGAAGGTGTGTTTCCTTCTCTTTTGCCTTTTTTGTTCTTGCTGTTTTTGGCTGCCTTGAATGGCTGCCCCTCAACCATGCCACCGTGCCTTGGAACCAGCTGAGTATGGACTGAAACCTCCAAAAAACTGTAATTTTGGGCATCAGGTATTTTGTCTCAGAAATGAAAGAAAAGTAGCTAAGACAAGGGCCTACAAGGATTACATAAACATCAGTTTTAGTGTTCAGCTAATAGGAGAAATTTAAGTTTATCATTATAAATTTGGCTGGTTTTTGAAATTATCAGACATAGTTCTTGAAAATTTAGTATATCCATGTAACTGACCAGTCACACAATTTCATATGTAGCAGATGTATTAGTTTAATCTACTTGACTTGGCTAATATAGGACAAAACTATTATTTTTGTGAAAATTGTGTGTAACTGAAGAGCCACACAGGAGTTGGTAGTGTGTGGCATTTGGTGGAATAGGGAAGGGAAATGGAAGCTTTGGTTGGCAAAGTGGGTTGATTTATTTGGTTTTGCTATATGCATTTTGTATATTTAAAAAAGAACAAAAATGAAAAGCAGTAAGTTCAGAAATTTTGACTTTTTTGATTTCAATCATTTTGCAACTATATGATATGATATGATATATGATACGGGATGATACAAGATCATATATTGTGAGAACTATCTCTTCAAGCAGAATTCCTTAATTCAAGAAAATGTTTATATGTTGCCTAGAGTGGGAAGAAGTAAAATTTATCATGAGTTTGGGGTTTGTGGTTGGGAAGTCATTCTTTTAAGGTTTATTGTATCATTGTTTTAACTTATTTCTAAAATGTTCCTTTCTCCCTACTTCTAGAATGCCAACAGGCCTGGCTATATTATAACAGTGCTATTGATGCTTGTCATAAAGTAATTAGACCTAGGCGATATTTTTGCTTCTCAAGTTAATTTTAATGAAATGTGGATTTTGGGAGAATTCTTAAAAATCGTGTTCAGAATTTTTCTGGATTCTCATTTAATGATTTATTTATCTGGGTCACACAGGTAGATAATGATTTCATGTGGAAATCATCAGTGAACATGATAGAAGACTGTGTTAGTTGTGGAGCCTTATTTAAATATTGAAGGATTATGTGATAAGAATGCCATTTATCCTAGATAACATAACTTGTTTTATGGCCACATGAAATCTCATTTTACTGTAAAATTTCTGATGATGGATATCATCATAATTACAGTTTTTTAAGTATAAGACCTGCTTGGTGTATAATTTTATTCAACAGCCTGTAGCTTTTCCTCAATCAAAGGGTGAAAATTCAAAAAGGTACCAGGAAACTGGAATTTATGTGTCTTTTTTTTCTTCTAATTTTAAGAAACCTATGTAATGTTTTAGGAAGATTCTGAACCACTTTTGGGTTCATTTTCCACATCTGTGAATGACTGAGTTAGGCTAGATGGTCTTGGATATCCATTCTGGGTTTGAATTGGTCTTTCAGTGCAGGCTTGTCCTGGTACCTGAAATGTTTCGGTAATTCCTGCAGTTTAAGGCATAGTCTGCAGGAAGCTTCTATTTACACGTAATACATTACTGTGAAAAGTAACCCATTATCCCATTAGGGCCTACTAACACATTAGAACAGCTTTGCAAATAGCCTGGCTGCTGTCAATCAGAGAAAGCATTACACAGGGGGTGAAGATTCTGGGCCTGACCTGCAGCAGGCCCTCAATAAATGCTCCTGTTACTGTACGGAGGAGGTAATGTGACATATATGGTCTATGAACTTGGTCTGGAATATGAAATCCTTTCAGTGTAGGGCACATTTTGGGGGCCTTGGATATCCTGAATCCTTTCAGTGTAGGGCACATTTTGGGGGCCTAGGTTGTTGGACATTAGCTGGACTCTGGACAGGTGTTTTTTTTTCTTTCTTTTTTTTTTTTTTTGAAAGTAGAAGAACAAGCCAGGCATGGTAGCACATGCCTGTAATCCCGGTGGTTTGTAGGCCAAGGCAGGAGGATCTCTGAAAGTTTAGGACCAGCCTGGGCTACAAAGTGAGTTCAAGCCAGCCTCAACTACATAGGAAGACCCTGTCTCAAAGAGACAAAAAAGTGAAAAAAAAAAAAAAAACAGTAGAACAACACAGGGTCCACTAGGTTCATTAGTTGGAGTTCTAAAAATCAAATTTTAAAACTCTGTGTAGTAAGTCCAGTCAAATATCCAGTCAAATATCCAGTCATCATCTTAAATAAATATTTTCTATGTCTATAGTATTTAGAAAGCAATGTATGATATATAGTAAATGCTCAAAAATTTTGTTGGAAAAATGGAAGTAATAATTTTAATTCAACCTCACATGTGCTCATGATACGTGTGCATGTGTGCGTTTGTGTGTGAATGCAACCTTGATTTGATTAAAAGGAAGAGGTTAAAGAATAAGCTATTTTCTATAATTTTTATTTTATAAATATTTCCAGATATTTTATTTAATACATTTATTTTTTAATGGGCAAGAAAAAT